>NC_135503.1:67848853-68157603 GCF_052857255.1 Amblyomma americanum | reverse complement strand
CTAAAACTGGCAGCTTTCCTGGGAGAAGAATACCACCGAAGACTCGTCAAAGAACCGGAGCTTTTGTACCGGGTCCTGAGACTTAGCTCAATAATCTACATGAAGGACAAGACAGCTAGCATGATCAAGGCGTTCACGGCGAAGCCATTGGGCAGCGATGAGAAATCATGCCCTGGAATTAGGGACTACGTGCAAAATTTGCTGAAGTACCCTAGGAATACAAGCGCAATGCGCAAAGGTCTCTTAGGAGACTGGAGGAATCACTTCACAGGAGATATGAACGCAAGAATAGAAAAAAATATTTTCGTCAAGCTTTCTGGAACGGAGTTTCTTGATCTCTGGAAGAGTTACGGCATCCTATGAGCACAGGAATACTGGGTGGCATAGGCCTTCTGGCTATCATTCTGTTCCACCAGTGCGGTGTTAGCAGCCGCGAGATGGACCAGTATAGATTTGCAATAAGCAGGTTCGTTTCATTTTCCAGAAATAAATGTCGCCAACTCGGCAAAAAGACTTCATTGATATTTTAATGAAGGGTCTGCAATAATCGAATATTTAGAGCACGGACCAAGTACCAAACAACTGCTATTGTTATTAGGCACTAACTGTGTTTGTTCCACTTTGGTGGGTTACCCGAGGACCAGAATATTTGTTGCCAATCGGATAATCGGGAACGCCTTAAGAGACCCTATTTTTCTATTTTTAAGTACAAACTTCAACAGAACAGGATTTGGCCACCCTGGTGTAGTACTTGACCACAACCTTCTATATGAACAACACAATTAATCTTCGGTTCTCTGTCTCCAGAGGCTGCGGAGCATGGAGCAAGGCGGCGGTCAGACCTAGGGTGGCCGCAGCTGGCACATGACATGGCTAATTGGAGAGGCTTTTGTCCAGCAGTGGTCGTAGTCAGGCTGATGATGAAGAGGAGGAGGTTTCTTTGTCGCGATAAATAGCTTAGCGAGCTTAACCAGCTGGGACACAGACAGCAACATGACGGCTCCGTCGAGTACCTTTCCAAACGGTATGTTACCCATTAATTCATTTTGTTGCGCGTCGACTGCTACTGTAGGCCCATTTTCGTACAACTTCGGAGAATAATGCATTGGCGTACCGGGGCTGCGACGATAAGCACTCTGCGACATACAGAGCCAAAAAGGACACGTGGGATCCCAAAAACGAAACTTAAGGATGAGCAATTGTTTGCTCGGTGCGAAAGCGTAAAGACGTAGCTGAATGATGAGGTGTACGACGCCTCACGGAGCTTCATCATGTGGGAACATGCACTCATGCAATTGCGTTCACTGTAAAAGCTTCAATAATTTCTCTTTCTCGTCTATGCTCAGTTGTTGTTTTTAAAACTCAATTCTCACCAGCAATTTCAGGAACGCAGCGCTAAATCCCCTTGGCTTCAATAGTTTAGACACGCATATCTGCATTCATCAGACTTTGTTTACCAAATATGCTGTTTGACTAGAAGGTGATATTCGGCCTACTGCATGCTACTTATAATTCAGAAATCATTGCACACCTTGACGTCACAGCTTTCCACTTTCCTTTAACCGAGCTTCCTTTCACTAGTTTGCACAGTTATTTCAACTTGTGCATCGTCGACAAAGACACCTGCGCCTCCTGTCTGGCAGCTGTCTTTCCTAGCCTACTTGAAAAAAGACGTAGCGCAAAAGAGACGAACCCGGGAGGGAGACACGACAAATTTCTCTTTTGCGCTTTATCTTTTTTCAAGTATATGTCACTAACTCACCCAGCAACAAATTTTATTGAACAATATTTCCTAGCCTGTGTGCCTCATAGTGAACATCCGGCAGAACTGACCTTGATCTTCTTTCTAGTTCTCTTAATGCCGAACCACGTGTTCCGACCTCCAGCAACGGTTTTTTTGTTATTGCAGTTATTAATAGTTTCGGGTAACCACTACCATTAAGTTTCATTATCTACACACTGAGAAACTTATTAGTTGCGGGGCTTCTTAATCGCCAAGTCCTTGCATGATTCGTAAACGCCTCTTTTTACGATTTTGGAGCGGCCTGAGTCGTAACTGGCTTAGTAACTCTGATAGAAGTGTTGTCACTGATGACAGCAGCCGTATTGAGAAATTGCAAGTTTGAGTTATGCGGAAACCCAGATGTAGGCTAAAGCCCGCGAAACATATTGCGGCATTCATTCAGGTTGCTATCTGTTGGCCCTGCACCGCTGAGGGATATCGGTATTCATAGCCAATCGTTTCAGCTCCTAAAACGCTACGACGTTGTATCCTTAAAAGGAGGAAAATGGGTTTTCGTGTTTACTCAATCTTGAAATTTCTTGACATGACAGTCTCTATCAATGAAGAACACTGTTATCATGTGTACTGAAGTATGGACGGGAAATGACTGATGCGCTGCAGCTGAGGTCATTTGAAAAATCATAAAAATAGGGGTTGACGTATTCGTCCGCACAACTGTCTACAGTGCTCGAACGGTGCACCGGAGAACACACTTTCTTTACGAGCGGCCTATAGGGCTCCAAACAAGACCTTACCATGCGTGCGCATTGTGTGGACCGTTTGGTTTGGTTTATGGGGGTTTAACGCCCCAAAGCGACTCAAGCTATGAGGGACGTCGTAGTGAAAGGCTCCGGAAATGTCGACCACCTGGGGCTTTTTAACGTGCACTGACATCGCACAGTGCACTGGCCTCTAGCATTTAACCTTCATCAAAATGTGACCGCCGCGACCGGGGTGCCATGGATCGTGTTTACACTCCTGATGCATTGAAAAGCGGGGTCAGGCCTGCCAACCAGCGGTGATTTTCAAAATGTATCTGGACGACTGTACATTTTGTCAGATTCTTTGCCTTTTGGAAAACATCAGGAAACAGTTGGAACGACTACAGTGAGAACATAAAATTCAATAAAAAAATTTGAAATCCTATAGTCAATTGTACCTTTTTGCATGTATTATGCTTGAGAAAAATAAAAATTCGTGTCAAGTTTTTGTTTTTGAAAAATCGCGCATAATACCCGCAGAAAAAAATTTCAGAGACATGGTAAAAGATTGAATTTTTTACAAATTTCTTGTTAGGCTATAGTTCTGCTACCGTTTTCAAAGTTAAGATGGGGGACATCACACGACTTAATATTTTTTTAATAAAGCAAGCTGATGTAATGTTTGTCATAGTAGCGCAAAAAATCATGAAGTTTGATAAGAAACTTAGGATGGTCGAGCCCTAATGATGGGCCAATTGGTGTCGAATAACCCATTCTTGAAGTTCAAGCCCCAACAAGAATAAGTCCTTGGTCTTCTGGCCAACTGTAGCCCTTCCAACAACCAATAGTTGGTATCAAACAAGCAACAGGGATTCTGACACAAACATTAGCGAACAGCCTACACATGCTGAGCTTTGTTATCCATCAGATTGCTGTGTGATTAAAGTGGTACACCAAGTGCATTCCGTGTGTTCTGTGTGTTTGCATGACATGGATAAAGCACAGTAGATACGTGAAACAATGTTTATTGCAGCCGTTCTATGCATGACTATCAGTATTGGCTCCTGCAGAAAATCCAGCGTCGTCGGCGGCGGCGGCGGTGGCGTTGTGAGCGGAAAAAAGGTGGCTCACCATCTACCTAGGTCCCGTGACCCTGTGACGTCATCACAACCTGCTGACGATATAAGGTGAAAAACACCTGTTAACTGCGCAGTAACCATATTCATGGGTGTAACCAGGTGCAAATTACTGATGGCGACCTATAGCGAGTGCTACAAGGAAGACTAAGTAATTTTCAAAAATAGGATTTTTGAGGCACAAATATGGCTTCTGCTGCATGGTATTGCCAGGGTTGGCGGACGCCAGAAAACCGATAAATCATCTTAACTGGTAAGATGGTTGACTAATTTACCATAATTTACTTTTTAACTATTACATTCAGGCGTCTATAGTTGTAATTAGAGACTTGTAGCCGGCCGTTAGTAACCGCCACATCAGTTTTTGGAATTCCGAAAAGGCGATTACCCTCGCCGCTCTGGCTCGACAAAATTTGGCTGCATCGGGCCAAAATACATGCGTTTTCGAAAGCATGCTGGCAAAGCAACACCTCCACTGCAAGTAACTAGTTGAAAAAGCCGAATTTTGTCGAGCCACGGCGCCAAGGGTGAATGCGTTATCGAAATTCTAAAAACTGATATGGCTATTGCTAACGACCGGCTATAAATCTCTAATTGCAACTAGGCGCCTAACTCTAATAGGTAAAAAATTAATTATTGCCAGTTTTCAACCAGGGTACTAGTTAATATCATTCACCGGTTTTCTGGTGCCCGCCAACCCTGCAGCATTACCATGCCGAGAAACCGATATTTGCACCTCAAAAATGCTATTTTTGAAGGTTACTTAAAGTCTTCCTTGTGACACCAAGTATATAACATAGTGAACGAGAAGGCATATTTTCAATTTTTGGTATAAATTCAAAATATGAGAATATTAAAGATTTATTCGCTACTTCTGAATATATTATGATACAGTAATGTCCTTGTCTTCCCTCAGGAGTTCTATGGGGCGTACCTGTTTGCCTTCAGTTCGGTTTTCATTTTTTAGCCTTTAATGGGCACTTCAGATTGCTTTCATTTTTCGTCTGTTTTATGTTAATATTAACTTACTTTGATCTTCATGTGGCATGTTCTGCAGTTACAGTATTACTGCATATTTTTATAACCAGTGGGCGGAGTGTGAAGCTTACATAATGTCGTCAAGACTGCTGAATCAGCAAATATCTGCGGCCGCAAATATGAATTAAACACCATCAGCTTTCATTTAATTTCAGAGTAGCGCAGTGGACGCCTTCACGACTTTCGATGAGATATAGCTTCAGATGGGGTTTTGTTTTTCAGCCTTCGCAGGAGACTCGCCGCTACGACCAGCCAAGTTGTCGAGATAAAAATCGTTGGCGCCAGCCTACAAAGTTTTATACTGACTGTTATCGACATTTTAGAAGATTTGGCCTGGTTATCAGGCTTTACAGTCACTCTATGGACTGCGAGACGTCATGTGCAATGTGCAGGACTAAACGACACGAGCCCAGCGTAAACCACGCATATCTCTTAAAAGAACTGGTGTTCCGGATGATCTAGCTATAGGAACACCTGGTGTGGGCAAGTCACGGTTGAAAAAGAGTGATTTCGAAAGACGAATCGAAGTTCTAGTCATGCGGGAAAGATGAGATTTGTTGTATACGTCGCCCTAAGCGCAATTTATATGGACCTCGTTAACAAGTTCCCACGTCGAACCGCAGAAGCTCGAACGTAATTGCACGAGGCTGATTCTCCGCTCGTGGAGTTGGTCTCCTTGTCTGAATTCAGTGTACCATGAGCTATGAGGTTGATCAGTGCATTCTCGCTATTCCAGCTGCATGAGAAAAAATGGCGGGAGGTTTAGCATTGCTAAGCACGATATAATGTGGGAAAGCACGGTACCGAACGTGGGCCAACTCAATTTTCAAATTTTGGAGGTAGGCCACACAAATATGTCATAGATAGTAAAAGGTGTGTTTCAAAATCAGAAACAAGAACAAAGAGACATAAGCACTCACAATCGCTGGAAGAATATCGATTCAACACAGACTCTTTTAGACATTCGGTTTTTTTTCGTTATCCATTAGAGAATGGAATAACCTACCATCAAGTCTAAGCAACTCATCTTTAGAAAAAATTTAGGGACATATGAAGTGCACCTACTAGCTCAACAATGTGCATTAAAAACACCACTTCGACAGCTCCAGTGCTCTCTCTTAAGTAATGAAAAGTGTACTTTCTAGAGTATAAAGCATCATGCTGTTCTTTTTTTTATTCTTTGAATTGTTACTCCCGGGTTATTTCTCACCGATTATTATTATTACTTTTAACTTAAGGGAAGCTGAAACACTTTTCGGGAAAAAAAATGGGCTCCATGCAGTATTTTGTAGTTTTTAGTCCGCTGAAAAAGAATGTATTATTCAAAAAGAGCGGAAATAAACGCAAAAAGTTGTTTTTTTTTAGAAGGAAACGTTCTCCATCGCCTCAGGGCGCCGAGCGAACGCCCCTGTTGCCCGCGATTGGCCGGGTCCGTCGTGACGTCATCCACGGGGATCTCCGGCCAGCTCCAACAGCGTTGCTGCGTTACGCGTTGCTTCGGCTGGCTTAAGAACTACGTTTTGAAAACTATGGATAATTCAACCAGTGTTCAACAGTGTAGACGCTCACCGTACATGTTCGAGGCATTAGCGACTTCAGAAAACGGCGGAACATACGACGCCGCGGAGTGCGCCGGCAGCGAAAGTTAAGTGGCGACATTATCACGTGTTGGAAACCTCGACTGATACGTATGTTTTCCGTAGTTGCATGCGCGTGCATATCTTTTGTGTAGGTGCATGTGCAAGTGCT
Organism: Amblyomma americanum; assembly: GCF_052857255.1. Lineage (NCBI taxonomy): Eukaryota > Metazoa > Arthropoda > Arachnida > Ixodida > Ixodidae > Amblyomma > Amblyomma americanum. Next base: position 68,151,196 of record NC_135503.1, on the reverse strand, counting down.
AATTTAAAAAAAGGAAATTGCTTCAAAACGTTGTTGTGTACCGCTGTAGCATAAGAGCCTGGCCACCAACTCCTTGTCACGCCTTTATACATGATCTAATTCAGGCATGCTTACACAAGTCGCATGAATTAAATCATTTGTGTGCTCATTTATTTATAGGAACGTGCCTAATTACACCGGAGGGCTTTTTAGAACTACAAAATAATGTCAAACTGGATGAGTTGGAGTGGGTTCAGTGCTGTACTACATCGCGAAGAGACGAGGCGACCGGGAAAAAGCTATCGTGTGCGCTATTCCTTCTGCCGCATGTTCGGGCTACGGTCCAACCACGAAACTTCTGCACTTACCCCAGTAAGTTTTTTGTTTTGTTTTTTCGTATGCTGAACACGCTTTCGAACAATAATTATGGCTGCGTTCCGGAGCTCGCAGTACTGCTCATCAAAACAAGTGTGCTGCGAGATATAGTTGCTGCTATTGCGTATCGAGATAACCAGCAGAATTACTTGTGGATGACATACATGTATGCGTACCGCGGCTCGACAACTTTGCCGTTCTGACTCAAGGACAAATTTGTATGAATTCTGGCCCCATTGTCGATCGCCAACCATGACCAAGCGTTCATGAATGCAAATGTTTTCATTGCTCAAGTATACTAGGTTGATATAATCGTTTTTATTTGTTCAATTAGGTACAGCTGCATGCGCTGCGCACTGACGAAAGATTAAAAGGATTGCTTGTGCTGCCAGGAGGCGCAAGAAATCAGGAAAAAGTAAAAAAGCACACAGTGCGTAACAAGCTCAAAGGAGTTCAAGACTTTGTGCCTCAGAAAGGCAGTGCTAGAAGTGTGTTTAACTGAGTATGGATGTGAACCAGGTGGAAAAGGCAAAAGTTTCCAAACGGGTAAGAAAGTAATATAACGAAAAGAGAAAAACTGATGCACATATTTTGCGCGGGCATTTTCGGTATGCTGCCTACCGCCAGCTTGTAGGGGACAACAACCGACGGATTCTTCCAAGAAGTACCGTGCCAAAACTGATTTATATGCAGGCTTCAAGCATTACAGGGAACACCGGAGCGACAGAAAGTAAACGGCATTGGCAGAAGATTACGTTGATCTGTGGTTCGCCAAAGCGCGGGCCGCAGCGGAGCAAGCGCAGCCGGACGGCCGGCCGACTCTCCGTGAATGGCGTCACTTCCGCCAGTTCTCCGTCTCTGCCGTCCCCCCACCCGGCGCTTCCGGAAGCGACGAGGGCGTGCCGGCGGCGGGTTTTTAAGAAGCTATTGCAGCTCTGTTCGCGGATAGAGTCGGGAAAAAAATTACGCACATGATTTTCAAGGTGCCTTCTTCCCAACCACAGCGTTTCATGCGATTCGAAAACCGTTTCAGCTTCCCTTTAACAGCCTCGGTTCGCACGCAGTTGAACCGCTGGATTTTATGCATATTCTTTGTTCAATTATGTTTTTGCCCTTCCTGCAATGATGCCGATTGGTATTGGCAGTATTTCTAAATAAATAAATATGTATCCGTATTTCCTCATATTTCAACCGTACACGTATATTAACTGATTTTCCTATATGACTCATTAAGATTTCAGGAATTATTTTCTCCTCACAGCATAAATTGTGCACCTCCTAAATTAGCATGTATTTGTTTGCCATAACATGCTTTTATTTTGCGTGTAAATACTGTATAAAGAATGAGCGAAGATCAAGAGACCATACGAGATAGACTGGTTCGTGCATATTAGCCTCGGTTATTGATTAACACAACCTGTAAAGAACTTCATCAAGCTGGCCTTTGACTGTCGTTATTAGACCATACGAATAACTTGAAAAGTTTTGAGGACGGCGGTATCCTTGGGAAATACTAGCTTAGTAGAATTGGAGTCAATGCTAGAGCTCTTGCATCTCTGTGCATGAGGGCTTTATTATCTTTGTTATTTTGTTATTTGATTTTCCTCTTTGCTTCAAGCAAAGTTATTTTCCTTTTGTTTTTCTAATTTTTTTGTGAGTGAGCGCTTTAATAGCGTTGTTATTTACTCTTGCTCTGTGTACTGCAAATAAGCTTATTTGTTGTTCTTCAGTCCTTTTTTATTCATACTTCTTATGCATATCGTATTGTGTACTGTCCTCTTAACATTCAAGGCGTTTTTGTTCGCTCATTAATATTACTTTTCCGGACATATGTACTTTGTTTGATATGTTGTGTACTGTTCGTGTATGTGTTATGTTATGATGAACTGCACATCGTCGGTCCAAGTGGTTGCTATGAATTAGTGAAAAGGAGTAGCCGAAGCCGCTATGCAGCACCAACCTCTCCTTTACTGTCCATGTAATGAAATTCAAACCTGCGCCTTCCGGGTGGCAGCCGATAATCATACTGTGCCGCTAGCGAAGCCGATCTACGAGGTTCAGGTAACAATCGAAAGAAAAAAAGCCCCCTTCTTCTTGAAGATGCTCCATTTCATTTCCGTATGGCTACCCCTGTATGTGCCACGTGCATTCTACCATCTTTGTCATCTGCTTTGTCATCTGCATTCCGCCTAAACCTTATGCTCCTATTTAACTTCGCTAAGACGACAACAAAAGCGAGAAGATAAAAATTACCGTCTTAGAGCCCCTAAATCGAGAACACGTACCAATTCGCTCAACAGACCGCTGTCCTGATGTGCGCAGTGCCTTTTGGTCGGTTGCGACTTGAAACTGATGTCGAGGGCGTTTGTTTTGTTTTTTTTCATTGCAGACGACAAGAGCAGCACTTCGCTTGACGCAACAGGAGAAAGGGAGACGCAGCGCGAGACCAGATGGCGCTGTTGCATGTGCATTCCAAGGACCTTGAGTGGGGAGCAGTGGACGTTAATTTAGCCCTGGTGTACCGTTTTGCGAGCAATATTCATTGCTGGCAGCATCCTCGCGCTTAACTTCATTTATACTATCACTCCATTAAGCATATCAGTGCTTGGTGCTTCACCGAATTAAATGGCAATTTGTAATTTTAATTATGTAAAACTAGTATGCTGGTCAGCACGGCTGCATGTGATAAAACGTGAATTAGCGGAGAGTCGGGAAAAACAGTAGAAAAATTCGCAGGTCCTCACCTGCTTTCTATTATTCCAAAGTAGCACACAAAAATTATTACGGAATCGGCTTCTACCCTTCCCAGGATCATTCTCAGTAATATAAAAAGGCCAGCTTAGGTGAAACACATCAAAAATTTATGGTTTTGCAAATTTCTCAATGTCGCACTCTCACCCACTGCCGGGGCAAAACAAGGCGGCCTTGCAAACCTAGCCTATTTATTACTCAGTCTTGCAATCAATTCAAACGAAAGTGGCTCCATGAGCACCTACACAATCTTCGTGATCCTATCCGCATGACAAACACTGCATCCAAAGAGAACACGGATCTGTTTTGTTCCATGACCCGCTACCCACTAGGACGTTCTACTTCCCGGTTTTGCGCATAGCCTGTCTGCGCAGTCCTTTCGAATTTCCCGCCTTCTTCGCAACCTTTCCTCTTTTATTCAATTGACTTGGCATTGTCCCAATCTAGTGGACTTGAGATTTCGTTTGATGCGCAGTACACGATCACGAACTTTCAATGTTGCTGTAGGCCCATTCTCAGAATGTGATGTCTGTCTAGTCGGAGAGAGCGCGCTCTCAGGTTACGAAGGCCGTCGCATTCCGCTTATTTTCATTACTCTTTTTAGGTGGGCGCCTTTATAGGAACTCCAGAATTCTTGGTGGCACGTTAAGACAATCCTGGAGACAAAGAAAACAAGGGCAAAGCTTTCTATCAAGCAATGAAATCATTATCATGAGTTTAGGCCCTGCAAAACACCACTTTGTCGCGTTTTGCCTCATGTGTAGCCTGCTGCTAAAATAATTTCTTGCGTATAACGTGAGGCGCAAACATTTTTAAACATTGCTTAAGGTAACGCCAGTAAGCAGTTGTTAATCTAGGACGCTCGGTTAGCGGACCTGCACAGTACATCATAATTATGGTGAGCACAAATTCTTGGATTTTGTACCGCTTGTCTTCACCAAGGCTCGCTTCGCAATTTTTTTTTTCAGTTTGGAATAGAGCAACCTTGTCGGCCTTAGAGTTGTAGCCCACATATGGCGCGGCATGCAAGCTAAATATTGAATTATTATTATTGCACATATAAGATTTTCGTAGCGCCAAGTACCAAAATGTCGGAGAATAAGGTATAAAGCAAATGTTTTTTTTTTTCATCAATGCGTGTTGGATAATTGAATATCGGACAACGCCTTTACATTCGCCAAGGATCCATTTTTCCAAATCGGGGTCTCCTGAAGAGTGCTCAGGTAATCGTACGATGTGATGTGACAAATCTGTGTTAGTAGTAGTACTTGTACATTACTCTTCTACTCTGACCGCCTCCCCATTAAGTCTTCGAATTTGATTTCGCTGGGCTGAATGGCATCGGGATGAATGACATCGGGATGAGGAAAGCTTTCTGCGTTTACAGGCATCATGCTCACAAAATTATGCGCTAAATCTTCGAGGCATGCTGCTGCGCGTGAATTTAGTGCTCCAAATGGACTTAATCACAGAGACAACGAGACTTTCATCGAGGCTTTCATCGCGTAAGATATCAGGCTTGGGACAATATTACGGTGCCGCGCCAGGCATGCAAGACGGAAATGGCGCCTCTTGGAATCAAGTAATTGCTCTAGTGATATTTTTCGTGTGGTTCTTACGTTTAATTTCCATGCCAATTGGTTCTTGAAACGGTTTTCGTCTTCCGTGCCTTAACTTCACTTGCGTATATCCAGAACGTTGTCCCTTCGCCACTTCAGTTTTGCCTAGTTTACGACATTATCTTGGAGGCGCTGTTCCTTTTTTCCGTGACGGGGATAGAAGTGAACGCTGTTGGACTACATGCGAAGCCGAGTGGGAAACTTCTCGGCCACCAGAGCGCCGCAAGCAACCAAACTTCATCAGAGACCTGACCAGGAAAGCCAAAAATATACTGCGCAGAGATGAGGACTCGTCGCGATCTAGTACGTTCCCGATCACTACGGAGCGAGGATCACCGGCACATACTGTCCTGTTTGTGCCAGAAACTCCAATCGATAATCTCAACCGCACCAACAGGCAAGCCACGTCTGTGTTCCTAGTTGCTCGTGTCCCAGGAGCAATTAAAGACGTCAGGGTGAATCGCTATGGGAAATTTCGTCGCCATTGATGTCAGGGAACGGAAAAAGCAAAATGTGGGCGGCATCAGCGTTTAGTCCCATGTCTTTCAGGGCAGCGGCACTACGGAAGGCGTCATTTACGAAGTCGACGTAGCCATCTGCGACTCCGACCTGCCCATTTTTGTCCGACCAGATACCAACGGCGTAGCAATGCTGCAAGCTCAGCGCCTTGGGAGGACAAAGTGCATCAAGCTGATTTTCAAAAGGGACTACATTCTAACGTACGAGAAGACTGGGCACTTCCGACGCATGGTTACGCTTTTCGTCCCGAAGCCTCCCCATTGCCGGAAAGGTATGAAGAAAGGACACGTGAGTAGTGTGTGGAATTTCTCCATCCTGAGTCCCCGGTGTTCTGAGCCACTCAGCGGCAATGCCTGACGGGCAACATACCTAAAGTGCGCCAACTGCCGTGGCCCTCACGACGCTGCCTCAAGGGAAGGACGCTGCCTGAAAAGGGAAAGCGCGACACCTAAACAAATGACAGGAGACTATTCCAGACACAAAAAGGCTGCTGCAAAGATGTGACGAGGTCGCCGCCCTCGTCGAAGGTCTTCTAAGAGTGCAGTAGCCTTTGGGAAGAATGGTCCAGATATTTCTGCAATGTGTCTGCCCCTTCCACATGCCGTTCTAAAGAACGGGAGCCATATGACTGGCGAAGTAGGGGCGGTTGTCGCAGACGGACCTTGGAGATCCCTACCACCGCTACACACACCCGCAGTGACCAAGCAGGCATTGCGCACCCAAAGTCTCGAGCCCATTGCCAGTCAAGCACGAGGCCAAACTCCGGTTCAACGCCGAGACCTTCAGGTTACTTGGTCATCGCTACGCAAGCACTACATATCCTCAATGACAGAGCAGGCACCGCACATTCAGTGTCGTCAGCGTACTGCTAGTCGGCACTGGACCAGAAACCGGTTCACGTCAAAGAAGAGCAAGTTATTGCAGTCCTGAAGGCCCTTATGAACACCATGCGGGTGCTGCTTTCAAGCCTTCATGCGATAGCTGCAAGAAATTAACTGCAGGTGCTGGTGGTGGCGAAAATATTTTAATGAAGCTGTTTAGGAAGTTGTGGCGGCGCGGTTGGAGCTCTCAGTCCGGAACCCCTTTGGCGTAGGCTGCTGTCCGCGCTCTTTCGATGAGTTCTTTTTGACTCGTTTCGCCCGAGCTGGCCTTGAGCTTCCTCCCACCCCTCCTGCGTTTGCTGGTTATTAATAGTGACCGCCTGATTTCGTTAGCACGCCCGTACCGTATGGTACAGGTCCGCCTTCTCCCCGCAGAATTTGCATTGTGAGTGAAATGACTCCGGGTCTATTGCGTGTAGTATTCGTGGCTTGTTGTAAGTGTTGGTCTGTAACTTTCGGAGGTGTAGTTCCTCCTCTTTGTCTTGTGTCTTAGCCGGTGGAGGGTAGACCCGACGGGATAATCTTAAGTGCTGAAGTACGTCGGTGTAAGTTAGTAGTGGGGTAGGATGTTCCACGGCATCCGTACTGGGTGCCTGGGGGAGAAATGCTCGGGCTGAGGCATGTGTGCTCTCGTTCTCTTGGAAGCCCTGGCGACCTGGTACCCATATTAAGTGGCTGTGTGCGGGTTGGTAGCCACGGGTGTAGCTATCTTGCAGGATTTTAGCTACTAGCGGTGTGATCCCACCCCTGAGGTAATTGCGATACGCTGTCTGTGAATCTGTAAGAACGTATTCCGATGTAGTGTGTGTTGCAGCTAGAGCAATCGCCACTTAATCCGCAGCCAGTATGTCCTGGGTAGCGAGTACTAGACCGCCCATTGTTTTATTTTGGTGCACTACCACGACGGCCATCATTCCCTGCTCGGGACCCGGAGCATCAACATAGAACACGCCCTCGCGCCCGCCGTAGTGCCTCTTCATAGCTTCGGCTCGTGCTTGTCGTCTTTGCTGGTGAGAATGCAGGTGCTGGACGTGTTCAATACGGTCCTTGCAGCTTTTCAGCAGTGGACAAAATGGCTTCTCCTGCCTCGCCATTACGAGATGAAGGCGGAAGGTCTCACTTTGTAATCTAGACCATCGACCGCAACGGCAAGCAGCCTTGCTTCCCAGTGAAACGTCAGCGATATGTCTGCCGAGTGTTTGGCGGTGAAGGGCGGGCTCTGTGCTGTACTGAGGCCGCCCTGTTCTGCAGCCCTCAAGATGTGCACGCCTCTGATGCGGTGGCCTGTGACTTTCAGCGCCCGTGTCGTGGCGTACTTTCTCCTGACTGCATTTCTCTTTTTTCTCTTTGCCTTTCATGCCCTTCTTTCCTTTCCTCCCATGCAGGATAGCCAACCGAAATACCTTTCTGGTTAACTTCCGTGCTTTTCCTTTACCTCTGTTCTCTCTCTCTCTGAATATGAGAATAAATTTTAAATATCGAGCTGAAAACTTTACTTTCAGTACAAAAATGACTATTGCGATAACATTCATTGTGGCCATTCATGAACCAACTTTAAAATTTTATAGAACACGTGACAATCAGTGACCATTTTTATTGCTATACTCATGCAGAGTTTGTATTTGGGCAATAACAAGCTTCTAGTAGTATATGAAGACTAACTTCTTCAAACCGCGCGCAACCTTCGTCCGATAATTAGTGGAAAGTAAAAATTAGATGCACTACTCGTTTTCAGCAGCAAGGTTAGCAGATATCGGACCACGCGTGAGGCGACCCCACGAAACACTGAGTCATGTTTCCAGCCTAAAAAAGGGAGAGAGGGAGAGTAGGCACTCCTGTAGACTCTCCGTGCGTGTTTTGTTTTTTTCTTTTTTTCACTCGAAACGTGATTCTCAGCGTTAAAACAACCAATTAGCCCAGTGTCTACTCTTATCGCATGAAACACGGGGAGGCAGCCCTTCGAGTACCTGCTTTCCTCTTATCACCGCCTGCATGCTTGTCGAGTGCCACAACGCAAAGTGGCATGCATTAACGACGAGAGCTTAGCGAAAAACCGGAGCCAATTCGGCCAATTTGAGCGTCTACACAAAGGACTGCTAGCGCTCATCAGTCAAATGACTGCTCCGCTAGCAGTCCTTTGACTGCTAGTGGAGCTAGCGTCTACACAAAGGACGCTAGCTCCGCTGCTAAGGTGTCGTTAAAATCAATCGCTTTATTTTTTCACGCGATACAATAGGACCGACAGTAAGGCAGTGCCGTGGGTAGACTATTTACTAAATCACTGGCGAATTTCAAAGCGATGTTTGCAGTGGCTTCCACAAACTTAGGCCTAGCAACGACCAGGGAGTAGCGCCATGCTAGAGAGCAGTCTTCGACAGCGCTCGCGGGCGGCACCATTGCGGTAAGATCGCGGCATCCGATGCTAGGCAGTGCTGCCGGTGCGGTCTTCAAACCACTGCCGCTGCAGGACTCGCAGCAGTGCTGCTGCCGGACGGCGATAGAATGCGCAGCCTCTATCCCCGCATTCTGTCTGCTGATTTTTGGTATTTTCTTTAGCTGTATTTTTCTCCCGTACTGAAAATTTCAGACAATACTGTTTTTATATGCCAAAGCATTTCTTGCCTTATGGGTGACGGGGACAAAAGTGCGGACAGAGAGTGTCCTCATGAACTGTCGATCATCCAGTAAGAGTATAATTATGATTTGTAATGATTAATAATGATTGAATGAAAAGTTTAAAGGGACACTGAGGAGAAATTGAAGTTGGCTTTTATCCATAGAATACCAGCTCCTGATCACAAAAACGCCACTCTTCCTGAAAACAAAGCTCTTGTAATGTAGAAAATAGCAAGAACCAAAATACAGGTATCGCCGCCACAGGCCAATCTCGCAAGTACAAGCGTGATGATTTCCTAGGACAAGAGGCGCCACCATGGAGGAATTTTCCTTACTTCATGGAGGCGACGAATCTCTGAGGCTTGCAAAGGAAGGTAGCGCACCGCACCGCTACCCGCCAGAAATCACGGAGTCTTCGTTTACGTCACGTTCACGTCACTCCGTTCTTTGTCGTCATAAGAGTTCTCGAGTTTGAATCGGAGCGGCGGGAAAAAATGTTTCAACTTCGAATCCAAATTTCTTTGAAATAAATGCATCTTTCGCTCCCGGACAAGTGTCAACAAAGCCATGAAATGCCGAACTATCAGATATTGCTAACAAAAAAATTTTGATAGGGTTCTCCTCAGTGTCCCTTCAAAGACCGAATTACTAAACAAAATAATTAAATAAATAATTTTCCTAACTACTGGCAGTAATTCACAGAATTCTTGAATTCCTGGTAATTCCTCCAGAATTCAACAAACAATTAAGACAACAATGAAAGTAATTGAATCATAAATAATAAAAGCAATTGTTAATTAAGTAATAACTAAAAATATGTTATCAAAATATAGTATAATACTTGATAGTTAATTAACCAATTATTTCAGTCGATTTTTTACTCAACTAATTACATAATTATCATCAGTGATTGTTTAAGAAAACAACGTTGGCGTCATGAGTACTTAGTTGCTATATCGGCTAACGTTCCAGCAACGGGACCCATGTCTTTCGACGTGATCGAACCGAAGTTAGAGCGGAAGTTAAACCGTAACGGTGTGCAGGAACGGTAACGAGGTAAAGTTTAGAAGATACTGCATCAGAGGAGGCAACGGAACTCGAGATGCTTTCGTATTTCCGCACGTAAGGACTCTTAAGTGCACCTTTAATTTTTTCTCTCTGCTGTCCGGAACGTCTCGGAAATTAAAGAATCCCGGCGCTGAAATCTTTCCAGTGAGTTTTTCGTTGACGCGTAATGAAAGAAAGCTAATTGCTTTCTTTGTAGACAGAGCTTGATCAGTGTCACTCACAGGGCAGTGTCCAAGAAACATAGGACGTGCACGATGCAATATAAGATAAACGCCATCTTTCAGCGACTCAAGAAGAGTAATGAATCTACTTCAGGTTCTGAAGCGCAAAAACTAGCAGCGGGCTGCACCACTTCGGCTTTCTCAGTGGAGCCTTGTAACGCCAGACACACGACTCGTTTTCACTAGTTCATGCGCCTATATTAAATTTAGAAGTACCGCTGACTCGGGCTATATCAGCTATCAACGAGCACACGCCATCGGATTTACCACAAGGCGCCCCGCATCTGCTGGATTTTGTTACCTCGTGTCACTGGAAATTTGATGTCTCATTAGAACCGCTGAAGAAGGACCTTTATTAATTGCTCGACAGGGAGCTATCTGTTCCAAGATCGCATTTTTCTGTAAGTTCTCTTCCTGTTGTGTTTACCAAGCCAACCTTCTCAAGCGTTATGGCGATTTGAGCGCCTTCGAAGGCCACTTCTTTATTTGAGTATTAGTAGCGTACCTTAACAAAATGAGCAGTTTACCTCTTACGTAGCTGCGGGAATAGGCCCAGGCCTCACACCTGACTTGGAGGCTTGGAGAGCCGGGCATGAGCTCAGTAGAGTGATGATGTATTGGGGCCGGGGCCAGGCCCCGGATTCAAGCCGCGGGCCTGAGCAGGGCTCGGGCTTTGAGCCTCAAGCACGGACCGGGCTCAAGATTCAAAACGTGGTCTTTGAAATGCCCTAGTGGTGAGCTGAAGCAGAATACGCAAATGGTCTCTGTATACACGCGAACTTGTCGCTGTCATTCTGCTCGCATGATCTTGCGTACTTTCCTCCCATGACCGATTGAAGGTAGGCACCAGCCAAACAATGCCAAGACATCAGGCAGCAGAAACTCCTTGTGTATACAGACGCCTAGCCGAATATCATTGCATGAGGCCACAGCTACAAGGGTTATAATTCGGCAAGGATCTGGGAGGCACATTGGACCCCGGTTGTACTAGAAATGAAACCTTTTGGCTTGTTGGAAATGTTTTCTTAATCTCACAGAACGGTAAAAGACACAGGTATTTGCTTTCATTGGCCACCTATTATTGACATCGGTTTTTAAAACGCTCATTTATTTTATCATTTTATCGCTTTTATCGGACCTTTAGACAGTGACCGATGTTGATCCGGCTGATTAGGTCACGCTTGACTATATATCGTGTGTGCACCTTCCGAATAAACTTCATTTGAAAGCGTTCTTGGCTGGTCGTCCTTCTTCAAGGTTGTCCCGTGCTGTTTTTTTTTTTTTCGCTGTAAGGTTCAAAATGCATGGCGAACTAGTCCAAGAGTTTCTTTTGTCTGTCAACCACCCTCTGCGGCCGCGACAGCGGTTCGATGCATTCCATTTTTCTGCTCTAATCACTCGGCGGCTCTGTGGCATGCATGTCTGCCCAACTCGCTCAACAACAGAAGTGGTCGACGGGCGTCTACACTGTACGATCTGCGCCTCTGCGCCGGCCTATCGGCGATTTAAACACAAAAAAAAATTTAAATGAAAGCTGACAGTGCGAAGAATCAAACTTGGGCACTCCGTTCCCCGACTTCGATTCCTACACCTGAACCTCTAATGAAAGTGAACTATCGCGCCGGAACGTCTGGCGAGATCCCGAGATAGCCTGCGTGACAGAACGACGTTACATCATATCGAATCGCTTCATAACGCTGTGTGCAGTGCTGTCGAAACTAGTATGCCTAATCACGCTGCCGACGTCCGCTAACAAAAAGTAGTTCGTCATCGGTGAATAATAAGGTACTCCAAAGCCCGTTGAATCAAAAATAGCCATAACTCAGCGCGTGTTAACGAAGCAGGTTTATTTCGCTGTGACGACCTCAGGGTGTCATAATCGGCGATTCCTACAATTTCGTTCCGTACCTTACCACGTTTTCGCCGTACCCCATCGGCGAGACCTTGAGAAGTAGGCGGAGTGATATTGTGCGCGCACTCGTTATGCAGTTTGCACAGCGTTGAACGCGAATTGTGAAACGTAGCGGTCGTCGCGCGAGACTTGGCCAGCGCTTAGCGTGAATGTATTTCCTTTATCTTTGCTATCGTCTCTGTATGTGGCCAGAGGGAACACGTGTCATAAGGAAGCGCCTCAGAAACGCGCGCTTCTAGCGAGCGTTGCGCTCGCTAGTATCGCGCGGCGGGCATGGGGCGGAGCTGCCGCCGGCGGCTCGCTGTGACGTTAGGCGATAACAGAGCGTCCGGGCGTAGGTGAACGGCTTCCTTTCTGCTGCTTACAAGGAGGCATTGAACACTGTCGGGCGCTTGAAGTAGCGGCAGGGAGTTTGGCGGCTGTCTTACAACTGCAACGGGGCTTCCGCAAACGGTCTACCAGACAAAGCACAGCCACAAGGTGAGTTTCAAGGTCGCCTGGCTAGCGTTTTCCTTGTCGCATGAAGACGCTCAGATGTTATGTTAGTAAGTACGCTGCGCCTTCGTGGCATGCCCATGCAGACCTTTCTGACAGGCTGGAAGGTCCGTTACATTGTTTCTATGCCTATCATGTTGCGCAAAAAAGCATTATTGCCACTACTAAATTTGTATGGGATAAAAAAAATAAAGCCGAGAATTGGGTGGTTCAACGAGTAGACCGTAAGTGCTAACAGATAAATGCTAACCGATGGCGGTAGCTATTTCGTAATGCACCGCTGCCGGAACCGCATTCTTTAGCCGGTTCTGGACCTTCGATCGATTACACAGAAGTGCCCTCGGGCTTTGTTTCCTGGCTGTGGCACAGCTGTGAAGCTGTACTGCGTGACTTGAAGCTGTTGTCTCACTCAAACAAGTAATACACACACCCCAAAAGCCAGTACATGTGGCTGCGACTTCAACACAACACGCCTAGTACGTTCTCTTTAGTATTTCGAATGCGTTTTGTATCTTGCAGCTTTCATTAGTCATGTATTATAGGGTAATTTACGTGAAACGCATCAGACACAATAATCGGCCCTCTCAGATTTCTTCCAGAAGTTTGATCTTTATTGCAGTGCCGAATGTTTTGCCTCAACAATTTTGGAAAAAAATTTCCGATTATGTGCGAGCCTTCTTTGTCTTGTCCTGCGCAGCTCCCGGCTGAAGATATGGTTGAATGCGCGCCAATTATTATAATTTCGGAACTTTTGCATTAATTTATTCTCTTTATTGAAGCTAACACATTTCTTAATAAGCAGTACATATTTGAGACAGCGGATGAAGCGTTTTATGCTGCTCACAGATGCAGCGTTAGATTCTTCAAAAAAGTGTAAAAATGACATATAAGACTAAAACAATGAACTAGAAATACATGAAAATTTCCACTGGCAGTTTATTCGCAGTGGTTCGCACGCTTCTTTATCTCGTTACATCACCAATACTGCCGCAAAGCCTTGCAATGTTTATTTGTTCGCAGTCAGAGCCACCAGCACCCAGCTTTATCACTGTTTATGACGCCAGATGTGACTAGGTTTGTCCCGAATAATCGTATCCACGAGCAGCTGCTTCTAGGTTAATCGAAGGTTCATTGCAAGCTTTAATCTTAGCTCTGCCGAAAAGAGCCCAATAAGCAGAATACCACGTCAGTCTGCTCGTCCAATTTCCGCGGCGTTGTCCACCAGCCAGTGCCGATATTATTGTAATTACGATAAGGAATTTTTATAGGAGCACGTTTTGTTTAAGGCGAGAAATATTTTTTTGGAAAATAAGTACTATCACCGCTGATCATTGCACTCCCGCAATTCCAGAGCACTGCTTTGAGCACTGTCGCCAGTCCCTAAAGGCCGACCTCCAAGGAGTAAAGTTTCACTGCGAAATTCTTGCGGCGAAAATTCTGCGCGGCGCGCTGTGGCGAATTCGTCGCGAATTCTGCATGCGAGGAAGGAAGAAGCGAATTCCGCAGCCGCGCACTGCCATCCGGCCAGTGTTGTTCGTCATGCCGATATTCATGTCAGATATATTCGTTAGCATATTGGTTATTTTTTCATGAAATCGTAGAGGTTTTGAAATCTCAGCCCTCTGTACCTGAGTGGATATGTGCACTGAAGGAAGTGACAAACCTGAATCGTTTGTAGAGAGACTGGTTTTCTGTAAACCGGATCACCTGTTCGATTCGTCCTGTATGTATATTGTTAATGAAATAAAGGAAATCAAAAAGCGGTGATGGCGCAGTGCTCTAATGAAGCAGCCAGGTAAACTGACCTGTTCGCTCCGGCCTGGGTTCCAAACCCGATTCGAGAGAAATCTTATTTAAGCAATTTTGTTTTTCTTCCTTTTCCGATGATGTGGGCACAGGAGATGACGTCATGAGGTCACGTGGGTTTTCTAATCATCTTGCGTTGACTACAACGCCGGATTTTGCACCTGATCCAACGAATGCTTTCTCATTAGCACGACTTTATTTCCTACAGAAATGAATGAACAAGGCACCGGCATTCGATCATGATAATACACCTGCTTCACGCCGCGACGTCACAAAGATGCGGTGGCGCTGATGTCAATAGCGACTTTCGTGCGGTAGGCAGTACAGGCTCCGCCTGGCCATGCCCACCGCAGCGGTCGCAGCTTCTGGCGGGACTGTGCGGCGGCATAGTGCCCATCATGCTGCAGAAGCGGCGTGTATTGAGCAGCTGCGTCACTGTGGAACACGCGTGGGAGCATAAAAGTGAAATTGCGTAGTTATCGCCAGGAGAAGTTTTGGTGCGGACGGGGCGCCGGCCGGCTCACATGCGACCAAGGAATGCGTTCTTTTGTTGACAACACATGTAGCATATTTTTATGCGAACTTACGAGTGGGAGCCGCGTTCACAGCATTTAATATTGACACTATTTCTTAAAATGACCGACGTCATTGGTTCGTGTAAAGGTCTAATTGCGTCATTGCTGCGCGGTGATGTTAGTATGGTTAGAATAGCGCACTTTATTGAGTGTGAAAAGCAACGTAAGCACTTTCCTCGCAAGATGTGTCACACGTTGTTTGATTAAGCGATGCGTGATCGCGAACCTAAGTGTTTGCAACGAAATTGCGGAGGGCAGACATTGTCCAAAGTGCAGCGTGCTTAAGTTTCGTTGTTGCCATCGCATCACAGCGGCGGGCAAAGAATATCATAAATAACGCGGAAACGAGAATGAGCACGCCTAGCGGTATCCACCGCACGTAGTTCGGAGACTAATGGAGTTTTTCGACCCGAGCCGCTGTGCCTTTCATTCACCAGCATGGCTCGTCAGCTATACATTACGGGGCGATAAACTAACAAACTGTCGGGTAGAACACTAGCAAGCTATCGAGCTGTAAAACGCTAGCTAGCAACGTACTGTGCTGCAGGTGTGTCAGCAGACTGCGAGAGCACATGCCAGTGCATTTCCTGTTTTCCTGAAGTAAAGTAACGCCAGCCAGTACAGGCTGTCACAGGCTGATGAGTTTATTCAGTGTATCGCGTAGGAATAAACTACTGCAAAGCTTTCTGCTCACCACCAATCACTTAAGCATCACGCCATGCCAAAGTATTTTCCCGGAATACGCTGTTAACACCAGCCCGTACACTTCGAACGGAATTAAGTTCGAAGTACCAACCACTCTTGGGATTAGAGCGTACTAAAGTCGGATAAAAGTTAAAAAAAAAACAACTTTTCCCTTTCAAAGGAACCCCTTCGAGCCAATGGCGTCGACTGATTTTCATGAACCTGCTTGGGTTAGAGAACAGGGAGTGGCAGAAGAAAATGGACAGTCCCTTCTCTTGCATTGTTGGGGGTAGTCCACTCCCTGCATTGTCATGCTACTCGAGCTAGCAAGTTCATCAGAATCGCCCGACGCCATTGGCTGTAACTGGGTCATTTGTCGAGGAAAAGGCGCTTTTTTCTCGACTTCTATCAGACTCTCCTACCGCGAGCCACCTAGCGACTGAAAGCGCCATCTGGTTAGTTTTCAAACAAGCAGGAGGTCTATACAGATCCCAAGACCAGACAGAAAGCCTATACTGACAATAAACTACAATTTTCACCCAATAGAGAAGGAAGCAACTAACTTTTGCAGCTCGCAGGGTCCACTTGAAAAGCAAAGCACTAAATGTCGGGCGTATGCCTCTTCATGAAAATCTTTGTAAACTTGCGGATTGGTGCGACGGTATGAAGATTAACTTTACTAAAACCGTCTCTATTTCAATAACAAAAAACAAAAGCCCCTTTACAATTATCATATCCAGGACCAGTTTGTTCAGTCTGTTTCGGCTGTCAAATATTTAGGACTAACTATTACAGACAACCTTAAATCGGACACTCACATTGGCAACATATGCACTAAAGCATTCAATAAGCTTTGTTTTCTTCGCCGTAAATTAAAAGGCTCTACTCCAGGCGTAAGGCTTGAGGCATACCGCTCTCTAATCAGACCTGTTCTCGAGTATGTTCTATAGTGTGAGACCCTTATTATAACACGAACATTGCGAAATTGGAACGCATCCAACGCCTTTCTGCAAGATTTATTTTATCTCACTATCGGTCAACTTCATCTGTCACCAGTATGCTTTGTCAGCTCAACTTGGAGCCCCTTCATGTACGCCGTCAAGTTGGCAGGTTAAAATTCTTTTATTTGCTGTATCACAACAAATCCGGGTTGTCACGTGACACCTATATTTTTGCAGCACCCCATAGATCAAGTCGACTGACCCACTCTCAGGTGATACGCCCGTATTTCGCCAGGACCAAACTTTATCAGAATTCATATCTTCCCCTTACAACGTACCAGAGGAACTGTTTACTAGCATTGATTGCCGAATCATCACATGTGAAAGTCTTTGCCGAATTGTTAATGCAACACGTGTAACCCTCTCCTGCTTGGGCAGCGCTGCTGCCTCCAGTATTTGAAAATAAAGCCGGCCTCCGAGGGGCGAAGTTTTACTGCGAAATTCTCGGGGCGAAAAGTCGTGCGCTGCACGCTGCCTCGAATTGTTCGCACACTCTTTAATGCGAGGAAGGAGCGAACGCCGCCGGCACGCACCGCCAGCCGGCCGGCCAGGCTAGCCAAGAGCAATGTGCAACCGTCGCAGTGATAGTCTCATTACTCGGCCTGAGGTTTGATTTGCCGGGCTCAGGATAGTCTCGATCCAGGATTCTCGAGGGAGCGGACGCACACCTTTGCGGAGCTCACGCAAATACCCCGTTTGGACCGTCGGACTTACCCTCCTCTCTTACGCACTCCCAACAGATCCTCTTCAGACGCCTCCAGACCCGCTCTCTGTCATCCCCTCAGCTTTTATCCCACTATTGCGGCACATCCCCTGCATGCTCCCTATGCGGTGACCCCCACGCCACACTCTCCCATATCCTTTTCGGCTGCCCTGCCGACCCTCTCCCGCGGGGACAGCACGCCATCTCGAGCTGGGAGGACTTGGAGGTCCTGCTTATGTCTGCAGACCCGACATCGCAGCTTGCTGCGGGGACTCGGGCTGCCGACGTCACGTCCCGGCATGACCTACTTGATGCAGTGCGGGACCGCGCAGTGGCCCAGGGACCCAGCTGGGTCTAAAGCTCACTTGCTCAATAAAGTTTTTCTGTCTGTCTGTCTGTCTGTCTGTCTGTCTCTGTCTGTCTCTGTCTGTCTCTGTCTGTCTCTGTCTGTCTGTCTCTGTCTGTCTGTCTGTCTCTGTCTGTCTCTGTCTGTCTGTCTGTCTGTCTGTCTCTGTCTGTCTCAGTACCTGCCGGGCTGAAAACGAGCGGCTATAGCATAGCACCAAATAGCAGACAAAATCGGGCAAAAAAAGGCCGCCACCGTCTGGAAAAATTACGATGCACGTCTACCCACTGCGAGTTGCACCCAACCCCTCAAGATACGTGCCAAACAGAAGTTGCTTCGGGTTGGGGGGTCAAGGTGGGCCTTGAATTTGACTTGCGGTGCGATATGGTAACGCTTCATTTAGTAATTGCATGTATACTATGTTTGCCTATTTAATTGTGGTTTTATTTCTATATCTATACGCATAGGGTTTTATTTGCCTACCAAATTCGGTATACAACTGTCCCCTGATGGGTGCCCGTTGTTGTCGGAGTATATATAGCGGAACGAATATATACATTTATAGTGGTCGCGTTATGTTTTCCTGGCCGTTTTAGGATACTTTTTTGGTCAGGGGTGGAAAGGGGGAAGAGATGGGAGGGCACAACCAATTTTAATGGCTGCCATCTTGGATTCGAGAAACCGAAGCTATGCCGCCATTTCGTCCCCTGATGTCATAGTCACATAGTTCCACCTCTATCCACCATATTGGACAGTGACGTCATCATTGGTACGCGGTAGGTGGTTGTCTCTACAATGCTATTGTAGATGGCGCTACAAAACTCAACGCGAGATGCGCTGTTTTCTAGTTGCAACCACAGATGGCGCTTTGCTCTCAGGGCGGTTAGTGTTCCTGTATATGCTCCCGCAGGGAGCAGAGTTGCGCGAAGGTCCGCCATTTTGTTCCAAGCTGTGCGGGAAAGCAGTTCCTCGAGCGCACAGGCGCTAGGATCATGACGGGGCTGGCGTTGTAGAGCAGTTCGCTTTAAAAAAAAAAAGCTTACAAACGGCGCTTGATTGCTGGCATCCTTTTTACATTTACTGTATCAGTGCTCACAGATCGATGCTAAGCCCATCATACTTCGTTAAAAAAAACAGCGGAAAATAATCTGATTTTCGGAAAATATCATACAGCATGACAGAAAGATCGCGGAATGACAGCGATAGCTCGCAGTACGGACATTAATAGGGCAGAAATGCTTCTAAATGAAAAACCCGTGTGAGTTGTGCGATGAAGAGAAGTGCGGTAATGCATCTCCCTGCAGAACCACATTGAAATACATTATTCTATAGGGTTGCGACCGCCGATGTTGCACGAAGCTTGTGAAACCACGCTGCATACGATGTGAATGCGGGCAGTCTAAAGCAATGCATTTTGCACACAAGTATATCTAACCAACCAAAGGCACGGATATCGCAAACTCGCGCGCTTATCTTTCACAAAATATACGTATCATTTGTTGTTCTGACTTCTAGCCCTCCATTGAATTTTTTCTATGCCATGGTAATCTTTTCGAGCCAAACACATCACGTGCCGTACTTCTTTAATATCCAAAAATTATAGAAGCCTGCCTTAAGTCACTGTAGCTGAATTGTGGCATACGAGTTTCCAATGATCTCGAAAAGTGATGTGTATCTCTTTCTGGTACTGTTATTTGCTCGTTTTTCGCTAAGCACTATTGCGTTTTCTCTTGACCTACTTGAATTATATGTACCTTCACTGCATTCTGGAATATCTTTGTTTTGGACTGCTCCATGTTTTTACTCCAGGAAAAATAATTATCTTAATATCAAATTTTGTTTTCAAGTATTTCATGCTATTTTTGTTCTCCTCTCCTCCAATGTTAACATCCTTGTCAGCAGAACCTTAAGGGCATTCTTAACAAATAAAAAAGTTAAATAGCCTAGGCAAAGCTTGTTCACTGCGTAAAAGCTTTGCCGCTTTCGGTACGGTTCTTGCAGTTTGGCGCACTGCACCCCGTCATAGTTGGAGGCTGCCGTCACTGCACACTATCAAAATATATACAACTGGAGCGCACATAAAAGGCGGGAACACACCGCAGCCGACCGCACCGGACGCGTACGATCACGGTGACAGTCGAGAGAGTACTGGGGCTGGCGAGGAACCGGCGTTGCGCCTGGAAAGTCGGCTCCTCCACTTCAAAATGGAACAAACGTCGTCAGCAGCATCACGTGACGGCCGCTCAGCGAATGGCGTGAAGAGCGGCGCGAGGAAAACAGTCGCGCAACTCTGCTCCCTGCGGGAGCATATACAGGAACACTAGAGCATCACTAGACCCATGTCTAGGTCGGTCTCGATGAACGCCGCCTCGTTCAAGAAACAGCGCCATCTAGTTACCGCCATGCAGGCTTGTGCAACCGGCCGCAGCTTCGTTTGTCTGGCTAGGAGCAGGCCCTAGCTGCGGTGCGCAATAGTGTCCTTGAGCGTTTCTTTCCTGGATGTTAGCGTATATTGATGAGAACATTGATCTGACCCGAGTCTCACATTTATGCCAGCCCTTAACTCGCGTTTTCGTCATTGACCTGGAGTGCCTTTGCGCACGCCAAATGTGCGTCGTACTGGCAGAGTGTCATCAGTGTAAATAAACGATGCGGCTGGAAACTAGATGCAGCTGCAGAAATTGCAATGCTATGCCAGTTAGTTAGCTGGTTAGTTAGTTTGTTAGTTAGTTAGGTAGTTTGTTTGTTTGTCTGTTTGTTTGTTTGTTTGTTTGTTTGTTTTACGGGGTTTAACGTCCTAAAGCGATTCAAGCTATGAGGCTTCTCGAGTGGAGGGCTTCGGGTAATTGCGAGCACCTGGAGTTGCTTAACGTGCACTGACATCTCACAGTACATGGGCCTCTAGAATTTCGCCTTCAAGGTCATACTTCTGCTGCCTTGAATCCGGCGGGCATCGAATGCGCCTGATATAAAATTACGAACACGGAATATATGCGCAAAATAAAATTAAATCTAAGCTTACCGGCTTAGCGCATTATTCAGCGCACGCTGATTGGCATTAGTGGCCGAGAAATCTGGGCTGGCAGGACAGTTCTGGCGTTTCACTGGGGACTGCCCGCACGTTCGTGTGTTTACGCGTCTTCATTAAAAGGACGCTGATTTAATTTCTTACGCATGTTATTGTTGTGATTGATAGATGATAAAGTGTCCATTGTGGGCCAAGGTTCTCGCCTAAAGTTTTTTTCCGGTGCATTTCTTAAGGTTATTCTGTTTGTAAGTGGTAACGAAATATGTCGACTTATGCATCTGTTGATGCTGTTGTAATAAGCTTGAAAGAGCTGGAAACTCATAATTATGAAATACACGTGTTCCTAGCACCTTCGCAGGCGATTCTTAGTCGCTACAAAAAAAGGTGGGCAGAATCTTCATGGTATCACTTGCGATTGCTTCGGTCGTTATTGAAGAATGGTGGCTCAACATACTAATATGACCTAGTGCACTTTTTTGTCGCTGCAGTGGATTCGTCTGGGGGAGGTTACTAATTGGGTTAGTCCGTGCTTGGCGAGTACGTCAGTGTAAGCTTAGTTTCCCGGATCGCTTCCTGTGCTTTCTGTATTAATAACCCCCGTAATAAGCATTTCCATGTTAAAAATGCAGTAGGCATCCAGTTGATGCTCAAGCTGCACCAAGAAGTGCGGTGATCTGTACATTAAGCCTTTCATTTTCGTGTGAGGCTAGCGCTATTCTGAGCGTCAGGTGATATTTCATTCAACGATGCTTTACGGCACTCTGCTGCTGGTTCGACGAGCTGTCTAACCATGTATGCAATGCAAGCAGACTTTAGACTTAATATCAAGGTTCAAAACGGAAGGAAGTCGTCGGCAATAGTGTCGGTAACCTTTCACATTCACATTTCACTTCTGGCAGCGTCACTGTGAAAATTTGCATTGTGTTTTTTTGGTCTTTTTTATTTACAGAGAACAATAAGACTCAGAAATTTTCCAAGCATTGGACTTCCCCCTGAAAGGGCGGGAGGAATCCAGCATGGCAGTCGTTGACGTCCGTCACCCAAATGGCCCGCTCTACCAGGACATGGATGGAGTCTTGCGGCTCTGCCGCAACTTCACTGTTGAGATGCTGCGCTCTGCGCTCAGCTACGAGCCACGACCTGATGACAAGTTTGTCGTCACGTTTCCCAAGTGTGGCACCACATGGACGCAACACATTGGCTTTCTTATCTTCAGCAAGGGCGTGCCCCCAACCAGCGGCCTGGAGTTCTTCAAGAGCAGTCCATTCATCGAAATGCTGGGTGCCGACAGTGTGCGCGACATGGTACGGCCCGGAGTAATCAAGACCCACCTTCCCTACCACCTCATGCCCATGCATCCAGAGGCTAAGTACCTCTACGTCTGCCGCAACCCCAAGGACACCTGCGTGTCCCTATTCCACCACACGCGGGGCTTCACGGGATACGACTTCGCCGATGGCAAGTTCGACGACTTCTTCGAAATCTTCATCTCTGGCGAGACTGACTATGGGGATTACTTCGACCATGTTCAGGGCTGGTACGAGCACCGCGACGACCCGAACGTCCTCTTTCTCCACTACGAGGACATGAAGGCCCAGCCACGCGAGAATGTTCTCAAGATCGCGGAGTTCTTCGACAAAGACTACCACAAGCTGCTTCTGCAGAACGAAGAGATTCTCCAGAACGTGATCAAGTACAGCGACGTCAAGTCCATGCAGAATTACGCCTTGGAGAACTTTACAAATTTCTTCACTAAACAAGTAGAAGAAGACGCGCCGGAAGGCCTTAAGGTATTCCACGAGGTGTCGCAGAAGAATCCTTCCACTGCCAGCTTCATCCGCAAAGGCATTGTCGGAGACTGGAAGAACCACTTCTCCGCGGACCAAAACGCTAGGCTGGAGAAAATGATTCTGGATCGCTTGTCAAACACCGATTTGATTGATACGTGGCGAAAACATGGCGTCATGTAATCGTTTGTTGAGGCGCACCGAACTGTATTGTTAACCCGTTCGCTTTAATTTAATCGAATGTCTTCAGGAGGATATACGCGGAGCGTTACTTCTGAGGTCTCGAAAAATGGCCGTGCTTACCAGAAAGGACATTACGGCAGTCGTCGTCATACGCACGAGCAAGCACTAGAGGACCACGTGGCTTGGTAGCATACACTGGCGCGTGTTGGTCCTTTTTCTAAACAAAATTATGTAATCTATGCGTAGCATACTGTTTCGGTATAGACTACAAACGCTCAAACGGTTGGAGAGCCGGAGTAGCTGTTAAGAAAGATTATTGCATCATGTCCGATGGTTTGCTTGTATACTCAAGTGAACGTTTTTTTTAATCAAATAAACGTGATATTTTGAAAGCACGCATATATATGCATTCATCGTGGATTTCTTCTGCATATCCAATAAATTGTTTCTTTACATATTGCCTTCATAATTCTGGGGCACGGGATCAATTTGTTGCATATGCTCTAGAATGCATTCATCTGCCTCTACACTCAGCAGTTTTCAGATAGTCGTTTCGTTTAGCTAAACAACATCCCTGCTTAACTCGGCTTAATTTTTATATGCCCTTAATCTTCGCTGCGAAGCTCTATAGGTGTCATACTTGCGGAAGTGGCCTCGTATCGCATCTTCAAAAAAGTATTTGAACGAGTGCTTCACTGATTGCACTGCATTAAGCGTGGAAAACGGCGATTGCATTTGGCGTTCGCGTAAATGAATCTAGGGAATGTTAAATAAAAATGAAAGCGCGATGACGCTTCTGTTTATGCGCTGAATAGAAAGGGCGCATTCTCGCTCATCTGCAAGAAGTTGTCAAGGATATAATGCTTGCAGCACCCGTTAACCTCCGCAGGCTGAATTCTAAGGCAGATTCCACACCCTTCTCGCCCGACAAGAGTGGGAGGTGTTCGAATTCAGTGACCCTAGAGTTGCGCATTCGCTGCTGGCAATGAGAAGTAGCTTCCAAGCTGGTTTGACTGCAGCGAATCCGCCGGTGGCAGCCGTTTGAGTTCATGCGCTATTAAATGGTGAGAGCTGGGTGTGTCTTCTGGTTTTTATGCCTCAAGCGCAGTATACGGGCCTGTGAATTGAAGATTTCATACAAGTGACAAAAAAGTAGTTTTGCAGTTCAGACTAAATCTTCGGGTCATCTCTTCCCGCACAACAAGGTAAGCTGAAAATTTAGCAAGGTGAGTACTCCTCGCCATCTTCATTTTCTTCAGCTGCAAAATGCAGCATATGTGTGTCATGCATGAAGAGAGCACTGTTCTAAAATTATGATGCGCTCTTCGCTAGATGAGAAAGAGGGCACGCGCACGAGACTAAATCTCAGGTTTTCTCTGCTTACACCTCACATGCACTGAGTGGGTTTTAAAAAAGTGTAATTGCGGGGTTTAACGTCCCGAAGCCCCAAATGGGCATCAAGGAATCTCTTAGAACTCTATCATCTCTCCCCTAAAGACCTGCGATTACTTTGCTGCGACTAGGTACTGCAAGAGGATGCTAATGCACGAACTTGCTGAATCCGCACTTGCTTCCTCACCTGATTACTGGCATCTTCTATTCCCTATGCAGCAGCAAACAATGGCGATCTCGCTAGCTTGAGGTTTCGGTCTTACGGCTACGTCAGAGCCTTGAGACCGAAACCTGCTCTGGGCTACGTGTTGTTCCACAACAACGGCTCTGGGCTACGTTGTTGAGGAAGTCCGCCCTTTAAGCCCGTTGTTCTATTGAGGACCCGAAGCTATTGATAACTGCCCGCTGTAGTCGCCACGCTTCTCCTCTCTGTGGAAGGCGGTTCCCAGAAATCGCGCTTCGACAAGCCACCTGGGTTTTGTGGGCTACGGTTACCCATTCTTTCCAGGCTTCTGGGTTTGGACACAGCAAAAGGCAAAAGAGATCTGTTCTTTGGCATGTAAACCTTCTTTTACATTGAGACGGCTCCTGTGATAGTTTCCCTCTATTACTATCGTTTCCCGCTCATGCCGAAGATTTATTCCTTTTCAAACTCCTTCATTCCGTGCATGTAAATCCCTTTTCTCTGATTCAATCACTCATCTATCTCACAACAAGAATTTGGAACAAGCGCTTGTAGTTCCCTCAGATGCTACAACGTGGCGCATGGCTTCGAACATTTAGAAATTCGAAAGTTTAAAAATATAACGCGCTATTAAAAAAATAACGAGTTGACATCACCCGTGACATAAACAGGAGAGAGAATGAGTGTGGTGGCAGAACCACTACATGAAATGCAACTACAGAACATGATAGGCCACTAGGCATAGCGGCACTGGCTGGGCGATGTCCTGAATGCGTGGTAATGTCTGTGCACTATTTACTGTAATAAGTGTGTCTCCTGCTGTCATATTAATTATTGCAAGGTGTTATTGAGCATTTGAATGTCGCCTCCCGTGTACTGGCTGATCCCCTTAAGTGATCATCTGCAATTTTCCGTTTGAAGGCGACAACAGCGTATTCCGTCCACATCAGGAGAATTCCTGACCGAAAATGGCAGCGTCCGGCTCTGGCGGTGGCCACTTCAGTGCTTCGACGCAGAATGAGAACACTCAGGTTCGATTTCATCGAAAGGGGCTCTGAACACCCCTTTGGTGTTGTCGAGTCGTAGCATGCAACGGTGGTTTATTCTACAGTCACATCTCAGTCAACGCGGAGCCGCGGAGCTATGCGGTGCAGCTGGGAGCGCTGTTGACTACTGTTGGCAGGAACGTGGCGCTATCTGACGCCTTCAGGGTGAACTGTGCATGCACAAGGGCGGTGTGCGGTAAGCGGTAGGCAGTAGGGGTAGCGGTGCGCGCCATGCTATAAATATCTATTTTTCGCTGCTTTCCTGCGCTCCTCTGTCGCGTCCCACTCGCGCAATACTGCAATTCGGCGTGATCAGGGGAGGGACTGTATTCGCACTAACCGATCTTACTGCGACAGGCAGTGGTGGAAGCCGCGTTGCTATGGGAAACCATGCTGGACGATACCCTCTTAACAGGACCTACGCTTAAGATCACTTGAACTCCAGGAAACATTTGTGCCTCTGTCACACGAGAACTTCCGATCATGATGGACTCGATTAGGATTAAACTCAACGCAGATCCGTTGTTGCTCCATGGCCAGTTTCAATCGTGATCAGTCTTTAGCATGCCATTTCCACAAGAGTAGTAAGGACTTTTCATCGAAAGCTGCTGCCGCAAACGGGCTCAAGGGGCATTTAAATTTTTAATGATTGCAACATCGAAAAGAAATGTTTCACACGGCACAAGTGTTTAAAGTAACGTTCTCTTTTATTTGGTGTGGCTTGATTTGCATGCATTTGTGTTCCCGCCATTTCGGCACTGCAAGGCAGCCATAGCAGTAGTAAACAAACATGCAAGTGTAAATGTGCAAGCGCCGTCGTGCAAGCACCTGTAAATGTGCTTTGCCTGTATTCGCTATGGAAACTGCTGCAGCTTCGTCGCAGCCATGAATTTTTTTCTGTTTGTGACAATCGCTTTTTCTATTCATTTTCATTTTTTAAAAAAACATTTGTTTGCTGCAACTTTAACCAACGGGTGCAGCCAGGCTTATCTGGTGTATAGCAAGCCGACTTTCAGATGAGCAACGAGTGAGGAAGTGTAGCAGTGTTGCATGCTAAGCGCGCTCCAAGCTTTATTGGGGTTCTGACTCAGTCAGGATCTAAACCGCCCATGTAACAGTCTTACTACTTGTATGGTAGTAGGGTCGCGGGTGCTCGGGAATAGCGCCTATATTGAAATTGAAACTGATTTATTGATTCCTCGTACAGCAAGAAGACGAAAGGACTAAAGGCTATGTGAGAGCGTGACAGAGGTCCCTGCCCCCATACATAGATTCGGCAGCGTGTCAGAATACAAACATACATCACTAACAGCTTGAAATTAAAAAACACTATTATAATAAAAAAACACGCATAATATCGACAGTGGTGTAAGGTTACATTCACTTCAACCCTATACTAATTACAAAAGGAAAATTTCAACTGAAATAATCATAATTTTCAACAAAAAACATTTATCTATTCAGAAGTTTTTGAAGGCAACTAATATGAATACACATGCACAATTCCTTTAAATAATTAAAACAACTTAAAGAAATGATTGCATAAAATAGAGAAAAAATAACGAAAACAGGGGGACATTCCGTGATTACATACTGAGAGAAACAGCTGAAAGCCACATTCTGAATTGTCTGAAAACGCACGTAGGGTGGATGGTGTAAGACATGAAACAATCTGAGCAGCTATCCGGTATGAAAATGCAAGTTTTGCCACATTAACATCTGGTTTATCTGCTTTTTGAATTTGTGGTAGCAGCAGCTAAAATCTACCGACTCCTCCACTTTATTTCTGCTATTTAGATTCCTTGGAAATTAAAAGTTTGTTTTCCGTAATTTGTTCCAATCTTGAGCGTGCCTATTACTTTCGGCCTGAGGCAGTGGCTTTGAATGCCGCGTTTTTTCTTTTACCAACATCCTATTTTCTTGTAAGCAACTCAGCATTTTCAAATAATGTACTCGGGCCCCTTTTCCCATGACGTACTGACTGAAAAGAGGTGATATTCGCAAGATCGCATAGTGGCCATGTAAAGTTGAGAAGCGAATAATTTTCTTATGTCAGGGGACCAGTTTCCTCTAATTATTCTTAGTCGTTTTGTCCCATACTAAGGCACCATATGTAAGCTTACTTTAGAAAAGTACGTAATATAGCTCCTTTTTTAACCACTGCACTAGTAGAAGATGCATTGTTCTACACAAACCTCCCACAGTCTTCGACAGCTCCGCAGTAACTTAATCCACATGCAGATTCCAAATCAGGTGCTCATGGAATCACACCCTGAAGGATTCATGTTTCCTTGCTAAATTTATCGGGTCATCACTGTAGGTAAGTTTTATGCCGGAACCTGTTAGTTTATTAATTAAGCGGAAAACAATACATTTCGTCTTACCCACGTTTAGCTGCAGCCTTTTTGCTTCAACCACACTGAAAACGATGTCAAATAGGCATTGTAGAATTCCCACTGAAGATCTTTTTTTATTGATGACAGGGAGTTGCACGCACGCGTACAATCGGCCATATGGTTAACCAGAGTTAAAATAGGGCATCCCGATGAGCGGCTGAATCTGCTGCATAGAAGCCCGTAATCATGAAAGTCTGCGGCATAGCGCCACATTTGTGCCTTTTTATCTTGCAAAGCATTCTTAGAATAATAGCAGCAATGAAATTTAACGACCTTCCATTTCACATGTTTTCAAATATATTACAAGTGTTTGTTTCGCATTTCAGAGCACTGCTTAAGCCGAGAACGTAAATTTCATCCCGCTTAGTAACATGTCAAACGTCCACCGTTATGAATAAGCTTGATGTGAGCGTTTCTCATGCACAAAAATCATTGCGATATCTGCTCCTAAAAGCGAATAGGTAGAAATATTTCGCCCTCTTTCCATCTATATTATCATCTCCTCTTTTTGTATAATAGTGCCCTTTTTATTCCTTGAGGCAATGATTACTGCTCCAGAAAAAAAAATATTTCACGATGTTTAATCTCAACATCGTATCAGCCGCCTATTTTAAAGGCAATTAAGCAGCCTTTATTTTTACTTATTTTATATCAGCAATGCATGTATCTGCATTCGGTGCGCTTTCTTTTGCGGTGCCCTAAACGTGAAGTCCCGTTATGGGAAAATCAACGGTGGTAAGAAACAGACGTTTGCTCATCTCCATGCCAACCTCTTTTCTCAGACGACTCAGCCGAATCTCGTTCTAACCTCGGCAGGCCTCAGCTGCCCATCGCCACCATTCAAAAGTCATTCGAAGCGCGAACCCACCGAGTGGCGACTGGAAATAGCGGCCAAAATGGCGGAACGGCTGCGTCAACGACGCCTCTTTTTTGGCCTCTTATTTTCTCCGGCGGAAGGAAGTCATCGAGCTGCCTACGCAATATTTACGCGCCTCCTGCACAGCTATGCGGAACTCGGGCGCCGTCAGAGCAAGAAAAAAAAAAGAGAGAAACTAGAAAGGAGAACGTAGAGGAGAGGGAGAAACCATTGCGCCGCTCTTTCTTCCTCCATTATTTCATTCTCATTTCTTTTCCTTTCCTTCTCTTATTCTTTCTCGCGTGGTCCGAAAATGGCTTCGCCGAGCGGCAGTCGCCTGGTTCTGCTCGACTTTCCTGGAAGGGTTCGCGTTTTGTACGCCTGGCCCTCCTCCCTTGCCTTCTCTCTCTCTCTCTTTTCTTAGGCTACTTCTTGGCTCCGTGACACACTCTGCTTTGCTCTCTCCCTTTTTCCCGCGTGTTCGGTCACAGTCTGATTATGCGTTCTCGCTTTCTTTAAGGCCTGATTGCACCCTTTCCTCACCACGTACAGCCTGCCCCTCTTTTCTGCTTGTTTGCGTTTCCATCGCGTGGTATACCCCTCTGTCGGGAACCTGAGTTGGTAGGTCATTGCTCCGCGACCAGTCGCAGAACGAGGTGCATGCAGCAGCGAGCGTAGGCTGTGGACGCTGTGCGACGCTCAGTTGCTGGGTCATAGGCGTTTGCGAAGTGACTCGCACCGCGATTCGCACCGATATCCCGTGCCAGTGGTCTCCTGGAAGCCTAGCAACTCGGATTTGATTACCAGACGTAAGTGGCTTGCATTTTATGTCGGCATGGTTTGAAGTATGTGTACTTATGATGGGTAGTTTGATGTACCATGGAGACTGTAACCAGTGCTCCCGTCTTTTTTGTTTTTTTTTTTCATCGGGAGTGTGATAGTTCAGATGCTACCAAAATACACACACTCCTCTCTAAGCTGATGGTGTAGCCTAGTTTAATGAATATGCTTTACCACGTACCTCTTTAGTGAGCATATCATATATTTTGGTTTGTAGATGGAATGTAGGCAACATCGTGCAGTATATATATATATATTTTCTATTTGCTTGAGGTCCCAGAGTCCCAGTCGGATCAGTCACTAGACATTTCACTGAATGCTCTTTTCTTAATACAATTTGCAAGAACTTGTGCCAAGCCTGTTCTCTGGAGCGATCACACCAATATTTAAATCCCAATGTAATTTTTTTATATTTTGTTTTCGTTGCGGTGAAGTCAGCCATATGTCTGCGCGCTGAGCTGGCACCTATTCGTTCGTAGCATACAGATCTTGAACATTCATGACGTAAACAAGCACGTTCACGGAAGCGGCAGCCATTTGCCCAATAGTTGCTTTTGCGCAACTTTTATTTCGTCATGACTTATTTCACACCTTCTCTCCGAAAATATTCATTTGAGGACCTATCTGTTACTCTCAAACCTTTACTCTCGCTCGTAGATTTTAAGCAAACTTTAGAGCTGTTACTGTAGCCACCATTGTTCTCAAAACCATCCTATGTTTATTCCAAACGCAACGACAATTATACCTTTTACGTGCCTCCTGCTTCGCCAACAGGATTTCGTACTCAAGCGTCTCAGCTTCTGTGGTGCGTCCGCAAGACTCAAGTCGTCAAGCGGAGCGGGGTGCAAAAATACGGAATTCAGATTAGCGAGGCCAGAGGAAACGAGACGACGAATGGAAGAGGAGCGCGTTCTGCCATTCTATGAATCCTACTCCGGACTGCGGCTGGCCAACTTTTACCCACCGTACAACGTCACCTCTGGCCTTCAGTACAAGGCCAAGGACGGCGACGTCTTCCTTGTGACTTATCCTCAATGCGGCACGCTGTGGCTGCAACAGATCCTCTATGTTCTGCTTC
Source organism: Amblyomma americanum (assembly GCF_052857255.1). NCBI lineage: Eukaryota > Metazoa > Arthropoda > Arachnida > Ixodida > Ixodidae > Amblyomma > Amblyomma americanum. The sequence goes on along the minus strand of NC_135503.1, from coordinate 68,120,855 downwards.
ACAACGGTTCTTCGCCTAAAGACGCCGCTAGCCTGTTTCGAGCCTTTCCTTTACTCGAGCTTGAAGGCTCCGAAGCCGTCGAGGACGCTCCTAGCCCCCGAATCATCACGTCGCATCTGCCGTACGACTTCATCGCCCAGTCGCCGCGAGCCAAGTACATCGTGCTTGTGCGTGACCCTCGCGACGTCTGCGCCTGCATGTTCCGACGTCTTCGGACGTACCCGGCGTACGAATTCAGCGAGGGCCAGCTGAGCGACTTCCTGGACCTCTTCTGCAACGACGCCGTTGACTACCGTGGATACTTCGCCCACTTACGATCGTGGTGTGACCACCGGGACGACCCGAACGTCTTCTGGCTCAACTACGAGGAACTGCACTCGAACTTTCAGGCCACTGTGAAGAGTCTTTCGGGTTTTCTTGGTATCGAACATAACCTCTTCAAGGGTAGAATCGTGCTCAAGAAGTGTCAGGAGAAGAGCAGCGTCCCCTACATGAAATCCAAGACCAATAAGTACATGGAAGAGTTTCTGTACATCCCCTTCGAGAAGCTTGCGGGGGATACGAGGTTCTCGGAAGGAGTCAAATCATTTCACGCGTCCGTCCAGTGCTCAGGCTTCCTGGATGCTATGTCCAACGTCCGGTGTGTACGTGGTGGCAAGGTCGGCGTCTGGAAAGACGTTATGACTGCGGATGAAGCCAAAAGAGTCGTCGACCGAACGGAACTGGCGGGGCGTGACGTGGCGAATGCTGTGTTACATAACCGATGAGAGCAAGAATGTGTGCACGTTAGTGAACGGACCGAGACAGTTGCGAACGCTGGCGTAATGCAGGTTTGTTGTACAACTGGAGCCAGTGGCGCACTAGTAAAATATCGAAACTTAAGCACTGTCAGCTAATTGCTCGCAATTAAAGACGAGGTGAAAACAACACGCAGCTGCGGGCCAAAATCCGATGTTCACTTTTCAGCGCGAAAGGGGAAGAGCTTACGGGACCTCTCACCGTGCTGTACTTTGCTGCACGCGACCGCCAGCGTGCTGCAGTTTAGGGTTGAGGTGTGGGGGCCACACAACAAGAAGGGTTGGTCGACACCCAGACAATGTAGATGTCGCTAGGGGCCACACATATACATAACATACCTGACTGCGAATGGCAAGCAGTGAAAGCAGCCGTACCGAACACATCCCAAAAAGATGAAGTGATCGACCTATATGAGTACGCTGTTAATGTTTTATTTATAAATTATAATACTGCAATCACCATCAGGTGTTTTAGCTGGGTGGTAAAAGCGTAAGTAATAAAATAATGGCTTGTACAGAAAGTACACACAGTATAGGTTTATAGAAGGAATACACAGGATACAGGTTGGGCTTAAAGCAACAAAAATACACGCAATAAGCTCCTTAAAAGTAATAAATATCACGCTCAGGGTTACAACAACGAAGCAAAACACTGTCAACTTGCTTAAAACAACAAAGTAATGTCACCGTAAACGAGGTAAGAACGCAGGTAATGTTGGCGCAGAGGCGATGTTGTTGTTGGCTGATTCCAGTCGACTATTGTGCGCGAAGAGAACGAATACTTGAAATAGTTGCTTTGCGAGGAAAGGTGAGTAATTTTTGTACTATGCCTTTGCCGAGTAGCGCGTCCCGGTGCATGATAATTAGTATGGACAGTCGTAGTACGTCCTTTCAACAATATTATCTGATGATTCGGTCTGATTATATTATCTGATAAATCTCATAATATTCGCAGAGTAAGAAATTTGACGGCCGTGAGCAGACCACTTTTTAGCGAGAGTCCCGCGACGCGCGTGGAACACCACGACACTCTCATTTCTTGCCACAACTACTGAATGACCCGCGCGAAAGATTGCCTCAGTCCCTAGTTTCGTTCGGGCTTGCGTTAGTTCGAACTTCACTCAACTGGAACAAATTTTCAGGTCCCTTAGATATTTCACTGTATTAGCCTCGTGCAGGAGAAAGCAGTTGCTTTTAGGACTGAACATTTTGTTATAACACTGAATCCTCGAAATCACTTCGCGGCATTTCGTAGAAAATAGCTCATTGTTCGCGCATAACTGCAGCACTTGACAGTGTTCTGATTACAAAATTTCACCCCATCTCTGTTACTGAGAATTTTGAGCGAACTAAAAAAATTTCTTTCTGGCATGGATCCCTTCAACGCCAAGTTGCCAATGCCAGTAGTATAATGCATAGAGATGTGAAGGGTCGAAAAAACACTGAAAATTTAGCAAAAAAACTAGTTTTTTTCGTTTTTTTTTCAATCAGAGTGAACATGAAAAAAAAACAAAATTTCCGCGCGTGGAAACATTTTAACGTATGTGACTCGCTTACGGCAGGCAAAAACCTTCAAGCGTTTTGCAAATACTGCGACGTGTCACATGGCTTCCCTGACGCTACACGCCGCAGTAAACATCTCTTGTCCTGCAAAAAGTGCCCTCAAGAGGTGAAGGAGGTGTATGGCGTCGCAGCCGAAAACAAGCCATCTGGAAATTCCTCGGCGGTCTCGTCAAGTGGGCGCCAGAGCTCCAATGTCTGACTGAAACCTTCTTCGATGAAAAATTCCGCTAGCGTCTCCTCTTTTGTCGGCAGAATAACGCCTCAAATGCAAGAAAAAATTGATGAAACCTTGTCCAGGGCTGTATATGCAAAGAACACGCCGTTCTCTCTATCAGAAAATAAGCACTGGCTCACTACTTTCAAGATGCTTCAGCCTTCATAAACACCACTAGCCGGCACCTTTTGAGCGGCCCCCTGCTTGACGCTGACTATGAGCGAGTAAAAACTAACGTAGAAGAGGCTCTGAACAACTCGACGTGCCTTATACCGCGCTCACAGATGGGTGGACCAACATTCGCGCCGAGTCAATTGTGAACTGCGTCATCGCAACACCACAGCCTGTGTTTTACAAATCGGTTGAAACAGGCACAAATCGGCACACCGCGGCCTACATTACCAGAAAGATTTGTAATGTGATTGAGTCTCTGCAACCCCACAAAGTAATGGCCTTGGTTACAGATAATGCGAGCAATATGCAGGCAGCATACAAGAATGTTGTTTACAAATTCCCTCACATTTCATCCATTGGTTGCTTAGCACATGGGCTGAACCTGCTCCTCAACGACCTCATGCGCCTAAAAGTATTGCAAGAGGCCCACTAAACGTACAGAAAAGTAATCAAATATGTGAAAAACACTTACGTAGTTGCTGCTGCACTCCGACAAAAGCAGGAGTAAAGGTACGATAAAGGCAATTTCACAACACTCAACCTGCCTAGCCAGACAAGATGGGGTGGCTTCACCCTGTCAATACAAAGCCTTCTCAACAACGAGGAGGCACTGCAGGAGACTGTAATCATGGGAGAACTCGGGGTGAACAAATGGATACGGCAGGCCGTCTTGGACGCGGCTGTGTTTTGGAAACAATTGCGAAGCTGCTTAGACCTGGTGACACCAGTCTCCTCGGGGATTACTACGCTTGAATCTGACAAGGCCTTGTTGTCGGACGTCTGCGAAGTCTTCCAGTCTAATAAAACGCAAGTCGCGGCGTGGCTGGAAACTAGCGCATTGACGCAAGACGAACAGGCTCAAGTAATGCATGTGATCAGCGAGCGTGAGGAGTTCTGTGTATGACCCATTCACATCGCTGCCAACCTCTTAGACCCATGGTATCGTTGCAAAAGCCTGGATGACGCACAGGTTGCAATTACGTCCGACTGCATTTCCGGCCAGGCGCCGCTCGTATCGCTGGACGCGTGCGCCGGGAAACTGCTCTCTAACGTCGCAGAGTACAGAGCCTGTAAGGGAATGTGGTCAAGAGAAGGAGTTTGGGATTCTGCGAAACACTTGGATCCATCCACATGGTGGCAATTGCTCTGCTCCAACCAGCCCTTGAACCCCCTCACCTGTCACGTACTCCAGATTCCCCCATCTTCTGCGGCGTGTGAACGGAACTGGTCTGAATTTTGGAATGTGCACACTTAATTGCGCAACAGGCTCACAGGGTAGCGAGTGCAAAAACTTGTATAAGTGCGTATACTAATCTAAAAGCCAGGAAGGATTTGTCCGCTGCACAGCGAAGCATGGACCTGTCTGGTGAAAATGGTTGGACACGGAATCAGATTGATGTATCTGTAACGGTCGGTCAGAATGCCCTGATGTCAAATTGCGCGTAGATCCTCAACCAGTAAGCTCGGTTGGGACTGCGTGCAAAAATATAAGAATTATATTGGTTTCGATGTCCGAGAAATAAATATGTGTTTTATTATACAACTCTTTGAGTAATCGTTTCTTTTTCGTTTTTTTTTATATCTTTCTGAAATAAAACATGAAAAAACAAGTTTCTTTCAAGCGCCTCACAATTTTATGAACTTTTGCATCTCTAATAGTACATCAAGGTAGAGTCCCGGTTATTTCCAATGGCCCAAAGCTAAAGCTCTGTGTGCCATGTGAGGACCATATTTAATGCTCACCACTCGTGTAGTGCCCCCTTGCGAGCACTTGAGGTACATGTAAATAAATAAGTAAATAAATAATTAAATAAATAAATAAGTGAATAAGTAAACAAATGCTTCTGATGTTGGTCATTGGTCTCCGGCAATAGTAAGAGAACAAGAAGGCTTCGCTCAACCCGCCTTGAGCAGGCCGTGGAATGCAATGCCTTCGGCGCATAAAGCTGAAAGCCTTGCTGTTTTCTTTTTTTTAATAAAGAAGGTTGGACGGAGATATCGGAGAGCATTACGAGAGTTTTAAGCAAAAAATAGCATGGCAGTTTCAAACCTTTTATGTCGTCTTGGTGTATAAAAACAGCCTAAAAGTTATGGGCTTCTATGCGCTCATACCACCGGATGGCGCCCCGGCGGAGGCATGCGAGGGCAACAAGCGATGCGAGGCTTTTCACTCGCCAAAATGGCGCGTATATGTCGGAGCTAGCCTGTGGCCGTGGCGCCACCGAGTGCAAATAAAGCGGACGGAAGAAGTGGCGCCGGCATAACTCTGCTGCAGGCGAGGTCATCGTGTTCAGTTCACACTCATCCGAGGCTCTGACTTTAAGCATAAACTATAGAGAAAAAATAAACTAATAAAAAGAAATTAATAATTATGATAAGCCGCCTCGTAAATGCGAATGCATCTTTCAGTGACACTCAAAAGTTTCGGGAAGCAATTGAAAATCACGCAGCGTTTTCCGATACTTCTAATACACTGGGATTCATCCTGGCGCCTTTTTACGCGGTAACTCGCAAACACTGAATAAAGAATCCTCCCAAGAAAATAGTTAAGGTCTATAGAAAAGGCAATTACATTCAGCATCCACCTTTCTTTAGCACTGCCTTGTGACTGCAAGAACAGACTGTCAAGCCTGATTAAACCTTTCCAGGTGCCTTCGTAAGTGAATAACAGCCTTGTGCCACCTACTCCCGTGCTTCTTTCAATACAAGCACATCGGACTTGCTTCGGTCCTTGGCCACGTTTCTTATTAATTTGACCTCGCTCTATACCAAAGGATAGTCGGCCTGTTTAGTTCAGCTGGAACAGCGACTTCCCAAGTGAGCCGGCGGGGCCAGGCTCGAATCCCGCTCTAGGAACAACTTTCCATAAAGTGGGAGGATTTTATAAATTATGACTATATATATATATATATATATATATATATATATATATATATATATATATATATATATATATATATATATATATATATATATATATATATATATATATATATATATATATATATATATATATATTATTGTTCGGAGAACTCGGACCTGTGAGGAATTCCTAGAAGATCAACGTGAAGGCGGATGAGTCATCGAAGTCACGCAGCTGCGAGGACTGGCGTTCACGGAAGCAGCGGTGAAGGCAGCGGCGACAATGGGACAATGGGAGCTGGGAGTCATCTGGACATTCCTTGACAGCCAACCTGACAGCTGTGGTAACATCGACGCGCCAATGTTTGATGCATCCTTGTCCCTTTCCAGCTGCTGGGAATCGGCGTGCCTTCCTTTCCCACACGGGTATCGACCTGGTCGCCGTGGCGTCATCGACGCAACAGGGTTCGAGGACTGTCTTTTCCCCTTTCCTTCGACCGAGCTGCGAGAGAGCATCAGCACCGCCAACTGCCGTGGGCGGTACGTCCAGTGTCTTCATCTGCTCCTTTCTTTGGACATCATTCTGCGAACCTTATTCCCCAGTCGGGGATCTGGGGAATATAAAATGTATTTAACGGGGTGCTGGTTTGTTGCCGACACACTCCTATCTCGAATGTAAATACGTAAAATAAACCTACGGTACAGTTTCCTTCTTAACGGAGTCCGACGCCGTCCTTCGGAGCCGGGAGCTGTGGTGCTGAACGAGTCAGTCAACTCAATAGCTCTTCCGTCTCCAACACTTGTGGCAGCGGTGGGTTTGAAGAGAAATCTCCAACAGTACCTAAGAAAAAAACCAATACATCGGCAACAGCCCAGGCTTGTTCACACCGGCTCCACAGCTGGCTTCCTGTTTTTAATAGCGGTTATGTCAAAAAAGAAAGAGAGGACAGTCGCTGCGTGGCCTTCTCATTCCATACGCTAAATCAACCTTATCTGATATTCACCAGTACTGTAAAGCACTTCTGGAGTTCTGCGCAGAAATTGCTTTGAAATTGCAGAAATCGCTAATTTGCTTTCTGAAGTAACACACACAGAAACAAAAAAAAACTTGTTCTTGGGCTGTGTTTATTGCCATTTCACCAAAGCATACGTTATCGGCAATGAGAAGGAGAGCCTAATGACGCACCTGACCACAGAAAGACATTTGAATTAGACGCGACAGTGGCAACAGTGGCGCCAAAAGCTTCACCTCGTTTTGCGAAAGGGATTCAAGCGTCGCTGTGCAGTCGTCGCCATCTAGCGGCGGCGCTGTGAAACTAGCAGAGCACTCGATAACTTGATCAGGGGCAGAGTGAACATCATAAAGAAAAGCACAGCCCGGAAGGCCTTCGAGCTGCTTGGCTGCGGCGCCAGACAACGCTCCCTCTCGGCCTCCGCCAGCGCTGTCCCCATCGTCATCTTGGACGCGCGCCAGGCGAGCTGCCGGCTTTCGCTCTGCGCAAAGCATCCCGGAAGGTCGTTCCCTCTGTCTATAGCTGTTTGTTTACCCAGAGAACGAGGCTACGATTCCTGTGGTGAGTACGATCTAATCGCTGTCACCTGCCCCTCCTCTCCTTTCCCTGCACATTCCTTTCATGTATGAGTCCATTTCCTACAAGTAGACTACTAATTATCATTTTCGCCAGGTCATTCCTTGGCAGCGGTCAAGAACGTCGCAGCGATCATCTGTTATATCAGAATAGTAGTTTTAATCGCCACTTTGCGCCAGATATAAGGAGTTCGCTGGGTGCAGACGATGGTCCTCACGCTCGGTTGAGATTCAACACTCTCAGACGCACAAGTCTTCCTTATTTCGGTCCCGCTAGACCACTCACACCCACCACGTTATGTGTTTCCAAAGGCACGTGCGTCTAACGGCGAGCTTCGCGGTTTTGAGGGTGTTGCTGTTTACAGCGCTCCGCGCATCGATCGCCGGACTGCTCTCTGGTTTCCATCGACTCGGCGACTTAGCGCTACGTGCCGCCGCGAGCTTCGAATGGTACGAAGAGGGGTTTTACGTAGAGGCTGGGAGCCGAGCTCGAGCGTCAGCGACACGCCCACCTTTCTTGGCGTCGGCGCGTTCCCAGCGGTTAGGCAGAGAATTCTTCGAGCACAGACGGCCTTGGTGACTGCAAGCGGCGTCGTATTGGCGGAGCAAGTCGGCGCGAGAGTTGTCCAGATAAACGCTTTGGCGGCAGAGCTGGGAAAAGACCGGATGTTTCATGTGCACCTAGCTCGCCGAGTGTATCCGTTTCCGCAAAGTTAAATGCTTCTCATTATACGTTTCTTGGAGCCAAGAGCAATTAGATTTTCTTCTCGGTACTGCTTCCGCGATTTCAGTCTATTTCACTTCCGGTGGTCAGAACCAATGTCTTGGTTATCCTCCACCACGACATAAGCCACACAAACAGGTTCTTCTAAATTTAGAGTGGGCGCTTTCCTGATACATGCCGCGGCCAATGTCAATCTGTGCCTCCGGCGTTCGAGCTATTCATGGCATGCTTATTAGAGCTGAATGGTAACGCGAAAACGCAAATGTTACTGGGCGGCGGCCAATGGTACTTCTGTCGGCGTTCGAGCCGCCATGTTGTCTTGGAAGGACACCTCCCAAACTTAGTAGTCTGCTTCGTGTAGTTAGGGCAGACAGAGTATAAATTCTTCATTAGACAACGCCGCGTCCGCAGCGACTTTGCTTATACCCTGTTGGCTTGAGTAGAAAAAGAAAAAAAAAATCGGAAGTTCACTGGAAACCTTGACAATCGGTAATCGGTTGTTTGGCAGGCCGGCTGAATCGATTTACTTTATTATGCCGGTAGAAGCTGGAATCTATGTCTATATCTTGGGCAATATACGCGGCAGTGACAGTGACCTTGGCAATTGGAGTAGTCATTCTCAAGAGGCTGGTAATATGAGTTGTACTTATAAGTAAATATATAAAGAGTATAAGAAGACAGCAAAACGAATGTGACGGCAACTTCGCTTACTCGAAGGAATGTTCCACTCCGGCAGACGTGTAGTTTTCGCAATCGAATTGAATAACGGAGACTGTAACTCACCCTAGCGCATGCCTCTTAACGTTATCAGCTGTTACCCTATACTGAAAAATACTGTACGCTATATGAAACTGGATTCTACAGGAACAAACAGGTTTCTCAGTGGTCTGGTTTGCGGCAGTCAGGTTGTTACCGGGCCTGTGGGGGTTTCAATGAGTCTAGTTCAGCGCTGATACCTGAGCGTCTGAGAGATCGGTACTCTTCGGCGCCCAAACAGGTTTAAACGGGTCCCGCCTAGCCCTCGTACCGGAGCTATCTGATTTGCACTTAATGCAGATAGTGCGATCATTTCCTTATTACTTCAAGCTTAAAAGTGAGCCGATAACGTCTTTAGCCATCCTGATCGATGTAGCGGCGCACCTTCATATCAGTAACTGCCGAACAACTTGCAACGCGCAAGTGGCAGTAAGAACGTAGGTTCTCGTGAGTGATATGAAAAATTCGCGCGAAGATAACTGAAACACAGCGGTAACCACCGAAATATTCGCGGTAGTTCTACAGCAGGCGACGTAGTGCGCGAAGTAGCTATGGCGAATGCATTATTTTTGTGGATCGTCCTAGTCAAAGCAGCAGTATAAAAATAGTGAAGCATGGAAAAGAAATGAGTAGCAAAGGAAGAACATACACAAAAGAAGGCGAACACAGGTTTTGTTTTTTGCACAATTTATTTCATGTTTCCTTCACTGTTCTGGTTATTAATACGAACTAACCAAGCTGTCGCTCGTTCAACGCTTCCTGGTGCATTTACAAGTATAAGAGACTTATTTAGTAATAATAAAAAATTTTGGGGGATTTTGGGGGAAAGGAAATGGCGCAGTATTTGTCTCGTATATCGTTAGACACCTGAACCGCGCCGTAAGGGAAGGGATAAAGGAGGGAGTGAAGGAGAGGAAGTGGTGCCGTAGTGGAGGGCTCCGGAATAATTTGAACCACCTGGGGATCTTTAACGTGCACTGACATCGCACAGCACACGGGCCCCTTAGCGTTTTTCCTCCATAAAAACGCAGCCTCCGCGGTTATTTAGTAGCGAATTATCAGCATCTTTGCTCCGCTTGCCGCATGGGCTGCTAAATGAAGCATTATTCCAGGTATTTATAAGCCAGCTAACTCAGTGGGTAGCAAAAATTTTGTGTTCTGAGAGTATAAAGAGCTAGCATTGGAACAGTTGTGATGTTCTGATATGTTTCTATTAAAACCTATGCTCAGTCAATATTCAGGATATCGGCTGCACCTCCTGATGACGTGCAAGAAGCTTCAGCACACTGACGGGGCAGTCGTCTTGCTACGAGTGCAATATCTACTCTTGAGACAAATACACAAACTTCTAAGTGCGATTACTCTGGTCAAGGAAAAATAATGCAGTAATGTCCAGCGTCCAGTGTGGCTTGGTGTCTAGCACGCCCAGCTGATGCTGCGTAGGTAAGCAGTTCGTGCCCAAGAGCGGAACAGCTTTGTTCTTTTTCTCTTCAGCGTTGCTTTATTGTCTTAAAATGTATCCTAGTTACTTTTTACGGCCGAACTTTCTTTCAGCCCCCCTTTTCTCTCCCAACAATACAGGGCCATCCTTTATATCTATATAGGATCATTCTCCTTCATACAGGTTCGTCATAAGCAATGACCCGGTATACCCAATCCGTTATCAATGTCCGATGAATGTGAACACCACGTGCTGACGGCTTTACCAAAGCTGGACTGCCGCGGCATCAACCATGACTACCCATTTCCTGGAACACAGAGCGCAGACTCAGAATTCGGCGCACCCCTGGCGGCAAACCGGACGCGTATAAAAGTACGCCACAGGCATCACGGCACCATTGGGCGCGGCGGCACTGCAAGCATGCGGTACGATAATCCGCTCGTCTACTTTTTGCAGGTGAGCAAAAAATTTTGCAAATGTATTCGTTCAGATGATCCATTCTTGGTAGTGCTGCCGTGCCCAAGGCTGCTGTGTCCTTTGCTGTATGATTTGGCATCTTATGTACGAAAACAACTTCTGTTGGCTGGAGGCATCGAGTCAAACCCTGGCCCCGACATAGCCCAAGTGATGAAACAACTTCAAGAAATAGCGACGGACCTCAAAGAAATCAAGGAGAAACGTTTAACTTCCATAGACGAAAAGTTAGAAAATCTTGCTATCCTCGATAACAAGATCTCGCGCTGTTTGAACGAGGTGGCCAGCCTGCAGGGGGTGGTTTCAGACCTTGAACTGAAACTTTACGATTTAGAAAATCGCTCTAGAAGGAACAATTTGATAGTTTACGGTGTCCCGGATGATTCTGAAGAGAGCGACGACTCTCTTGACAAATTAATGAACCAAAGCATCTTTAACAAGCTCCTCAAAATTAAACCTGTAACAATCGAAAGGATACATAGGCTAGGAAAGCCGGGAAAGAAAAAGAGCAGACCAATAATAATGAAACTCCTGAACTTCCGGGATAAAGCCCGAGTGCTGAAAAATTGCCACAAACTAAAAGAGAGTGACTTCTCAATTGGCGAAGACCACTCGGCACGGGTACGCGATATAAGGAGGAAACTATGGCAGTGTGCAAAACCAAATATGGATAGTGGAGACAAAGTACATTTGGTATACGATAAAATACGCATAAACGGAAACCTTTACCGTTGGGATGACACAACAAACGATAAGGTACTCATTGAAACACATTCACACGTTCCACATGAGCCTGATTCACCCCCCAGCGAAAAAAACGAACAGGCAGATGCACCGGCGTCGCGCACCCGTCACAAAGCGAAGCGTCCCAAATAAGCTTCCTAAACATAAATGCCCGCAGTATTATAAACAAGACAGACTCACTGGAATCCTTGCTTCTGTGCCTGGAACCTGATTTTGTGGCCGTAACCGAAACGTGGCTATCATGCGATGTCCGGAACACTGAGATTACGCCACCTACATATTCTGTCATACGAAAAGATAGAACAACACGTGGCGGTGGAGTGGCTATCTTCATCAAAAATAAAATACCATACACAGTCTTGCGGGACGTCGAAAACGTCGAGGCGTTATTTTGCAAACTAATCTTTGGCTCACGTAGCATTACCGTTGGATGTGTTTACCGCAGCCCTACAGCCGATCGTGACTGTATGTGGTCTCTATATAATTACATGCGCCGCTATGCTTTTGGGTCTAGATTAATACTACTCGGCGATTTCAATCTTCCTGACATCAACTGGCAGACGTTAGAGTTTAATTCTCCTTCATCAGAAATTATCATTGATTTCATGCTCAACTTCAACCTATCACAAGTAGTAAATCAACCTACACGATCACAGGGACTCGCATCGAACATCCTTGACTTAATATTTCTCAGCGATCATTTTCCTACTGACAAAGCTCAAACTGAAACCCTAGATGGAATATCTGATCACAAATTGGTTTTATGCAATGTTCCCGACCATGATGCCGTAATCTCGTCTCAAACACAAATTTTGTACCCTGATTTTTGTAACGCAGACGACACCAGTATTCTAGATCACCTGAATTTTGAATTCTCACATTTCGAGGTTTTTTCTTCCAACGCTTCAACAGACATTGAAATGTTATGGCTTAGGTTCAAAACCATTGTATTGCACTGCATTCAATGTTTTGTTCCAACTAAAACAAAGAAACAAAATTCCTGGATTACGCGGGACATCATTCACGCCAAGAGGAAGGTGAAAAAACTGCGAAAGCAATTGAAGTCAAATCCACAAGCCAAAAATCAACTTACAATAGCCATCCAAACAATGAAATTAAAAATCAAAGCAGCCAGAACTAACTACTTCGCAGAAACGCTTCCTAAGGTTTTGGAACGCGCGCCCCGGAAATTTTGGGATTATATAAACCCTAAAAAGAGTGAACTTGAAGGCTCAAGAGAAGTACACCATATTACTGCCACATCCCTAAACAACTACTTTCAATCGATTTTTACTAAAGATAACGGTTTTGATCCACACTTAAACTACAGCAACGAAAAGCAGCTAGAACCACTCACTGTGACCGAGTCAGGAATACTAAATTTATTACTTGCTTTAGACACAAAGAAATGACTAGGCCCAGACAACCTGCCGAACTCATTTCTTAAGAGATATGCCGAATGGACAGCCAAATATCTATGCATAATCTTTAACAAATCATTGTCATCCTGTGCTCTTCCAAATGAGTGGAAAATTGCAAAAATCATACCGATACACAAATCGGGAAAAGAGGATGATGTCGCAAACTACAGGCCCATCTCACTCACTTCCACGACTTGTAAACTCCTGGAACACATCATCCTAAAACATATAACGACATACCTGGAACGGGAACACATCTTATCACCATTACAGCACGTATTTCGAAGGGGGTTGTCCACAACTACGCAGCTAATTGAATTAGTGCATGATTTATCCTCCGGTATCGATAATCAAAGACAAATAGACCTATTACTATTAGATTTTTCGAAAGCATTTGACCGCGTATCCCATCGTAAACTAATAATGAAGCTGGAATCTGCATTAGGAAATAGCCCCATGGTTACTTGGATCAAAGGCTATTTAACAAACAGATCACAATACGTCTCGCTTAGCCTGGAAAACTCGAACTTAGTGCCTGTAACATCCGGAGTACCACAATGTTGCGTATTAGCCCCTGTCTTGTTCCTCATCTATATTAATTACTTACCATCAAATATTTGTTCTAACATCAGGCTCTTTGCGGACGATTGCATAATATACCGCGAGATCAGTTCAGCCGCAGACAATGTAGCTCTGAACGACGACCTTGAAACAGTAAATAAATGGTGTAATGATTGGCAAATGAACCTAAACGTAAAAAAATCCGCCGCGTTATCAATAACCAGGAAAATACAAAAATCAGCATCTCAGTATGTCATTAATAATATCCCACTCCCCCAAGTCGTAGAACACAAATACCTCGGTGTAATCATATCCCATGACCTTACATGGAACTCCCATATAACTCACATTACATCCAAGGCTCTAAAAAGACTCTTCTTCTTGAGAAGGCGCCTCAAACTAGCCCCATCAGAGACAAAACTATTAGCCTATAATACCTTTGTAAGGCCAATTCTTGAATAATCTAATATTGTCTGGTTTCCCTCTACTAAACAACATGTAAGTAAACTAGAACAAGTACAAAGGAAGGCAATCAGATTCATTTTTAATAAATATAGCCAAACTGACTCACCAACTGACCTACTCCAGAAGGCTGGTATGCTTACCTTGCAGAAGAGAGCCAAACTAGCACGTCTTAGATTCATGCACCAGTTGCTCAATAATCAGCTGCATATTGACACTTCTACATATTTATCCTTTACAGATACCAGGCCCACACGCCATAAGCACTCTCATACTTTAAACGAGTACACTTTCCGGACCGACTGCTTTAAACACTCATTCTTCCCGCTAACCATACGCGAATGGAATACCCTTGACCCAACCATCACAAGCTGCTCATCATTAAATAACTTTGTAGCCCTCGTCGAACACCAACTGGGTACGGAATAAATGCTTTACGCACCTTTGCATATGTACCCGCCTTCCAGTCAGGCACAGGTCGTGTTCATTGTGTGCGCATTTTTACATGTTCTTCCTTTGCATTACCTTACATTTTTGCCTTTCATTTTTAAAATATTGATTCATTGGCTTCCAGTGTCTGTTCTCTGTTCCTTGATTACTGTTGTCTGTTCCGTCCATTTGAAAGTTTATACACTTTTACTTCTTTTCTTGAGTTCTCGTTAAACAACTTACCCTCACAACGCTGAGTGTTTACCTTTGTGTTATGCTTGCTTGCCTTATTGTGCTTATTTATTAGACTGTTCAACTTATGCCCTTCCTGTTATAATCCCATATGGGATTGACAGTATGCACCAATAAATAAATACCGGACTTTTCAATAGGATAGCTTGGCTTTCTGTGCTTGTACAGCCGCCCTTACAATGGACGGTTGTAACAGTGGAGAACTATTATGCATCGGCAGCATCAGCTACACAGTGCCCGCATATGTTGCGGGGAGAGGCGTCACATTCCGAGGCCTTAGCGTTAACCGTATAGAGCGCCCTTGGACTTTCATTGGCCGTTTTAAAATTCCACGCATCAAATGCATCCTACCCAAAGAGCGAGAAACGATTCCCGTGGTATTTTATTTATTTATTTATTTATTTATTTATTTATTTATTTATTTATTTATTTATTTATTTATTTATTTATTTATTTTTGCTGCGAGAACATTTGGAATCCCCTTTTTCCTAAGAAACGCGGTGTTCGGTCGTACTGCGGAGCGACGATCGGCAGGGAGCAGCTGTTGAATGACGTATTACGATGCTTACACAAGCTTGCAAAATCCAAACAGAATTACGAGGGGATTTCCTGCCGGCTTTTGCTGATCCAGAGCGCGCCAAACATGCCGTAAAGGTAACGATATCATTACACTCCACAAAGCTTTTTCAACGGCTTTTTCGTTCCCGCAGTTTCATGTGAGCTCTCTCGTGGAAATCGCCTAGCGTCTCGTGGGATGCCTCAGGCGGGAACGCTGAGAGCAATCCATCAAGAAGACATGTTTTCGCACAAGCCTCGTTCGTTTATGCAGAGGCCGCATTCCAAGCGGTTGTTCGACGCACTGTGGTAGCGTGATCTGATCCCGGCGGCCATATTTAGAACCGGGTATAGCGTGACGATCGGTTCGATTGTCCTGTCTCCTGATCGTGATCGGTGGAGTTTGTTCGCTAGAGTCAGTGCGCAAGCTATTTCCTTAAGTAGTCAGGAGTTGTGCGAACATTCGTGTGGTCAGTTATCGCAACGGAAACGACGAAATGCAGCCACTGAATAAGGGGACGAAGATGGAATTGACGTTTCGAAGCCCATAGGGGTTCTTTGTTGTGAACAATTGGAACACATGCAGGCGGTGGCCCCGTATTTTAAAGCGGAAGATATGGCGTAGCGCACGCACGCAGATGGCTGATATGTTTTCTGTAATATTGACAGTTTTGAACCTCGTCTTTATGAGTAATGACTAGTGAAGAACTAGTCTCTACTCACAATACTCATTGTCACATTACTCATTGTCACATCCACTACAGTGACGTCGTCCCATGCGATGTGGTGACTGACGATGATTATGCTCGGCTTTAGCGTTTGACGCTTGATTTCACTTAGTGATCTAATGTTGATGCTCTTTCATGCGACTAGAGAATGTTCCCTCTTTCGCCAACAGTAGCATTACTGCAGTACTAGCGTTACTAGCAGCGCCTGTCTTGTCTACCCATTCGTTGTTTGTCTTGGCACAGTCGCCTTTAGAAAGGCTGTACCGCTAGCCGGACTTTCTATTACAATGGCAGATTACCCGTGGTAATCGTGCTCCACCTAGCCTTTACTTGGTGGCACATAACCTTAAGTCCTTGCAAGAGCATTGTATTCTTATTGTCTATAATCTTTATCTTTATTGCTCCCGATTTGCTGACGTGGCGAGGCTCGGCAGTGCGATGGCACGTGGTGGACAAGCAAAACAAAGACAGTAGCAAAAGCTCTCAGTCTTGCAGGAAACACAAGACTGATAGTAATTCCGAGCAATGATGATAAGGACCCAGTTGTGCAGCTTGTTGCAGCGCACGCAGAAAAGCCGAGGACAAGATTAGCCCCGAGTAGCTTTCAACCCGGAAGCATTACAAGGCTCTGTTATCTGTTTTGCCAGTCAAGGATTAATACTGCATTCAGTACTCAAGGAAAATACGCGAATCAGCACCTAACTTCGTCTTGCTGTCCCGCGGAACACTACGCCCGCGGGATGTCGACTGAGCGAAAGTGATGGCTTTTGAAGGTGCTGCCCAGAAGGAATGGATGGTCTGCTTGGTGCTACATCATGAGGCAAAATGCAGGGTTTCATATATACAAGGCGACAGGAATGGAGACGCAACGCTGTTTTGATCTCTTCTCTTCATTGTGACAGGGTGCAGTGCAGCGCACCATGGCGACATTACTTCTACTTTGGCGACATTATATTGCATCTATAGGGGGCTTTATTGGGTGTTTTGTAAGCGCAGAGCAACCATGGGAAAATTATTCACAACACCAAAGAGAAAGTAACATTTATTTTGCGCACAATTAAGCGCTGGGGATGTCTGCAGCTTGACGTATTATCGCCAGCTGATCGCTGGATTGGGTTCGAAGGTCATTTATGTGTGTGTTAGCTTTTAGGTCACATACTGAGATATTTCTGAATATCTCGGAATGAAAACAGCCAGTCAGGAAACTCTGATACGCAAACGGAAGTTGCCGTAATTTGCCCCTGAAAGACCGAAATTACGCAGTCATACGCTTGATGAAAAATAATGTTCTTGCGTGAAATAAGGCAAGGGCATGATCGCCAGCATGGAATAAAAATATGGGAGTTGAACCTAGCAATAAAGGGTCACTTGCGTATTAACTGCCGTCAATTTCAGCCTCGAAGTGAGTTGCACTTGCCTGCCGGCGGCAGTCGCTGTAGATAGCGCCCATCTATTGCGTGGCCATCATCCCTATATTTGGTTACCCCTGTTAACGGCCACACACTTCTCTTTCTTCATTGACATGAGCAGCGGACAACGCCCGGCTCACTAACTGTTCCGTACATATACTTAAATATACAGTATTGTGCGTTTTTATCGCTGACACTTTCAAAAATTTCCCCGCCTCAACCGCTGGCTCGTTTGCGGTGAAACTGCACACAGAGCTTGCGTATTATGGTAACTTTTGTATCGTAGCAAGTTTGGCAATGGTACTTACTTAGTTCAGGCGCACATGATGCGAAAACGTAAGCGTCTACGAGAGATCGGCGAGCCAAAACCCGCAGACGACGCTTTTTCGCTGAGAACCGGCATTGGCGCCATCTGTTTTCGGCAGCGGAAATCGTCCAGACTAGGCCGCCGAGGCGAGCGTTGCAAGGAGCGCGGGCAAATGATGAGATACGCCTGGAATTGGTTTGTTTTTCAGTGCTATAATTTGAAAATACTTAAGATGAAGCAAATGCCGAACGGCATACTCAAAGGGCCCGCGCTCCTTGCAACGCTCGCCTCGGCGGCCTAGTCGTGACGCTTTCTGCTGCCGAAAACATATGGCGCCACTGCCGGTTCTCAGCGAAAAAGCGTCGTCTGCGGGTTTTGGCTCGCCGATCTCTCGTAGACGCTTACGTTTTCGCATCATGTGCGCCTGAACTAAGTGTGTACCATTGTCAAACTTGCTACGATACAAAAGTTACCATAATACGCAAGCTCTGTGTGCAGTTTCACCGCAAACGAGCCAGCGGTTGAGGCGGGGAAATTTTTCAATGTGTCAGCGATAAAAACGCACAATACTGTATAGACGGGCTCACGGCCCAGGCAGCAGCTATCCGGTCTTGAAGCCACCGGTAGGTCGACAACTCATTCCTGTCTCAAAAAGTGGCGCAAAAAACTTCATCAAAATTTTTGTCATTTCGTAATTGGCGACAGGTGCGCCAGACTCTCTAAGGCTTCACGAGATATTGTCTGAAACATCGAATTAACTTGTTCTGCACGCACAACGATCTTTTAAGAAAGTGAGCTGCACTCAAGCAGTAAAAGCGCAGATAGTCGAGGTTGTTTTGAATTTCTGTGATGCCCGCGCTTTGCCGGGAATGCCCCATATATTGTCCAGCATACCAGTCATGCAGAGAGGAAAGCTATGCCTTAGGCTCATTGAAATGGCGCCATCAACGAAGGGCGTAACTGTGTCACTTTGAGCATTTGGGAAGGACTTAAGGACCCGCGGCTTTCCGTTCATCGCTTCTACTGTCCTGATATAGCAGCGCCAGCGCCCTGTCGTATTTGGCCTGCTATTAAAGTGGAATCATTTCCCTCAACGTAAGCATCAATGGCTGCTATGACCCTCATAGTAAGACGTACCGGCGGATTCAAGGAGGAGTGGTTGGAGGGTGGGGGAGCGACCGTCCCAAAAGCGAGAACCTTGACGAGAAAAAACCGCATCCATAGTGCCCCATTTTGTTTCGTCGAAGGAAGTTAGATAAATCCACTAAGCAAAGAATACCCCCCCCCGTGCCCTCCCCCATGCCCTTCCCCCATCAGAAACACCAATCTCCTTTTTTAGCCTTCATGCGGGCATAACGCGTGAGTCTTCCCATATCTTTAGCATTCTTACTCGCAGATGGCGACCACCGAACCGGACCCTAACCAGCGGCCCTACTACGTAGACTTCGACGGCTATCGCCTCTCTTGCGCTTTCGACACCGATCTTCTCAGGTCGGCTCTTGAGTATAAGCCCCGAGCGGACGATGTCTTCGTCGTCACATATCCCAAATGCGGCACCACCTGGGTCCAGCACATCGCTTACCTCATCTACAACGACGGTAAGAAACCAAAGGACGGTCTGGACTTTCTCAAGAACAGCCCGTTCCTCGAGATGACCGGAGTGGGTTGCCTGGAGTCCATGAAACGCCCAGGAATCATCAAGTCTCACTTTCCCTACTCCATGATGCCCATGTCTCCTGAGGCGAAATACATCTACGTTTGCCGCAACCCCAAGGACTGTGCGACGTCTTTCTTCTACCACACGAAGGGATTTCCTGGTTACGAGTTCACACGGGGTACCTTCTCAACCTTCTTTGACATCTTCTGCGAGGGGCAGACGGACTTCGGCGACTACTTCGACCACGTGCTAGGATGGTACGAGCACCGAGACGAGCCCAACATTCTCTTCCTTCATTACGAAGACATGAAAGCAGAGCCCCGAGAAAGCGTGCTTAAGATCGCCAAGTTCCTAGGCCAGTCCTACCATGACAGGCTGCTGCAGGACGCCTCCTATTTGGAAAATGTGCTCAGGTATGTACGGCTCCCTTAGCCATAGTTCCAGAACTCTTCAATGCGCAGAAGCTGCTGAAATGGTGTCACTAGGAAATATATTGCGAGCCTGATTAAAATACTGCATGTGTGAAATAAAAGCAACGCATTTCGTAGTGGTATTCTTTGTGCTGAAAGCAATCGCCGGAAAAATAAAAGGGCTATTTCGTTTCATGTCAAATATCTAAGGCATATTTCGGTAGAACTCCAACTCGCTGAATAGCTCAGAGGCCTGTCTTAACTGTGGTACGATCGCAAGAATTTGTCTAACGTTAATCATTCTCATGTCGAAAACTGAATTACTAAAGAAATTCGATTTTCTTATCATGTTGGAAAACAGAAACGAGGTATTGATGAGTGCAGAGCTTAGCTGTTAGTATCATTCCTCCTTACGCTGTGGGTCATACCCCTGCTTGCCCTTGTATTTTCTCTCCCCTTTCAACACTCCTGTAGTACGTTAAAAAAATTAATGTACAGTACCGTAAATCAGCGTTGGGGGCATCATCATCATAATCGGCTGTGTCATTTTATCCCTGCACGCTTCTTAACATCAGCCGGTCACCTGACATTCTGCTACGCTTGCCTTCTCGAAGGGGACATCTGACTATCGTCAGCGCAGCTAAAAAAAAATGAAAGCTAACCAACATTAGCTTTGTTGTCAACGCAATGATGATGCTATTTTTTTACTCTTATTATCATCGCATTGTTCTCGTCATAGTAGAGCACGAAGTGAGTGATGAGATGTAGTTAATTTTTTTTTATGCCGGCCTAAACAATGGAAGAATGCAGATGATGTAGCACATTGATGTGCAGGACATTTGCTGACAGCCGTAGTTCTGAGCTAGCTCTTCGACTCGTTCATTTTACTTTGTCAGGTTTGATGCATATTACCCTGTGCAGCATGGCAACGAAGCTCATTCTTCCAACCCCTGCTTATTTATCATTCATTTTTCTGTAAACCAGCACCCAATGTTTCATTCCCTCTCCGCTGCGTAGCTGAGGCTCGATTTTCACAGGCATGGTTGAGATGTAGTGCGGGGGAAAAGAGGGCAGATATTCATACGCATTTGTATTCTTTGTCAAAAGGGCTCAAAATATATATGCATACATATGTAAGATATATGCGTTATCTATGGGCTTCAATTAAAACGAGCGATTGAAACATCATCAAGCATCGTTTTACTACGTGTGCGTTTACGCTTCAAAAGTTCCAGACACAAGTCACTAGCCGTTATGGAAGCTCTAAAGAACTGCTGTCGCCTTTTCCTCTTCTTCAGTTGTGGGACTCTTTCGCTGCGTTATGTTCCCGCTGCGCATAACTTCGCAAAAAACTAAACACAGCTGTAGAGCGGTACCATTGTATAACAGGAAAAGAAGTAGAGTTCAAAAGCACACCGTGTGGCAGAAAGAGGAAGAAAAGAAGGACCCATTATGATGTCATAGGAATGGCCTGGCATCAGGAGTTTTTAACATGCAAAACCAGGTGTGGTCTTGCAGATTTCAGTGCGCCAATAGTGTCGAAAAGAAAGGAGAATCTTGAGAACTTTGCTGAGTTGTTCAGGGCGCTCTTATAGAACCACTGCGATGCTATCTGGCCGGTGTAGGTACAGCGACGTGTCCGCCATGAAGCAGTACACCAACGACTCCTTGGTCCAGTTCTTCTCGAAGCCTCTGCAGGCCGGCGAGGAGGTGCCCGAGGGTCTGCAGCTCTTCCACAAGGCCACCCACGACAACCCCTCCGAGGCTAAGCTGGTGCGCAAGGGAATCGTGGGCGACTGGAAGACCCACCTCACGCCGGAAATGAACGATAGGCTAGAAAGAAAGATCCACGAGAGGCTTGCGGGCACCGAGTTTGTGGACGTCTGGAAGCGGCATGGCGTCATGTGAACTCTCGCTTGTTGTGCGTCCGCAAACGCTTCTCGCGGTGTTTTTCAACGCAAATGCCATGTAGTAATGCAGTTCTAAGTGAAATATTGTGTGCGTGTTGCCAAGTATTTTTTTAACGCGCGTTCAAAGCTACCGTGGTATTACAACAGTCGCGATGGGTGTCGGCAAAGGATGCTTTCACAGCTGTGACATGACTGAAAAGGTAACTCGGATTAAGTGAAACATTAAGCTATTTATGCTGCCTTCAGACGTAGTGGGAAGAGATGTGAGCATTCAATTATATGATGTACGTGGTCTACTCAATTTCTTACTTTGTAACTAAGGCCGTAAATTCATTGAAGTTCCGTATATTTGCATATATGTTAAGTTGCTGCTTTACTTCAGTCGACATATGCAGCCTTTTTAAACTGCTGTTTGTGACCTTAAAGACATCACACTGTATATGCCTGGTCTGCGGGCATATTCTAATTTGTTCAACCCTGTCACTACTGCTGGCCCGTTACCATCTGCAATGACTGGCTGAAAATTAAGCCTTCCTGCAAGGGCGAATGACAGCCGTTAGAAATTTCAGAAGCAGCTGTGTGCGACGAACTTCATGCATTCCGACTGTTAACGGGTAACCTGCTTGTAATGTAGCTATTGTGAAACGAATGTGTGTCAGAGCAGAGTTTATTATAAGGTTCTGGAGGACAGTACAAAAAATTAGAGAGGTTAGATTAAGAAGGGCAGACTGCCTAGTGACGTGGCAAATTGGAGCCGTGGGCGTAGCCGAGCTTACAATGAGGACTGTTTATCATCATTTTGTATTGCTGAAAATATGCAGAAATCCCTACTATTTTTTTAACATTCTCGAACTTCAACGAACGAGACTTTTAAAAAAATCGCCGGTGTTGCAAGTCGTCCTGTGAATGGGTTAGTGTTTGTCCATTTTTTCTGAAAACATTTGCCTTCGGACGTATTAGAAATACGTTCCAGCCATGAGTCAGTCCTGGATGAAATCAACGCCTACGACAATTAGACAATTATCTATAAGTACAAAATCATAATGTTGAGACGTGATGGCGCCTTCAGCTTCAATGCGAGAGTCGTTCTTAAACAGATAAACAGAGAGACACGAAACCTTTTCGAATAGGTTTCTTAGTGGTTAGCTTCAACTTTGACTTTGGATACCTCAAACAGTGCCACATACTAAGATGGCACAAAGTATAATGGAGACTGCACTTTTTTCGTGATGTTTTCAAGTTACTCAGTCTCATGATTCTAGCTTGCATGAGTCTAGCAAAGATCTAGGTCGCAAGCTGGACGAGTTACCCACAAATATTCCTATTTCAGCAAAAACCAGCATTGTGCCCAGTCTTGGATTGGAAGCAAGTTTTATGATGAATCCAGTGAAACAGGATTCCTCCCTGAAATTCCGCTTTCCTGAAAATTACTCATCAATGAACGGAGCCTTCGAAGCTAAGCTAGGGGTATGAGAATCGGCAGCTGCCCTCGGCCCGTTTGGGAATATCCCCTCAGCAAATTGGTAGATGACCACGTGCCTTTATGAACTGTTGTTGATCAAAAAATGACCACTTATAAATTAGCTTGAAGAGTGCCCTTAGGAACAAGGCGAGCAATAGAAATACAGACCTAAGGTTCCATTAGCATTTATGCGTCGCTTGCTACCTCTCACTAGACAGTGTTGAACAAGATTGTTGCACGTTTCAAATTAAGCACGTAGGGATTGCGTTACACATTCCGGCAAGCGCCGAAGGCCTGGTAGGTCTAGCTTGGACGGAAAATAGTCTGAATGGTGGCGGCAATATGTTACACAAAATAAAATTGGGTATATAATAGACGAAGAAAAGGCAATCTATATCGGTAGACCATTCTGTAATGCCCCCCATATTTAATTCTGACCTGGTTGCAGCAGTGAAAGTATGCTCCGCACAAGAGGAGGGCTCGTTATAATTTTTTTCGTTTTGTGAAAAATAAAACTAAAAACGAACTGCGCAGCGCTACGCACACATATCTAATAAAGGTACAGTGGTAATATTTTAAACTCCTCGGTATTGAAGAATGCGAGACTTGAAAACTAAAGATCCTATTTCAATGTTTACGAAGGAAATTTGGGGGCACCAAGAAATAATGAGGTCGTTTTTTTTTTCATTTTAAACCGCAAGTTAAACGGTTTTTTTTTATCACGTTAATTCATAAGCCGCAGTAATTCAGGGACACACTATTTACCGTTATTTTACTCATGCATTAACTTTCGTTCTTTACGTGGTAAAAAAGACGTATATTTTCGAACGGCAGTCGCATTCTGCGTGCTTTCCGCTACGTGGAACGTGATTCTCAGCTGTTGTTGTTGTTATCCTCATACAATGGCACATTCCCACTTATGCGAATCGGCCAAGAATTGGGATGCACAGAGACTTTTTCAGATCATTTTTTTATTGACGAAAATAAAATGAATGCTGGGGAGGAGCAAAGGAAACAAAAAGAATAAACACCGAACTAAAACCGGAAGTGCATATTACTTGTGCACACAGCCCCAGATATCTTGCTTGTCTTTGCTTTGAGCTCAAAAGGCATTTACTCCACTTATCGCCGCTCTATCTCGGATTCAATGGGAATATGTAGTTTGTTTTTTTGCTTATTTACTTGTCTCTAGTTCGTTCGTGTCTGCAAGACTGATGAAAATTGAGGGGAGTCGGATAATTCGATCCCTCTGCGTTCAAACAAACAGCTGCAACAGCCTATTAGTCCCTGAAGCCCTCAAGAGCCGGTTACTGTAGCTAAAGGTCCAAAGGCTTGCTTGGTTGGCAAATGCAAAAGCCTCAAACTGCGAATGTCAGTACACACAATTCCAACAACGCCTCTTCTATACTGTTAACATCCTGATCGTAATCCGCTTGCTTGTGACTGTACTTGAAAATAATAAGAGCAAAGCAGTTGCCATTGTACACTCAGAAATTTGTAAACACGTTGTCAGCGATCATGGACCAATAGTGGCGAGCTGGTCGATGCTAGAACAAAATCCTGACTTGTATTGTAACCCGAAGCTATCTATTTCTGTAGGACACCTGTGCTGATGCTGCTCGGTGTATTTTTATCAATCTAACTTTCTCCAAACAAGTCTACACCCTACGTGACACCCGATTGTCTGCCCCGTCAGATATCCGGTTATTCGCCTTAAGCCAGAAAATGCACGAGTGGTGTAGTATTTCCCCCTGTTTCTGGAAACTGCTGCCAGTGCCTTTTTTTGTTTTGGGAGTTTTCAGCACAAACGTTTAGCATGTACTACGTGTCACAGTTTTTCTGATATGCTTGTGCCTTGATATAGTCGGTGTTTCCGCGCTTGCAGTGCAACCTGAGACGCGCTGTTGCGATGAATTAAAAAGCTTTGCAGCAAGAAATGCCACTGCGGCGGGTCGCTGTTTTGTCGCTGTGTTCTCACCGATATTGTAATTTCAGAGTTCCACTTTCCTATTCGATAAAAGCAGTCACGATTGAAACATAAAATGTAACACGTTTTGGTTGAGGGGGCCTTACGTAGATGTCGCTACTATCTCTGCAGCTTCAGTGACCGTTCCGGCGTAATTCTGTCGTACAGTTGCTAGAAAGGTGATTCGGCTGCTTTGGACAATAATGTCGTTTACCTCTCTTATTATGTGCCAAGTGACTCACGATGACAACCTTGTATATTGTTATGTGTTTTCTGCTTTCGTGGCCTTACCGTCCACCATAACTTTGGATGTGCTCAATGGTGCTGGTTGTCGCAATGTCTCTGTGCAATTTGGTGTCTTTACTTTAAGACCAATCTGCTGACTCTGAGTGTTCTTCATGTCAAATAGAAAAAAAGTGGTTTCGTGAGTGTTATTTCATGCTAGTTGAGAGAAAACTGACGCCAACCAATATTTTTATTTTTGCCCAACGTTTCTGGACCTACTCGGTCCCTTCTTCAGGGGTGAATATATAAAAAAAACTCTGTGCCAGCCGCAGCAGCGTGTTGCTGCCTTCGCTCTCCCTTTGTTAGCACGTGGCGCAGTCCACTAACGTACGCGGAGGGGAGCGGTCCTGGAGTCCTAACAAAGAGAGAGCGAGGCAGCCACCCGCTGCTGCTGCTGGCACACTTTAGTCACCCCTGAAGAAGGGACCGAGTTGGTCCTGAAACATTGGGTAAAGTTAAAAATATTGGTTGGCGTCAGTTTTCTCTCAACTATCTCAAGAACCCAACCAGACGGACATCTGTCGATGATGTTTTCGTTCAAATTATTTCGTGCTGGTGTTAAAATAGCACTTTAATTGCTCCGTAGTCTGTACCCAGATCGTGTTAATGTACTGAGCGCACTGCAAAAACTCTGAAATCTGTGTTTCCCCTGTGCTGGCATGGCGTTGTCTCGAAAAGGGCTAACAATATTGTGCTCTTAATGAAGACGACAAAAACGTTGCCTTCGTCAGTTCCTTTGTGGCGGGAGTGCGCGAAAGCGCATTTGATTTCGTGCAATAGATGTTGTACAAATAAAAGAACGTTCTGTGGACAATGAAAAGCACTGTTCATCATTACATTCAGCTTTCAACTTTAAATGGTGTCCACAATTTCCGATAGTTGTCAATGTCTCTGAAGCTTCCTCATGAGTATGAAAACCACCTTGATTTCTGTAGACATCACGACATAATGACAGTATAAAAACAAAGCAGCTGCGAGCCCCAGAAACAAAATAGAACTATACTGAGTGAATTTCGGAGTGCAGTTTATTCGCAATGTGTAAATATATATTTTATTCGCCTCCTAAACAAGAAATCTGTAAACTGAAAGCTGTACAGCTGCTAGCCCCAGAGACAAAATAACTACAAGTAGTGAATTTCTGAGTGAAATTTATTCGCAATGTGTAAATCCATATTTTATTTTCCTCCTAGACAAGAAAGCTGTAAATTAGCTTGGAAGCCAAGGAACGGTAGACACGCGGCAGAGCAGACTGGCAAAAGGAACAAGCATGGTGAAACATTATCACAAAATAATACACAAATATGAGAATAATTAACTGCATACAACTACGTACACGAACCTGCAGAGCTCTGGGAAATCCACACAACATCGAAAACAGCTTTCAATGTAAGCTTCACAGTTAATCTACTTCTCCGCATTCCGCAAGTGACCTTTGTTCCCATTTACCATACTTAAAAACAAATACGGCTATCATGACTAAGGTTTTAAAGGCTCCACCTATAAAAGCGCTTTTCTTCAGACTTTACTTGACTATGCAAAGCGCGGAATAGCTTTGCAGCCAAAGTTTCAGTCAGCGTCGACAGTTTCACTTACATTGAGAGAATGACAATGGTCTCTGCGTGGCAGTTGTGTTGGCCACCAGAACGTGGCAGTTATGTGGCATGTCACGTGGGATTGTCTCCGGCACATTTTGAGACCAGCTTTAAGCTTTGGCTGCCATCCCACGGTCTTCACCGACCAAGAACCAACTAGACTTCAATCATTTAGACGTCAATCATTTCCCGGGATCTGGGTACACATGTGGTCATTTCTCTGCTGTTGTGAAAAGTACCTGCGGCTAAAAGCGGTAGCTCTAGAAGCGCTATTGGAGACGTTTTCGTTTTTTTTTTAGCTCAGCTCAATCATGGCTGGAGTTTTTCATGAGGATAAAAATAAAGCAATATTTTTTTGCTTTATTATGCCACTCGTGTGAGTAGGAGAAGCATGAGTTTTTAATTTCATGCGCACAGAGCTTTGCATTAGCATGCTTATTGTTGAATGTAAAGTTAGCAAACGCTACACGTGTTTTTAGTTACTACGACGATGAATGCGGCGCCAAAAAAGGAGTATACTTGGCTATACGATTGGAACGCAGAAATGTACCAGCACATCGAGGAAAACGCAAACATGTGGTAACAACAGGATAGCGCTCATTGCAAGTCACAAAAAAAAACATCTTCCTAGCTGCAATCTACGCTTTTGTAATAGCTGAAGGATATCTGTGTGCAAACCACACAGAATATGAAATCCTTACTTTGTAAACGCAATTCATTCTCGGAAATACAAATGAGGTTAGAGATTTCTCAGCCTGCAAACATTGGAAAGGATCAGTAGTCCTGAGAAAGGCGGCACAAAGAGAATATATAACATTACTACTCAAAAACAATATCACCCGTTTTCCACTCACGTTGTCAACTCATAGCAACCTTCAACTTGTGACAACGTGCAAATGGGTATTGATAGGTTTTCGCTCTGAGTGCGAGCGTGGCGCTGAGATGTGTCCCCATTCTTATTCTTGGATGATATGCAGATTGTGAATGTACCTAGCGAAATGAAGAGGTATATCCAGAGATTCATATTGCATATTGCTGCGTCCTACCTTCCCTCTTCCGTTTAAAAACGGTGCCTAGAAAATTTTATCCAATATTTGTTATTTTTTAGCCTGACGTACAATTCTTGCATAGTTTGCACATCTTCATTCCGCTCTCTGAGAAAAAATCGTTGCCAAAGCAGCGCGTTCTTTTACGGTTGTCCTGCGTATTGTTAGGTGTTCTCTTAAATTCACTTCCAACCTTCATGAATTCACCCCAGGACACCGTTACAGCCATTCCAGTATCCCTACAGGACAAGGGTGAGCTGGATTAGGCCACTTTCTCCATCCAGTCCTCGGGGTCCCAGATCTTCTTGTGGTCGACAACGCGGCCGCACTTCTGGACGAAGGCGCTTTCTATCCTCAGCGACTGCTCCGGCGTGAAGTGGTTGCGCCAGTCCCCGATGATGCCCTTGCGCACCATCACCTCCGGCGGTGGAGGGGCTCGGCTCAGCGGATAGTCCTCCTTCTCGGTCCACTGGTCGACGCCGTTCCCTCCCAGCGCCCTCTGGTAGCTCGCGTTGAACCGCTCCTTCATGGCGTCGATGCTGCTGTCTCTCACAATTTCCTTAAACCTGCAGGCGAAAGGCGCGCGTCCGTAATTTGTATAGCACTGTGCAGGTTTTAGCGAGGTTTCGGTCCGTCGCGATACTCCCTTGGAGCGACAGAGACACAAAGCATGCCACATTCAAAAGAGTTCATATTCAGAGGAGCTATTTACAAGTTCCAAACACCTGTTGTTTTAGTTTGTCTGCTTAGCCGTAAGTTATTAAATAAATAAGCAGCAGCTACAAAATTAAACATGTGAAACAACACGAGAAATGAGTGCGAAAACAAAGCACGAGAAAGAAAATAGAGTTTTCAATGCTTACAAAGTGTAATGTGTCTCCTTATCGAATTAAAATGCAGCCTCTATGAGCGTCTGTGGAGTGCAGACGCCTGCAGTGCTGGGGCACCAAGTCCTTAACCCATGAGGGTTAGTCGCGCTAAACCACGCCATAGACCATGAGTGGTGATTATCTCTACACTCGATCTCTCTATGTACTCTCTTTCATCGTTCATCCTTTCTTTCATGGCTTGCTCCAGGTGTCAGCAGTGATTAAGGCAGTTGTTCTTAAAGATTTTTTCCGTAATGAGTTGCGTTGGCCATGTCGACCGGTATAGGGAATAGTAAGGAGCAGGTCACCGAAAATGTGTTGAGAACATGACAGATGTACGAGATTGCAGCAGAAAAACAATGTAGTCAAGCCATGTCGAAGAGTCTCTAAAAGAATTTAAAAGAATTAAATGGGCTTAAGCAGCTCTTCCCTTCTCTAGAGCTTAATCTTTCTCGAGCTATTATATGTAGCGACAATGCTTCGAATAATTGAGCTCATTTTCGACAGGAGTCTTTTTACGTTGTCCGAGGCGATTTTCATTTTCGTGAATTTTTTTCCCGCATCATATTATGCTCGCTGCCCACAGTAAAAAAAAACGTAAATTGCGCTTATGAGTTGAAATCATGCTCTGTGTCGGCTGTTCTGTTTTATTCTAAAGGTGCACCCCAGTAAATGTTCTATTGCGGATTGGGCTAACAAAAAGTAGCAGTCATTCTGGGCACGTTCCCCACTTTAGCAAGCAGTGTATTTCTTTTTGGAACAAATGGTGCAGAACTGTCTGAACCTCGTTACAGCACGCGATTGCTAGAAAGCTCAAGCAACACGACAGTCAGCAAATGAAAGGACCAAAAAATACGCCACTTCGTGGATTGCTGTATTTTATTTACCTGTTTGAATCGATGTCAAGAAGCTCAGCGTCACGAACATCTAGGAACTTCGCTATCCTCAGCACTGCACCCTCGGGGTCCTTCTTCATGGCCTCGTAAGTGAGATACAGGACATTGGGCTCACCAACGTGAGGGTACCACGAGACCAGGTGCTCGAAGTAGTCCCCGAAGCTGGTCTCGCCCTTTATGAACAGCTGCAGATAATCTTCAAACGTGCCGTGTTCGAAGTTGTACGCTTTAGTTTTCTTGGTGTGGTGGAAGAAGGACACGCAGCAGTCCTTGGGGTTCCTCGCGACGTAGATGTACCTGGACGCGCCAAGTTCCAGTAGCACTGAGAAACAATCAGGCTGAGTTAAACTGTCCTAAGCCCTGATTCTTTATATTGTTAAAGAGATGTGATGAAAACTATCATTGTCCTGAACCATATGACATGATTTGTTTGGCTTCTTTGTTACGCGAACAGCATAGCAGGTACGAGTTCCTCTCAAACACGAACATACCTTAAAGGCGCGTCGACTGTGAACAAACTACGTGGAATGGAATATTTGCATCTAGTAAGCTTTTATAATCTCTTTATATGTGTGAAATAAACTAGTAGTTAGCCCCAGTAACCACTTCAGATAGTTTTTAGCGATATTTTCTTCAACAGACAATTGGAAAAGTGTAGGTTACACCAATTCCAACTGCGTCCGTTTGCTGTTAACTATATGTGAACCGATGTTGACGCAAAGTGTTTCGAATGCCAGCGAAAATTGTTTTAGGTACAAAGTGCGAGGCTGCCAGTGCACTTCGTCATAAAGGCCGGTAACGTGCCCTTAGCTGGCAGCACCACCGTACATTTTACTTCGCACGCGCCGGAGAGGATCAAAGGCCTTTGGCTAGTGTGCACGAAAACGTGAGTACGAACTCGACCGCCAAAACCACATTTAGAAAGAAGCAACGTGCAGAACGCTCTGGTACTGTGATGTTATAGAAGTTTCAAAAAGCCTGAGTTGGTCGGAACTAATACACAGAGATCGTTACGGAAATCAGGAGCTGGACTCTCTCCCAACTATAATGCATGCGCTATTTCTGAGAGAACTTAAGTAATAATATACTTCTCCTTGTCAAAGTAGAGTATAACGATCGAGCCAGGTTCACTGCGCATGCGTACTGGGAGGCCATAATATCCACATTCATCGCTGCTTCAACGCCTTGTATATAGTTTTGCGACGACCCTGCGCCTGTAATGTTCTAGTACGGGCACATTCTCGATTTCACCAATGCGTGTTATTGACCCAGTTGTAGTTACAGACGCCAGAATCACTTTTTTACCTAGTCTAAGTAAAATGAAATATGTTTCCAATGAGAAAACAATTCCGAGTGAAAGTAGTTAAATGGGGGAACGGCTGCTAACGTTTTCAATACAATTTCCAATCGCTTACTTCGCATCTGGATGCTTGGGCACCAGCTCGTACGCAAGATGCGTAGTGATGATTCTGGGCTCAGGCAGCGCCGCAATGGTGTCCTTGCCCACCATCTCGAAGAATGACGTCGCCAAGGCGTAGCTGTCCTTGTTAGAAGCAGATTCATCGCCACCCAATAGCAGTTCCACAATGCGCTTGGTCCAGTTGGTTCCGCACTTGGGAAAGGTATCGATGAATATGTCTCCACCTGAGGCCTGGTACTTGAGCGCCGAGCGCAGCTTGTCTCCATCGAAGCCGAGCGGTATCTTGATGCCGTCAACCAGTTGGAAAATGGGCGGGAGCTTGTTGGTAGCTGTGGTCATTGCGCTGCTGAGTACGGATTCCAGAAGCGCCTGCACAACGAAACACCATTGTTTTCCAAATTCCAGGAGAAGAGATCGGTATGTCTCTTCGCAGTGTACAGCAAGGATATGCATTTTCGGGCATTCATTCAAAACTAAAGCTCGAAATATCAGTGAAAGCGTCCCGCGTAGGCGGCAACGAGAACAACAAATTTTAGACAAACAACCTTACGGGACTGAAACCACCTTTGTCGGTATTAGAGCAGTTTAGCGAAGCATTGGCTTACTTTGTATATTCAGGCTGTTTTTTAATATTTTGTCTCTCCGGTATTTCTTTCAGAAACAAATGTTTAGCCACACACCCCGCATACAAGGTGAGGTGGTGTTTTCCCCATCAAATGACGTCGTCACAAAAGGAGGTCGCTTGACCGTGACCCCTATTGTCCTCCGCATAAAATAACTCCCGTGACAACTGACGCTATACTTCAGCCACGTCATGTGTATGCCCCTGAAGCTCTTCTCTCTTGATCATTTCGTTTCTTTAATGGTGCCACTCCGAATCTGTAACGCCTCTGACCATAATGGGTATGATTACTAAACAAATAAAATAGGCAGCCGACAACATTGGCCTATAACTATACGTAATGCCGGGTTCGATTTAAACGTGAACGATGCTGCGCGTTTATTCTCAAAGGGTGCGGCACTACAGCGCACTTTAACCGTTTGGTAATCAATACATTCCGCAGGACCGTTCAGGTAAAGGCATGGCCAACGCTAGCTGCTATAAGATTGTGTAGTCTTCAGAGGCAATGTTCGCATTTAATTCCAACTTCACAGTAACTGCATCAAGGTTATGGGGTACCGCTAAGTGCACCTAGAATTGCCTCGTGAATCTGTTCAACCGAAACAATCCCAACCATCTGAAAATGGATCTCTGATTCAAGCTTAAGGCTTCGCAGAGGCCTCATCGGTCAAGCTTCGACCGGATATTATATGCAGGATCTTCTATTTATGTCTCTACTGAAGTCACCGTAGAGACAAGTGTCATAAACGCTTTCTTTTTTTATGGCAGGTAAACGAACAAATTCGCTACAGTCGGCAAGCTCGCGCGAAATACGGAAGTGGCATGCTGAACAGAAGGAAAACTTATGCATGCCTGATCACGCTTATGCAATAGGGCACTTCATTATGCAGACACCAGAAGCTTCGAGATTAGAAAACGAGATGAGCTTGAATCCCTTTTCGAAATAATGCGCTTTCGTGAAGCAAGCATTACAGAATGCGTTTTTCACTAGCAGATGAGACCGATACAGCCCATTATTCAAGGTCGCATACAGAAATTCTCGTCAAGCGACAGCCTATACTTTCGCTTACTTGAATATGCATGAATATACATCAAGAAAAAAGTGTTTGTCGAAGAAAAATGTAGATACGTCCGCATGCTTGCGTTCAGTGGTCGTAGGTATTAACTTATGCAGCCGTTTGTTGCAACGATGAGAATCTATCGCAGCTTTTACATTTAGGTGATAGACGTTATACATTATTTTTTCCCGCTTGCCGTGGCTTCTATCATGGCGCCAGTTTCGATACATTAAGCGCAAATTTAAATACAAGTTTAACGTAATATAAGTTCCAGCACCACCAAAACTTACACTATTCAAATGTAGACAGACAATTCGTCCGATATAAATTAAGAACAGAAACCTGGACACGTGTTCTCTCATCTGTGCAGAAATAAAATATTTATTACCTCATAGAATACAAAAAGCAAATGACCTTGAACGAAGAGAAAAATATGCAAGACGATTCCACAGCCCAGCAAGAAGAAAAAGAAATAATTGTGCACGCCCGTACGACATAGAAACCTGTGCAGTCATTTTTTCCCAAACCTCACTTATTCCAACGCGCATTGCGTATGTCCTCGCCCTGGTGCTTGAATCCAGACCTCTTCGCTCATACTATGAGCAAATCTGTTTTTTTTTTATTTACGGCAGTGTTCTTTCATGTCTTCTCCACTTCAGCCCTTTTTCGAACTAAATTTTAGAAATCCTAGGTGCCATTGGCATCACTTAGCATCCAGTCAACATCCTTCCACAAGTCCGGTATGTCCGTTCCTTCCATCTCCTGCAGGAACCTCTCTTCCAGCCTCCGCGACTGCTCTCGCGAAAAATAGTTCTTCCAATCGCCTACAATTCCCTTCCTTACGAAAGGGCCCTGAACATGCTTTTTCATGTGATCCACACTAGACGCCTCCAGCACGACGCGCATCTTGTCGCTGTCTTCTTCAAGGGCTGATGCAAGCTGGGGGTCAACAAACTTGGCCATCTTGATAACCGACCCTTCGGTGTCGAGCTTAATAGATTCGTACGTCATCAACAAAACGTTGGGGTCATCCTTGCGAGCGTACCACGACCTGAGATTGTCGTAGTAGTTTCCAAAATCTGTCAGGCCTTCGAGGAAGATCTCAAAGTACTCTTCGAAGCTTCCGTCTGCGAACCCGTAGCTGGGGTGAGCTTTGGTGTGCTCGAAGAAGGAGACGCAGCAGTCCTTGGGGTTTCTTGCCACGTATATGTATTTCGTCTGCTCGTTTTGCGGGGCGAGGCTGAAGGGCAAGTGAACGCAGACGATTCGCGGCCGCGGAGCTGCCAAGATGGCGTCCACGCCTTGCCTCTCGGCAAGGATGAACGGCCTCGCGGGAAGGCCGCGACACACCTGCAGGGTCGTCGAGATGATCATGTGTGCCCAATGAGTGCCGCATTTGGGGAAGGTCACCACGAATATGTCGTCATCTGCCGGCTCGTAATGGAGAACGTCTAGGAGCACGTCTTCTGAAAAGGCTCCAGGAATGCGGTGGCCGTTGGCTATTTTATAAAACGGCCTTTCTCGGTCTTTCATGGCTGCGGCGGTTTACAGGCTCTTGCTCTGCGAGATAAATCAAGATGATTGTCAGTCGCCAGCTTCACTCATTCACAAATAAATTGCTTGATTGTTTAATCTGCGCTGCTTAGTGCGGGTCCTTCTGTGGTAACTCACTCTGTCAAACAGGTAGCTTTGTATTTATCTTTAGTATAAGAGAGTTCTATTGAAGTTGTTAGGGGCCCGCCGAGATTGAAATGATCGGATAGGAAAATGCGCTCGACGCATGGCACAGTCAATTTTTTTACCACATCTCCGAAAGGCCCACAGATGATGTTCTTGAGTAGGCTGTGTCGATGTATTAAGTGGTTCCAGCAGCACCCAAGGAATGGTTCTTGATTATCCTTTAAGATGTATGATATACGCAAAAAAAAAAAGATATAGCTGTGCTTCGAATTTCGCAATTCGCACGGGCTAACCATATCACCAATAAATGAAGTTCACTGCCGCTTACGACAAGCTAAAGTGATAAATCCGCTTCTAAGAATGCACGCAATGACCAGTTGTTGATGGCGGAACCAGTACTGCCGATAAAACTAGTGCTACCATAGAAAACGGGTGAACAGAAGGTTTCTTGCGATAATACCCCGGGTTTAGTGAAGGTTTTTCTTGCCCTTCGAATGGCGTGTGACGATTTCGAACATTATTCGATCGCACCCATTAAAGAATGGTCAGCAAAGCAGTTATCCACATACACAACAATTCTGGACAAAAAGATTTTTGAGCGGGAAACAGTTTATGAACGCGATTTTTTCATATAATGTAAGTTTTCAATATAACAATCAATATATGCGGCCACCATTCGTCAGCAGTCCTGATTTTTTTTTGCTATTAGCGTTTTTGCTATTGTCAGAAGTGTTCCCCATTAGTCTTATATGGCAGTCTTAACTGTTTGATGCTGCCGATGGAAACACGTTAAAAGAAAGATTTTGTTACATATGAGAAGAGTGGACCATTATCTTAGATATTTCAATAACAGTATCTTACAATGTTCAATATTCCAAATTTTTGTCCTATAATGCTGGACATGAGGGCAGAAGTGGAAAAATACATGCTACATAAAATGTGTTTGCTCTGGATCAAAAGCTGAAATGCATGTAGGCTGGCCTTCTAGTAAGTGCATATCATAAAGACAGGCGTTGTGAAGGGCGATTTTGGCGGCCGTTGACTTATCTTGAATATCGCACTCAAGCGAGAAGCGCTATGCACAGATGGAGAGAGTAGCACGGCACGCCATCGAAACGGGAAGAAAATAAGGGGTATGAATTATGCAATGCTACAAAGGCGCTCATGGCAACTGCAATGAAAACTGCATTAATATTTCATTTGAAAAACACCGCCTAGTACACACATATTTTGGGGTCATTCGTAGAATTTCATTTTGAACACAGTTAAATTAATGCTTGAAGTAGAATTCATAACAACATTCCCGCCGCAAAATGTTGTAGGGAATGTCGTGGTGCACGAAGTTATTTGAAGAGAGTATTGTGCCATTGCTCCTCTATAAAGCCACTAAAACAGGCACCGCAATGGGAACTGAACACGATTACACAACACGCACGAAATATGCCCGTCTTGTGTGCCGTGTATTCCTGTCTGTTCTGCTCCCGTTATTGTGCCCGTTTAGTAGCTTTATAGGGCAGGCACTTAGAGATAACATGCCGCACTAATTAGTCGTCCAGAACGCATCGTTACTTGAGCACTCCTCTACGTGCATACACCTTGTAGATGCCGTGGGATTGACAGCAGGTCATTGCGCATTGCTGAACATACGGGAACGTTGCATAAGCTTATGTTCTCGAGCCTGGCGCTTTTTTTTTTAACTTTATTTACATCATATTACCACTGATTCGCCCATTTATAACATGTGCTTAGTGTATCCCTTCGCCCTCATGAAAAGAGTGCGCATTCTCTTACGCGACAACTTGTGACAGTAATTTATCCCCCCCCCCCCCCCCCCATATTCCACACGGGGTTACATACTAGCGAGGTGCTGAATCAACGACATTCTTATTTCCCTACAGCGGCCACAGTATTCGGTAATTTGAGAAAAGTTCCCATACCTTGACGGTCTTCTGCGCCAATAGCTCGCACGTCAAAAAGTGTCCTCGGTTGACCTCGGCCCGTGTAGTGTCCCAAGATAAAACTATCGACTCACCGCAAGCAAACAGTACAATGTCCTCCTGCCCTGGACGTCGTATCAGCAGTGACAGCACGGCAGCGACGACCTAGAGAAAGCGAGAGGCGCCGCAGTGCCAGGCGTGTGCTACCTCGGCAAAACACCGCGCGACGACTTCCTCCTTTTCCGGTTTCGAAGGCCTTCCAAGCAATTCTCTCTTTTTCTTGTCTCTCGTTTGCATCCCTGGCCGCAAAAAGCACTCCCAAAGAAAGGAGGAGAGGGCGTCAACGGCGTCTGTTCACTTACTGCAGCTAGGTAATCGTTCGATGCTCGGCCCAGCTGATGGCCGCAATCGCGCTCGCACGCGCAATCTTAGCGCGCTTGGCAACGCGCGACTCCGGCGTTAGCGCGCTTCCGCAGACTGGAGTGTAGCGGTACGCACATGTGGATAGCCTATCGCGCTGGGGCAGGTTTTGTCTTCAATGCTATGCAATGGAGAAAGTGTTCCGAGTATATTGCGCAGAGCGGCTGAGGCGGTGATGGTCCCTGCAGGCTGAGTGCCAAGTTGGAAGTCAGCCGCCCAACTGCGAGCCACCTGTTCGCTTGTCTAGGCTTTCAAAGAAACGATCCTACGATGCATTCTTGGCAGTGAGAAGAACCCGGAAACACTCTCTAACACGTGCTGGGAAGCCCTTCAGACGAGACATGTTAGATGGTCATGTTAGGTGGAGTACAATGACGAAATATATCCTTGTGCTTTAATTGGCTACGTGCTGACTACGTGCACCAATTAGTGATGGAAAAAAGATTTTACGAGACGCCCTCTTCTAATTATGTGGCCCGAGGCATATGTGCTATCATCGTGTTTTCACATATCTGGCTGCCAAAAAAAAAAAAAAGTTGTCTGCTTCGTCGAAAAGCCTCCGCAGAGGGCGCAGAACAGCATTTTTGAATTGAGCTGAACTCTGGGATGTGAAGGCGTAGCTAGTTGACCCACGTCGATTGCGTACAAGCTGTGGCTATAGAGGAACGAGTTCAACACTTAGATGTTTTGAAGCCATTCGGTTCACTGTCACTAGTGTCATGCATCGCCGGCACCAAACCGGACCCTTAGGGCAGGCTTCCCCTACCATCGCGCACTCTTATTGCTGATGCTTGCCCGTCTGTGCGCCAGCCAGAAATAGAATTGAAAACGACCAAATCAAAACTATGCTTAAGCTGTTCGACTGGGGCTCGAAAAGGGTCAGACATTGGGCTTGTTCGTGTGCATCATGATGGTAGCAGAAAACGGTGAGAAGTCTATTTTCGCGCTGCTGTTTTCATGATTGACGATTTGCTCATGATTGTTGCTGATGGGTATACTCCTGTTGGGAAGGCTGCTGTGGCAGTTTGAGACGCATCTTAACTGGTGTTTGCCAGTGCGGAACAGTGGACAACATTAATTATTTTTGCAGTCTCCGACGCTGTCACTATTTGGTACTTAGACATCACAATGACAACTCAATACATTTTACCATCTTCACATCTCACCACTTTTACTCTGTTTTTTTTTTCCTATCCCATTCTGCTTGTGTGTAGTACCAGTTCAGAGGCGTGCCGCTCTAGCCGACCTCTCCCACTTCCACGCATTAAAAATTTATATCCCTCTCTAGTTCACTCTTTCTTACTGAAAACCAAATCAAACAGTACCTGTCTGGAGAGATATTTTTGTAATCAGTTCTTCCTTCACTGACCTTCAGTCCTGCTCCCTCACTTATTCCGTTCAAAACCAATCGTCGACCATGTTTCAGACGGAAACAGTGGCAAGTACAGCCTCTTTCGGAGCAAGAGATGCAGGGAACATCACAATCCCGAGTCGCCCAGTGACCGTAACATGAAGAAAAAAATTACAAAGCGCTTCTCCTTCGTCAGGTCCACAGAACGATTGGCATCGATACTGTGCTGTGGTCACTTTTTTTCGCCTTCTCTCGTGCCTCTTTTAACGCGACAGCGTTAGCGGCACCGTTGTTCAGAAATTCCGGTGTCGGCGTTGTAGCGTCGGCGTTGTGAGCAAAAAAATCACGAGCAGGACTGGCATGTGGTCTCCAGAGAGCAACGTAGGAGGCAGATGGGCCACCTAGGTGACGTGACCTTGCGGCGTCATCACAACCTGCACACCGGATAGTGAGAAAAACTGCCTACCGTGGCAGGTGGCAGTTAAATTAGTGATTGGTCGCTCAGGAGAGCAAGTTTGGATGCACAAGGCCCACAGCTGGGAGCACCTGTCATCTCAAGGCAGTGGTGCATTGCATAACCGTTGCTCAGCAGCGTCAGGCGCGGTATGAAGTCTCCCAGGTATCTATGAATGTGAAGTAGAGAATAACCGTGTGCATATAAGAGAATTAACCCATTACGATTTTCGCGGCACTCTCCTAAGGAGGAGGTCAAATGTGTCCTCCAAATTTTTTCTTTATCTGTATTCTGCATCGCATCGCATCGCTGTACACTCCAACATCTGAGGCAGCAAACCGGGCACGGATTCAGTCAAACTTCTTAATTCCATCTTTTCATTCTTGAGAGCTTTTGGCTGATGTGTTCTGCAAACATTTCGTGTTTTTTTTTTTGCAAATAAAATCATACGCAAAAGCCGAAAAGTAAGAAAGTGAATCCAGCAGCCGTGCTTCGCCGCTCTTATAACAGTACTATGAGGTACTTACATCGACTACGCAGCACGGTCGCTGAGAAGATGAGGCAGGCATCGACGGGGAAGTTAGTAAGGGTGATTCACTGATACACAGGTGGCGACGAAACGTACAAGATTTGAGCGACGCAAAGCTTGAATAAGCAAACCACCTTTTTTTTGCATTTTTGGAAGTAACACGATAGGAATAGAAACTACGCATTCTAGACTGCTTCCTTTATTTCGATAGGTTTAATAATGAGGCACAGAGGCGGTCCGTGTTCCTCCGAACGATAACTATGTTATTCAGATGCGAGGTGCAACACCAGGATAACTAGTGCATCCAAAGAATCCATCTTGCCCATTCCCGTCAAGCGCGTTTCTGACATTGTTTACAAGCTCTCTAAGCCTATCGCTAATGCACATCCAGGTTTTACCTACATACTGCTTTCCGCGCATCGAAGTATTTTTACTAGCGACAAAATTTCGTAAGCAATGCTGAGATACGCCAACCGAGAAAGTCACTTAGTTTAACTAATAATACCAATCTGCTGCTGAAAATCTTGCATCATCACATGCGTCGTGATTTGTAGTACCGCCTCTATTGCAGGAAACAGCGAAAATTTGAGTTCACATCCTTAAAGTCAAGCGAAAACGATGTCAAACTCTTGCTTCTTCCTGGAAATTTCACCACCTCTTTCGAATTTTTGGAAGCGGCTGCCATGTGTCCATGCAGGAACAGCACTATCAGCCGTCGCCTGGTTTCTTGATCATCGACGATAACCCTGAAAATCTGGTCAGGTTTATACGTCTTAGGTATCAAGGAGAGCTTTACGTTCAGCTCCTGGTTTTCCCAGGTATTTTTTTTACCAATTTGTCCAGTTTTTTGTTCTTACACAGCAACTTTATGAAGACCGATCTTCAGGTGAACGAAATCAGCAAAGACAGCTGTGAAGGAGAAGACCTGAGTAAGCTGAGTAAAGCTTTCAAACTGCGCCAACAGGCAAAATTAACCAAGCAAAACCAGGAGCTTAACTTGAAGTAATTTTCACAATTTTTACGCAAAACACATCCCTCAGGGCAATAGTCGAGGATTAAGGAACCTGAAAAGAGTAGCTAGCATTCTTTCTGCCCAGAAAATGGCCGAGCTTCCTGTGAATGACAGTTTTGTGATTGAAAATTACGAAGAAATATTGGAACATCTGAGAGATAGCAGCTGTCTGACGTGCATTTCACATGGCGCTAAGGCCGCATACAACAATGTGCAGCATTCAGCAACTTGCTATAACAGAAAGCATTGTCACATATTGCTGTATGAGATCTCAGCAACAAAGTTTTGTTAAACACAGTGACTTTCTTAATATATTTATGATATATACTTCCAATCACTGTAGGTACCTTCAATTTTTTGCTCCGGACGAAATAAATAATCTGCATGGGTTGTTGCTGTGTGTCAACCTCTCCAGATTTGTACTTCGCTGCAGGAAATAGATGCATTGAAAGCACCACCACAAGAGGCATAGGTCGTAGAGGTGGATTAGTAGGCTGAGCATCCGCCTCGCGTGCGGTAGGTGCTGGGTTCGATCCCCAGTGCCACCGGGTACCCATTGGTGGTACAATGGGTACAAGCTTTCCCCTGGCCTGTTGCTCGGCTTATCTATGGTGAAATTCTTAGGAAGTGGGTGTTTGACCCCACCTTGCGTAGACTACAACAGGCACTAGCATAGTTAAATGCTACAGGTACGGCGATAACTACTCAATTTGCCTAAACCCTTTCAACTCAAGGAGTGTGTCAACGCATAAATTTTAGGAATATTCAGAAAGGCATGCACTTGCCGGCAACTACTGTACTTACGCATAACCTCTAAAAGCGAATAGCTATGTTGTATTTGAAAAAAGTGTGCGGAAAAAGTATTACACGCTGTTTCCTGTGCCTATTGCGAAAAAATAAAATGATTTGATTACTAGCCAGCAGATCTGAACTTAGAAAAACGGGTTGAAAGGAGCATCATAAATTTATTCTATATACTACAGGATATGAAGAAGCCCCGTGAACACAAGGATTAATGATATTTTAGCCGTTCAAACTGAGAAGTTCAGACGAAGCGGATGCCTGGATTAAATTATTATGTTTACCCCAGCATAACCACCCAATGTAACTAATTCTATCAAAATGAAGGGATCTCAAACAAAAAAAGATCATGTCGGCTTGTAGCCAATTCCTACGTACACAACTTTTCGCACAGGCTAGAAAACTCCAGAAATGAGTTCTTCCCGGCGCCAAACTTAACGCTATTTGTAAAAAAATATAAACCAAAAAAGGGCTGCTTCTAAACGCAAGTGCGAGGTAAAGCACAAGCCAAGATTCGCTGCATGTGAGATGTGAGTGGTGCATTAAGCTGCTTAAATTGCTCGGTTTTGCCGAAGTAACTACGTTAAGCAATCCGTACGCTGCCGCAGGGATACGTTAGAAGAGCATACATACGTGTGCGGGTACGAGGCTCCGACATAAAGTCTCATGTGTTATACCCCTGCTACACGGGCGCTTCGAATGCCTTCCAACCGAATGTCATCCGACCCGACTGACGAACTTGTGCTGCTACAGGAACGCTTTCAACGACATTCGGTTCAGATGACATTCGAGTCGACGGAGCTCCGCGGAGATGTTCAAGATTTTGGAATGCCTTCGAAACGCGAACACAGCCCGCACCGACCAATAGCAGTCGCCATCACTTCGCCCCGCCCACAGCCGCGTCGAATGACTGCTTCGGCTCTGTATAGCTGTTGACTTCGATATCCGCTGCTTGCTTTCTTCTGCTGTTTGTTTAGCAAATGGCTCGTGTACTGTCTGAGTGAGTGGTTGTATATAATAGTACATACTGAACATTTACCGCGTGAGCATGAAATTTCCCTATAGGGGTGCGCCTGTGAGGACCACTGCACTCACACTCTTGTTTACATCGGTGCGTACGAAAGCTAGTGCTAGTTTGCGTTACATAAAACGCAAGCCGCGCTTTAGTTCTATTAAATAATCTTTTCTTTTTTAACGTGCTTGTTTGAGGAATGTTCAGGCCCCCCTGAGTTGGCAAGCACTGCACGTTGTTTGATTGCCTCGAGAAGCACGTAAGCTGGAGAAATTCCTGGAAATTTTTCATGCGATCATGCGAGAGTATGCGTCAGCACTCCTTCACAAACAGTACTGGGAAAAGAAAGCAGAATGTCACACAGCTGGGCTCCACACAACATGTGGCAAGTGACAACCAATTAAAGCTTGTAGGCCAGACATCTACATACATCTACCGTGGTTTCTTCTCGAAAACACGGTTGATAGTTTCTGTTTCTTTAGTTTACTGTTTTCGTCTTGTGAACATACCGTAGTACTGAAAAATGCGTCTCGTGTTATATTTACGCAGTTATTAGCTATGCATTGGTCAAGCTTGGGAAACCTTCATCAGTATTACGAATCATGGAATGCCTATTTCGTCTCGGTATATTAAAGAACCACTGCACATGTCGACGTGTCTGATGAGCAACATAATGTACTCGTACATGTCGACGACGACTGACACGAATTTTATTCCTGCTGTGACACGTTTTTCGAAGAGCAATAGTGTCACTGATGTTTGATACGCTGAAATATAGAAGGACGAAGCTACCAAAGCTTAGGTTAAATCGAACCTGGCGTATTGCTTCTCCCGTTTGATCACGAATTGATACGAATAAAGATCAAACTGTGACTTTCTTATGCTTTTGGAGTGCTGATGCGTAGGCGGCAACAACAAACCTATTTAGAGAGTTCTCTTCGATGAGAAAGAAGGGCTGTGAATGCACTGATTTCGGAACTGCACTTGAGTGCTTAACCTATAGCCACACACTTATCGGGGAACGCGACACATAAAATTGTCCATTTGGCCATCATTTTCAAGTTCGTGGTCATTTCGGTAATTTTTAAGTTCATTGTTTTTTTTTAATTCAGTTCATCCCAAGATCTTCGTCTATCTTGTAGCAAAAAATTACTGTGAATTACGCAGCAGAAAAGTAAAAAATAAAAGCTTCTCTTTTGTATGTGGTCGTAGAAGGTTGAGGGCGAATCGCGCTTAAGATGGTCCCGGTGCATCGCGGATTTCATGCCTTTCTGACTATGCCGAACTGCCGTCTTAATATCTTCAAAAGCAAACGAAGCAATAAACAAGGCAATCCAGAGAGTAAACTGTAACGTTGATATTCTCATACTGATACTGGGGAGCGCTACAATCAAGACAAGTGGACAACACCACACAAGAACACCACGAGACACGAGCGCAATGGTGTTCTTATGTAGTGTTGTCCACTTGTCTCATGTAGTGTTGTCCGCCCTCCCCCCTAAAGCTTTACTGATATTCTCAGCTTGCGCTTTTTTTTTTGCGATTGCTTTCACTCACCCGCTCCCTCGGCACTTCGTAAAGAACGACACTAGGGTGATTCCGTTTTTGGCCCATGAATCCTGAGACAATGAGGAGTGCAATTATGGCCTCAGTTTTTCTGTGTATGCGTACAATAGTTGCTTAATGTTCCTTTTGTGAGAAATGCTTTCATGTGTATACGCATGCTAGAGTTTATCTTTTATTTTGTATTGGAAATCTCAAAAAAAGAACTAATAAGTTTTTTGAACAGATTAGGGCTTTGCGAACATGCGGACATGAAAACCTTGTCCTCTTTCTCCTCATTTATTTAAAGCTATCGGAATGACTCTACGAAGGTGTTATTTGTAATTACTGAGCAACTATAACAGCTAGCTTAATTTGAAATGCAATTCTGAAATCTGTCTAAAGCTATGCATACTTGCGCCATATTTGGCTGCAGTTGATGCATAAAAACAAAAGTAGGTTTAATTTTCGTGACTGCTTTAATTATGTGGAACTTCCCAGCTCTCAAGCCTATAAGGATCCGGCACCTGAAGGTAGGGGGTCTTTCACCAAGCAACCCAGCTTCATACATTGCCTGGACGCAGGGACCGTACCATCGTTCTTTACTGGACTTTATCAAATCAGCTAGCCTTTTTCCATTCATTTAATCACTGATTCATATTTCATCACACGTTCACCCATTATTTATGCCCTGCGGCAATAAATTTCGCTTTAAAAAATTCTTGTAGACTGCTGTCTTCCCCACTTTCTTCCTAAATGATGACAAAAATGAAGAAGAGTGTAAAAGCAGGATATGCACGGCGGGGAGGTCCAAATTGGTGTAAAACTGAATTTATTGGAGCACACATCGAGTTAATCGCATGGTGACGCAAGTACAGTTGCCCTAGTACTAAACTGGTTGAATCATGCTCCCGGACGTTAAGGTTTGGCCGACGGACTGGATTTCTTGGCAATTTTGCGAGAGATGCCACGTGGTAGCGCTGCCGCTGCACGGCCCCGGTGAAACTTGCTCCACGGCGCGCTACTCCGACAGTAACATACCTATCAATTCTGGACAAAAGCATTTCTGAACGGGAAAAAAGTTTATGAATGCAATTTTTCATATATGATAATATTTTCTTATAACAATAAATATATCCACAATACTTCCGTCGACAGGCTTGCAGTTTTTGCCTAATAACGTTTTTGCTATCGTCAAAAGTGTACCTTACCGGTCTTCTAAAGCAATGTTAACTGCTTGATGCGAGCGATGGAAAATTTTTTTAAGTCGTTGCAACAGATCGAAATAATAGACCATTACCTTAATATTTTCATAACAGTACTAACAGTTTTTTAACATTCTAAATTTTTGTCCAAAAATGTTGGACATGCACCGCGCATCAATTAGGCTCAAATTCTGGTCTACGGGTCACGATATAAGGCACAATGGAAAAGGCACTTGGTAGAG
Source organism: Amblyomma americanum (assembly GCF_052857255.1). NCBI lineage: Eukaryota > Metazoa > Arthropoda > Arachnida > Ixodida > Ixodidae > Amblyomma > Amblyomma americanum. The sequence continues at coordinate 68,076,016 of NC_135503.1, read as the reverse complement.
CTTTCCAAAAGACGGTTCTCAAATGAAAAGTTTGGTTTGGTTTATGAGGGTTTAACGTCCCAAAGCGACTCAGGCTATGAGAGACGCCGTAGTGAAGGGCTCCGGGAATTTCGACCACCTGGGGTTCTTTAACGTGCACTGACATCGCACAGTACACGGGCCTCTAGAATTTCGCCTCCATCGAAATTCGACCGCCGCGGCCGGGATCGAACCCGCGTCTTTCGGGCCAGCAGCCTAGCGCCGTAACCACTCAGCCACCGCGGCGGCTTCAAATGAAAGATATCGATGGAGCTGCTTGTTTTATATACTGTCAGCAAATGCCAGTGGGATGTAAAGGCGCTGGCCGCAAGGTGCCAGGAACCATGCTGGGATGAGCTAAAGTCCCGCCGAAAACGTTAATTAGCTCCATGCTCCACAAACAGGACCGAAAAATCCGTGAAAGTTCCATCCTTTTGAAAATACTTCTGAAGTGTTACGACCCCACATGCAAAAGCAGCTGCACGGCTGGACAAAGGCCGGATTTTAAATTGAATTGAAAAGTTTATTCGGCCATATTTGCAACATGCCCCCGGGGAGAGGCAAAAGGAGGCAGACAGAGCATGCCTCCTGACAAGGCCCGGCTTACACATCAGAACACTGGTGACTAAACCGTAAATTATATTTACAATAAAAAATCACTTTCCAAGAAAAGAACAGCATACCTTAGGGTAGCAGACCTGATCACAAAGACGAAACAGAAGACATAATTAAAATCTAAACAAAAAAAACATGGCACCGGTACGCCCGAACTGTCTAACCATAAAAATACAATACAGCTTATAACTACAAAAACGAAAATCATTTGCAAAATTTATAACAGACACTAGAGGATAAATATGCAGGCAACAGAAAAATCCACAACACTGATTTTCAATTAAAAATCTATATAAAACATTCAGCTTTGTCGTTCTTCTGCTCGACTTTGCTCCACATTTGAGCACCTGGAAAAGCATGAAAGAACGGACACTCTATTTAGTAGAAACATCGGCTGCGAAATGTATATTTTGACAGGCTGGTGTCCTGCTGGGATTTTCAGGCCACCGAAATTTTTAAATTTGTTTTTTTTTTTGTTCCAAGAGAAGGTTCTCAAACAAAAAGGAGCAAACGCGTGAAAGCACATTATATGCATAAAGTGTATCAAGTCGACGTTGCTCGTTGAAAACATGCCAGTTTCGGGGCATGGCACTCTGTGGACAACTCTGGCCAAGCGATTTCTAATATGTGTCTAATAGATTGGTTCACCAAAATATTGCCACAGGGGATGCCGGAAGCAACCAATAAACCTCATACACCAATCCCGTAATTCAGCTCTTAGCTCGATCCTGCAGCCAGTCGGCTGCGTTCCACAGCTTAGCTATGTCCGTGCCTTCCATTTCTCGGAAAAACCTCTCCTCCAACCTACGCGACTGCTCTGGCGAGAAGTAGTTCCTCCAGTCGCCCACAACGCCTTTCCTCACGAACTGCACTTCGAACTGCTTCTTCATGCTGCCGACGCTCGAGTTCTCCAAAACGGTCTTCATCTTGTCCTCGTCCTGGGCGAGATCGTCGGCGATGGTACTATCCACGAAGCGCGTTATCTCGAGCACTGATCCCCTGACATCGGCGTGGATGCCTTCGTAGGTGAGGAACAGCACGTTGAGCTCGTTCCGCCTGGCGTACCAGGACCGCAGGCTCTCGTAGTAACTGCCGAAGTCGGTACGCCCATCCAGGAAGATCTCGAAGTACTCGTCGAACGTACCGTCCTGGAAGCTGCGATGCGGTTAACGATCGAATTATAAAGTGAAACGGCAATGTTAAGGCAGAACATTTGTTTCTATATTAACGTCTAGACTACAGTCGTCGGGGTGCTTTCTGCTACGGCTACGGGTGAGCGCCACTGACTTCTTAACAAACTCGCACAAAACGATATTGATCTCCAAAACACAACACGCCACAAACTGTTCGAGTATTTTTTTTTTACACTACACCTAACCTTTTTTCTGTGATTTGTCTACCTAATTCTTCTTTCTTTCACCATCATTGTAAGTTTTCTTTCCAGCCAGGACAATGCTGTTGATTTTATGCTGACTACTGTAACCGGATAACAGCTCTGCTATATGTATTTTTTTTATTTTCTTTATTGTATTGTATTGTATTTTCTTTATTTCTTTACTGTATTGCTGTCAAAGTGGGGGCCCGTGGCCTTGTCAAGCTGTCAAACGGCAGCTTTTACTACGGGTCCCCGCCATCATCTGTACCATGGTGGCAAATAAATTTGAATTTGAATTTGAATTTGACTGAGTGTGCGATGCTCGCTTGCATTCGAAACCATCCGCCATTATTGCATTTGCTTTTATTTATTGATGAAGCGCAACATGATACAAGCTATTCGGTAAAGCAGATTTTCTTCTACATACGGGTCAAACTCTCTTACAAGCAACACGCGTTCAACAGTAGAACTGCCGGGAAATATGCGGAGCACATTTCCAGACTTCGCTCTGTTTGGCATGAAAGCTCTGTGCACTTTTCCTCACAGCTGTACTATGTGGACCGATTTCTCTTCATTTTGGCAACTAATAACTTTTCACAATTATCAATTAAGATACATCCCCATATCAAAGGAGTGCAATCACTGGCAAATGCTTGCCCGTTTTACTGTGTTGTTGCAGAGAGCGCGAGTTGCCAACGGTTCGTTTTCAACGTTGCCCACAGTGCAGCTCACAACGCAGTCAGAAGAGCACTGGAGAGCCCTGCGTCGATTTGGCCGACGGTATGGGCAATCCACGTTTATTAGTTTGCCTTGTTTTAGCCGGAAGCTGCGAAAATCGCTCGTAGCCCCGACGAGCAGTGGTGCTGTCTCACGCTTACACCTTCGCTTGTCGACTTCGTGCACCACCGAGTTGCGCAATGATACGAAGGGGCAAAAACTAGTTCTTTTTTTCACCTCCATCTTTCCGGCGACTACGCTAAGACAATGACATTAACTGATATGACTCACTTGTACACAGGTATATTCTTGGTGTGGTGGTAGAAGGACACGCAGCAGTCCTTGGGATTTCTTATCACATAGATGTACTTGGCAGCATCCGAAAAAGGCACCAGCTGGAAAGGTAGGTGCGTGAACACGATCCTGGGCTTGGCGCACTTTTCGATGGCCTCCAGTCCCAGCTTCTCCAGGAAGGCGGATCCCGGAGTGATGCCCCGGCAGACCTTGTAGGCGGCCTTCAGGATGCCCAAGACCCAGTGGGTTCCGCACTTTGGGAAAGTGTCGAGAACCACGTCTCCCGGCTCAGGTCTGTACCGAAGACCGCTGCGGTACACTTCTTCGGAGAAGGAGCCCGGAAGTCTGTGGCCATCCACGATCTGGCAGTAGGGTCTGTCCCGCTCGATCATGACTGCGCTTGTCCTTCGGAGCTCTACAGGAAGAGAAGGTATTGTCTGTAAAAGAGAAGCAAAGAAAAATTGCACCAACTATGTCATGTAACTACCAACTACCTCAAACTAAAATTTAGTTTACAAAGCACCTTAGAATCAACAGGACATTTAATGAAAGGATGAAAGGGGGAAAATTTAAAGATACCAACACAATGTCGAAAAGATATTGGAAACCTCTAGCTAGTTTGTTTTAAGAGTACTCCGGCCAGGCATCCCCATCCCTCACTTGTCCCCCTCAGCGAAGAGAAAGAACAGGGCGCTCAGAGAATATGCACAGTTACACATGGCCAGTGATGGTACTGTCGCGAGGTGTATTGCAAGTGTCTTCACTGTTTATGCGCTGAAATTGCGCCGCTAAAACCTCTTCTCGAATTTATCTCTCACACTGGTTTACCCATACAGCACTTTTGCAAGGCGTGGTGCGAATGCGGCATAAAATCTGCACCAAAAAGCAACATAAATCCTACCGAATTTCACCACCTCCGCCAAAACAAGATTGCTATAGCGGGGCCCAAGGGCTATCCACTAACGTGAGTTCACACTGCACTTACTATAGATGTACGTGGGGCATTCTTACTTACCTTTTTCGGTGAATAGGCAGAATACTGGATATTTCGGGAATGTCTTGAAGGCGTCTTTGCACGCTATAATTTAAGAACGTGCCATACAAGCCATCAGCACGAGCGCAATAAGCTTCTTAATAAAACTTCTGTTCGCGTTTTTCTCTCGATTTCGCCTCTTCCATCCATGTAAATAAAATTATATTGTTTCATCGTTATGGATCTGTCGCTATGCAACAAATAAGAAACGTAAAACAACAACATGTTTGTGAGTAGATATATGAACAACCTAATGACAACATGTCTTAAACATCATATGGGATGTCACCAGGAGGCCTAGCGCGCTGGAGCAAGACTCAGTCAGCGAACATAATGTAAGTAAAAATGTAAGCCTTTAATCAAATACTGTTTGTTGGCATCTAAAGCATTGTCAAGGATTTCAGCCGATTCATGGATAATTAAAATTCCAAAATAAACGTTGACGCATTAACTTTGAGGCAACATAATTTGAAGAAAACACAAAAAAAAGTATTTTCTGTTATCATTTCTATGCAATTTACGTTACGGAATACTTTTCGTCTCGTCCTACGTAGACAACGCCGGAGATTCGGCGAGTGGCGACAGTCGACGATTTGAAAATGCGCGCGTGGACGCGAGCGCCCTCTTCTGCCCGTTGCCATGGTGCTATTCGGCAGTAGACGCCAGCACAGTGGCTCGAGCGGTCGCCCGTATCGCGCTCGGCATTCTTCCAGGGCGACGGGTGGGTATATAATACTCTGATATAAGGTGCTGCCAGCACATCCAAACATTTTCGAAAGTCGTGCCGAACTATGGTTTCCGTTGAGGGCAACAGTCTCAATAACCTCGCTTCAAATTCTCCACTTTCTCGCTCATCGAGGCTCCGTAATCGAAAGTTCCTCTTCGCTGACAAATTGGTCATTTCCCTGACGAACCAAGTGTACGCACCAGCTGACTAGCCGCGCGCCGCATTACGAAATCCGTGGTAAGTTGTACGCGTTGGTTTTCCCGGAAATATAGCACGTGCTTGACTCCCCTACCCGCAGGGAACTGTAGGAGCCTGAACGTTCCATTCGAATCATAGTATTCTACACGGTAGCGTTGCAAACAAGCCCTCCTGGAGCCACTTACCACTTCGGTGCCTGCCTGTTGTAGCCCAACACGGGCGTTGCTCCCTTCGCTTTCAATTTGAGTCGCGTCGACTTCCAGGCCTGCCTCCTTCCTTTGGCCGGAGTGAAGAAACTAGAGGAAGTAGACGCGCGCGCCGCTCCGCTGCGGTTGCCGGCGTCTTTGCACAGCGTGGCCGACCGTTGCCGGGGCGTCCCACATTCGACATGCGCCGCCGCTGCTCTTCAAGGGCCCCGGCGCGCCCGCTCCCGATACAAATGAGCGCGCTAAGCGACCAGGCCAGCTTTGTACGATCGCGGCGCGGCGCGTGCTATCTGTCGCTGCTGCGTCAGCTCGCTCGAGAGCTCATTCCGGATACGGATATATGTCGAGTGTCGCGAGAACTGTGCAGCGTTGCGCAAGCCATGCAGCTGGCGTGAGCGAATTGGTTGCGGAAATTATCGCACCTGTTAGCATTCTAAAGAGGTCGAACAAGTTGTAATGAACCACGACGGTAGCCCCGGACAGGAAATGAACTCAGTTCAAACTCGCGCACTAAATGCGTTCTCGTTCTCCCTACTCCCTCAGCGCAGTGCTATCAGCAGCAACTGCTTGGTCTTCGCTGGCATGTTGTCTGAGCTTTTCTAGAAGGCAGATAATTTACCGGGAAGGGAGACGCTTGGACCCATTAAGAATACGGTCGAGCGCCCAGCTGTGCAGGTATTCGATCCCAGTACCTTCTTCATACTTGGGTAGCCTGTAGAAGTCAGGTGTAGGTTCTACAGCGCTGCACGGTTCTAAGTATGGAACAGTGTAGGGTGGCGTATCCACGCCCGTCGACCCTCGCGTCGACTAAGCCCTTATCGTGCCGCTTTCGAGGTATTCTAGTGCCTCCCCGCCAAAAAAAAAAAAAATGAAAGCCTTTTTAAAGAGCCAGATTAAAGTGGCTGGCCTCGAATAACTGCCTCATTCTGTCGCGCCCGAGTTTGGAAGACATACGCCTGTCAAGCATTCTCCTTACGCGGCAGATCTTAGTTGTTTTTTCTTTCTTTTCTGTTCGAAAAATTTCGATAACTTATGTCTTCATACAAAAGTGTGATCATGTTGCTATAAAGGCCGCTTCACATATGCTGATTGTAGGGTGTGGCTTGGCACCGTTTCCGCTCTCATTCTTGTGTGCGCTGCACGTCAAGGTTGAGGCAAAATCGCCAGCCTGTTTAATTAAATGTTCAGTGGGCGAAATGCGCGCGGCTTTGGCCTCCCTTTCTTGCTAAGAAATTTTCGGCAAGGTTTACATTGTGACAAACATAACTTTTCGTGGAAAAACTTCAAGGACATCCATTTTCGTGAGAAATGAAAGAACGCGTGGACGGGAGAGCCATTTCCCACCTTCCACAGGTACCCAGAAATCCATTTGTGTACTGCTACCGCTGCTCAGACAACGATAACGTCAATAAGCTCTCCCCGCACGCTAACCTAGATGAATAATAATAATAATAATAATAATTGGTTTGTGGGAAAGGAAATGGCGCAGTATCTGTCTCATGTATCGGCGGACACCTGAACCGCGCCGTAAGGGAAGGGATAAAGGAGGGAGTGAAAGAAGAAATGAAGAAAGAGGTGCCGTAGTGGAGGGCTCCGGAATAATTTCGACCACCTGGGGATCTTTAACGTGCACTGACATCGCACAGCACACGGGCGCCTTAGCGTTTTGCCTCCATTAAAATGCAGCCGCCACGGTCGGGTTCGAACCCGGGAACTCCGGATCAGTAGCCGAGCGCTCTAACCACTGAGCCACCGCGGCGGGTCTAATCTAGATGCCGCAATGCTGTTTCTGTGGCATGCCTGTTGCACAAGTGCTTAAATTTTTGGAAATTTTTATTTTAAGAAGCAAGTACGATGAAGCTTGAATTTAATGTGGGTTGGATTGTCAAGTCGATAATACATTATGTGAGCGAGAAGTTTCGATCGTCAAGTGCAGAATTACACAGCACTTACAAGCGGCTAATTTAGTTTTCACTCCTAGGCTACGAGTTTATACTACAAATTAGAGGGCAGACTGAAAGAAACGATTTCATAGAATTACCGCAGAAAGCTCGTGTTGCAAAATTTTCATCGCCACCGTGGTCTTCACAAGTCCTGCTAATCTCGCATTCAGAGGCGTCAATCGCAGCGCAAGGGCACGAACTACCGGAGCCCTTAACATGCAACTTCGTTATGTACTCAAACAGCCCCGTCATACGCAACGACATACTCAACTTACGCCAAGAAGGATCATTTGACTCCTCCTTCAAACAGAAAGGTGTCAGTCAAGAGACCCTTTCTTATTTTGCCAAATCTTTTCCTATTCTTGTTTTTCGAAGGCCATCGGAAAGGATTTGTCCTGTGCCCGCCTTCATTTTGGCTAGTCGAGCATGTGAGGGTGTGTTGGCCCTTAGTGACAAGCGTGTTCATTGCGCTTTCCGCACGGGAGGCTTTTGTCGTGCCGTGTGACAAGTACGAAATATTGCAGAATACACCAACTTACCATTCATATTCCATGCTCACGTACGCCAAATTTCCCAGCTATATGCGTGGTATCGGATGCTTCAAATAAGTTTTGTGATCACGAGGATTCGCGCCTGCACTAAGTCCGTGGCCACCAAAACCGAAGTAACGTACTGTCTGATGCAAAAGGGACGTGTACCACTCGAGCTTCGGGTAGAATTAATTGCCACGTCATATTTCGACAGTGTCCACCGTCCACATGGGAGGCGGTTTTCAGCTAGAAGCACGTCAGTCTGGTCGTTTTGATCTGTACGCGGCCAATTCTTGTTTGGTTAAAACACCGAAAGATGTCGCAAGGGCAGCGAGCCCCGCAGTAGCGCGTGGTATACACCACTTTTGCTCCCGACTGTTCCTATAGATCTGACGCCCCGCTTGCATTATCTCACTGCCTGCATTCGAGGTAGTCTCTGCTAGGGGTTGCAGGCGCACAAATTAACTTCAAATGCACGTAAGCGCGCAAGAGGTACAAACAATCTAAACAGGAAACGATCCAAACTGAGGAAGTTTGGCAAAAGGCAAATATTACAACTCAGCTGTATATAGCAGACACTCTCTGACGAAAACTTCGCTGTATTTTGCGTCGTAACCAAAACATCCACTGCTCACCTGCTGCACTACAATATTGTCCAGATGTGCTCACGCCATAAACATCATGTGCGGCTAGGAGCGAGCGCTCTTGAGACTCGGCCACCAGCACTTAGGTACGTTCGTTAGAGGGACTGGACTTGGAGGAAGAAAAATTGGGGGGGGGGGGGGGGGGGGGGAGTGACGTCACGTGCTGCCTTGAGGACTTTCCACCCTTCGTAAGCAAAGTCCTCTTCAAGCCGTTCCCTTCCCTCTGCCATTGAAAGGGACGCCAAAGTTACGCGCTGAGATGCTCTCCATGTGCTGTTGTTGCCCTCGCAACAACACTGCCTCCTCTTCCCTTGTCGTTTCTCTTTTGATCCCAACTTCCCCAAACCGTGGTTTCGGTGTTATCAGAAGAACGGAAGTTTGGGCATGTTGGTACTGCTTCATAATTTTGATTTTGCAACAGCACAACACAGCGAGGACAAGAGCGAGCAGTCTTTGTGTAACTTCTGGCTCTTGTCCTCGTGTTGCGCTGTTGCAAAATTATGAATCGGTGATATCACTCAGCAAGGTGAACAGTTACACGAGCGTAGCGAATTTCTTTTCCTTACCTAACCACATTCCCTCCCAGCTACACATGACTGTCATGGATCGGTCCGTTCCAATAAGACCCACCATGAGCTTTCACAACGCGTGATCCTTCCCGAACATTTTAAATTTCTTTCGAAATTGTCACGCCGCGCTCCTTCATAACTTCGATCCTGTTTTTCCTAAGCGGCTGGACAGTCACCCTTGACTGTTTATACCGCATACTTACTCAACGTCCAGATGTCGGCATCCACTGGCGGACAATTTGTCTTTTGCGATGCGCAGGCCTTACGGAGCAGCTTTACCGAGGTATCCAGCGGTCGCAGCATGCATGCATTCCTCCAGTAGCGTAGTCTAGGCCTAGCACGGATAGGCCGCAAATTTTTTTTTTTTTTGTAAAAGCGCTTCTTGCTTCCGAAAGCACTTGGTCATCACTGGAAAAACTGCGTGACCAGATTGGTCGCATATCAAACAATTCTCACTCCGGTTTTACTCTCCCTCAAAACGATGGACAGGAAACAAGCGACAACGTTCAAGCTTTATTCAGTGGCTGTAATTTTTCTAATCTATCGCATTTTCACGGGAAGACGGCAGTGCTAATCCGAATAATCCCCGGCCGGTGACATCCGCTGCCTATTTCAAATGAACGTCTACAAAAAAAAAATTACGTGAGGTTTTCAACAACCAGAAGGTGACGTTTCGAGTTTCACAAAGCAGCGTTCCGTTTCCAACCCAGTCTTTCCGGATCTGAGTGTAAGTCAAGCGGACGTCCATTCTCAAATCAGTTGAATGTCACAGCGTGTAATCATGACATCATGCGTAAGGCGGTAGCAGCCTCGAAATCACTGTCTACAGTTAAAAGCATTCTCTATTGCAGAGCACATTTGATCAACTGTTTTCGCCGAAAAAAAAAAGCTTACAGGACAGTTACCATCATTCCGTGACAGCTAAGTCACAGTAACCGAAATTCCGCGAGAGCTGTCGATGTACAGTCGTGGCTCGTTAATACAAGACCCGTTAATATGGATGACTCAAATTATGAACAATGTGGGGGGGGGGGGGGGGGGACTTTTTCACGTATTTAAACCTCTTTAAAATAGACATCCGCTGTCTGGTCAATGGACAAGCGGAAAATGCACCGGGCCCATTGGAGGCCGTGTATTTTTGTCCCGTTAGTATGTACGGCGATGAGAACAATATCACTGCTACCCCAACGCGATGTTCAATTTTCTAAATCTTGAGTACAGGACATAAGAGGAATGTAGTGAAGAAGTGCAGATGACTAAGTTATGGCTCTTTTATTTTGCGGTTTCGCGCTTTAATGTGCAAAGTTGCCCAGTCGACGTACAGTAATGGACAAAAGTTTGCGGGATGCGGATTCAAGGAAAAAAAATTATTTCTGCGTTGCCTGGCTAGCCATTCAGATGGTATTTTTCTAGCAGATGGAGCACACCTGTCTCGTGATGCTTCTATATATTTCATTCACCTGCTATGTCTAACTGCACCAGAAATAAATTTCTTACCGTGAGTCCGCATCCCGCAAACTTTTGTCCATGACTGTACCTCACGATTTTCCGTATTGCATCTGTCGACGTAGAAAGTCGCATATTGCAGCTTTCAGCCGACTGACTGCTGATATGCACTAGCGGTTCGTGGACGTGAACAGTCGTAGTAGTTGTTCGCCCATTTAACCATGAGACGCCATCAAGCGTATCGGAAGCCACTAGACGCATCCAGCTGCATCGCATTATTTCAAGCGTGATAGCGACCAGGATAATTTCATTTCATTTCATTTCATTTATTGATCCCTTAAAGGCCCGAAGGCATTACATAAGGGGGGGGCATATTGGTTTCCAACGGCGATGATGGGAACATGCATAACAATAAAAAGAACAAACATACAAACAAACATAAAAGGGGTTGTAGTCATATCAGGGTTTTCCAGCAAGTGATACATCATTTAACAAAGATATGTCAAGCAATACTCGCTACAAAAGAGCGCAGAAGTGATCAAGATTTATGTGAGGTGAATTTTTATTTTCTCGCGGAATGTTTTGTGATCAGTGCATGCAGCGATGTCGTTAGGCAGTGAATTCCATAGTGCTATTGCGTTGGGGAAAAATGAGTTGTTGTAAGCTGACGTGTGGCCACTGATGCGTGCTATCGGGTTACCGTGACTAAGCCGGGAGGACGTTCGTAGTGGGGCGGTTAATAGAGCGTGCCGTGATCTTGTGTTATGATAAAATGTATGAAGTAAGCATAGGCGGGAAACGACGCGGCGTGATTCCAGTGTTGAGAGACGGAGGGACTGCTTGAGGGCGGTGACACTGGCTTCTCTTGAGTAACATGAAGTGATGAACCGAGCTGCACGATTTTGAATTGATTCCAATTCGATGGTGAGATACGATTGCCATGGGTGCCAGATGGATGATGCATACTCTAATTTTGGCCGCACAAATGTTTCATACGCGAGTTGTTTTATGTTAGGGGATGCAGATTTCAGATTCCTTCTCAGGTAGCCATGGGCTCGTAACTCCCGTAATTACGTCTAGCTTCAACTTCACCGGCCAACACTATGCGCAGAAGCAGACCTTCATCGCAGCTTTTTTTTTTCTTAGTTTTGTTTTTCTTCTCGATTCGCTATTGCAGTTGATTTGCTTTATTGACCGTTTTGCTCGGGAACAGGAGTGTCCATATTAACGATGCATTTTCGTTTAGCGACATACTGATCAAAGAATTAGAGAGCGACATGCATACATGTATTTATAGACCACTATTTTTATTTTTCACACAATCGCTCTTCAGCGTAGCACTTCTCCCAGTCCTTGATAGTTACGAAGCCTTGTGATCAGAGAACTGGCAGGCGCCGTGTTTGAGGTGTTGGGCCAGTGCCGATTTTCAAAGACGAAGTCTGTGCACATGTTTCGCGAGCTCCTCGTAGCAGTGGGAGGAGTTACGAGAGAGAGAAACTGCGCGGTTGCTCGTGACGTCACTGGGTTCGGACCACTATGCGTAGTAATGAGCGACACTAGCGTAACCCTCCTCCTTACACGGTGGTTACCCTTGTTACCATGCTTTGGTTACGACGGCTGCTACTACGACAACGCCGACGCTAAACCCAAGAAACGGGCCTTAACAGATGTCGCTGTAAAAGTTCAGTTATGCAATGCGCAGCTAGATCGGCACCCCCTCCTCCGACGACCAGATACCTCCCGGAGTTACCGATAGATTCGCACCTGCTCGAGAATTTTATTTGCAGTCTACATATGTTCAGCCGCAGTCAAAAACTCTTTATTTGATTACCGTCCTTTCCTGCATCCTGGAATAGATGTACGCATGCAGCCTTATTGTGACTGTGCTCATTATGCAGTGCATCATTGAATCTCAAGCAATGTGCCTTGGATGCAAACAATTTATATTTCTTCGATATAGTCACCTTTCATAAACGTCCAACGGCGGGCGTACGTCGGAAGGTATCTTGAAATATTCAATAATGGTATAACTGTTCTAGCATAGCGGGGACCTATTAGCTTAAATGTGGACCGGACCAGTCGGATGCCAGGTGCGCATGCGTAGTAGGCGCACCCCGTTAAAACATCTCCGCCATGCCACACGATGTGAAGGAGAACACTTGAAGCTCCCAAAAGAGATTTGCTTAAAACTTCACTGCATTTTTTTCTTTTGCTGAGGAAACGTCACGTTCTATTTTACACGTTGGATTGTCACGGCCATTCCAATATCCAGTGTAATCACCCATTTCTTCTGAAAATTAACCTCCTCAATTATTATTGGCGCTGCTTCCCCGAATACAAGTGACCATGCGCGGCATGTGTTGAGATTTGATTGCATCAAACTGCATTAAATTTGGCACAATAGTAATCTACACTTAAAACTCCGTGAATCATGCTCTATTCCTGCAGCAGCAAGCGCCCAGACACACACTACGCACCTTGTGAACAGCGGGGACGCGAATAAAGAAGCGCAGTACAAGGTGCAGTTAAGTCAGACAATACCAGTACAATTAACTGAATGCGACAGCTAGATAAAGCAGGAAAATGCAGAAAACAATGAGGAAACGGGCGACACAACGAGTCGTGGCGGACAGTATATTTTTAGCGCAGGGTGATCTACTACAACGAACCGGTTCCTCTAGGCACCAGCTGCGCATGCGCAGATTGCCATGAGGTGCACATTCCTGCCACTGAGCAGGTGCAGCTGGGTCCCCACGGAAGCGGATCACAGTAGCGGATCACGCTATGATAAATCCCTCTAATGGCATCAGTTAATGGCATCTGGTTAAGACCAGTGCCAACGGCACACTCATCTCTCCCCCAATAACATATTATTCATGCTGAATGAAATCTTTATTTAATGCAAACAAGTAAGCACTAGTAATCATTGACACTTTGACACAGCTTTCGAAAGAAAAAGCGTTTATTAAAGAAAAAATTGTAAACAGTTAATACAATACCAAGGATCTAGGAGGCCTAACCAGTGTAGAAAAAATGTTGCCTCTTTTTGCCTAAACGTTGTGAAAACAGTGTCATATCACGAGGGTTACAGGCCTGTCACCATTCGTAGGAAAAAACACTGTCAGAAAACGCTTCTGATTTTCAACTTTCCTGGCTGCATGATGGCTTAATTGTTGAATTATAAAAAATTTCTTGCAATATTGCAAACGTGTATAAGAAATTCGTACAACACAACACAGTCGATCACACGATACATTGGTGCCCGTTGCATAAGTTGCATATGTTGTGATTAACGGGATTCCAACTTTTGGCAGTGAAACCATAGGGTTTGTCATGCTTTAGGAACACAGCTTCTGACCTGGACAAAATAGTTATTCCTCAGGACATAACACACAGAATGTGGAGGCCACAAGCATGACTAAGGGTCATTCATTTACAAATGCATGAGTGAGAAAACAAAACCAGTAATTCAAAAACTATAACAAAACTATCAAACAAATGCATGAGTGATTGCACAAAATTATTGTAAACTTAATATTTTCAACAGTATATCTAAAAGCTTATGAGTATTATATCGCTGTAAAATGTGGGCTAACATATTATACACGCACATCATAAGTATATTATATGTAATTGTGAAAAACCTTGCAGTGAATTGAAATCTGTGACATAGTTCAATGCACTATAGAAAGCAGTCTGTTAAAAGTAGGCACTGTGACCGTAGTGGCCCATATCAAAAGCCCCACTGCCCACCAGCTGATGTCATACGAACAAAATAATGATGGGCAGCTTTCCATGCAGCTATCTACCGCTGCCTGACAAATATAGTCACAAATATAGTGACAAAAGAGTAAGTACATGCATCAGTAAAAAAGAAGTAACAACACTACAATATACCCCCATCTCTCTGCTAATTGTATAGCTCAAGCAGCAGCCATAACCACACTTTGACTTCATCTTATTGTAATATAGTGTCAGCGGTTCGCACGTTCCACAACAAATGCAGCTTGAAACCACCCTGTTACATTGTTCTCTTTCTATAAGCATTTTCAGTGCAGCATTACACGTACTGCCTTGGTCCTGCCATTGCTGGGTGAATAGGGCACCCCCGCTGCAAACAAGCATCTCCAATTTTGCTAGATCATCAGGCCACTTGAATCCAATCCTCAGGATCCCACAGCTTTGAATGTTCAACAACATGACCACACTTCTGCACAAAAGCTCCTTCAATGGCTCGCGACTGCTCCTCATTGAAGTGATTCTTCCAGTCTCCAATGATGCCTTTGCGCACCATAACTTCAGGTGGTGGTGGTGGTCTACTCAGTGGATAATCTTTTTTAGCTGTCCAGTTTTCTGGATCCTGATCTCCAAGTGCTTTCTTGTAATTAGTGTTCAGGTACTCCTTCATGCAATCAACACTACTGTTTTGGACAACTTCCTGGAACTTTGGTGATTCAACAGAGAGCAGCTCGGGGTCCTTTACTCCAACAAACTTGGCTATCTTGAGCACAGCTGCGCCAGGATCTTTTTTCATCCCTTCATAGGTCAGGAAGAGGACATTTGGTTCCTGGACATGCGGGTACCAGGAGACAAGATGACCAAAGTAGTCTCCAAAACTTGTCGCCCCATCAATGAAGAGCCGTAGATACTCATCAAATGTGCCATCCTCAAAGTTATAAAGTTTGGTCTTTTTTGTGTGATGATAGTAGGAAACGCAGCAATCCTTGGGGTTTCTCACAACATATATGTACTTTGCTTGGGGATGCTTTGGCAGCAGCTCATAAGGGAGATGGGTGGTAATGATCCTGGGCTCCGGCAAAGCAGCTATGACGTCTTTGCCAACCATTTCAAAGAAGGAAGTGGATAGGCCATAGTCACTCTCCTGAGCAGAGTTCTCGCCAACAAGCAGCTGAACAATACGCTTCGTCCAATTGGTACCACATTTTGGGAAAGTGTCAATGAAGATGTCGCCAGCAGACGCCTTGTATTCTAAGCAGGATAGCAACTTGGCAGGGTCGAAGCCATGTGGAAGCCGGATGCCATTCACGTCTTGGTACAGGGGCGGACGGCTCCGACTACCCATGGTCAGTGCCTGGAGGTAAACAAAAAATATGTTATCTGCACATTATATTAAGGTCACGAAATGCCATGCACCTCCTCCTATAGTACCTTTGTGCTCACTATTCACAGTCCCGCTAATCCTTTTGCCTCCTACTTTCGTTAAAACCTCTTTAGTCGAGGTGCAATGAATTATGAGTTAGTTTTTACGAAACGCAAAAGAAACGATAAAACTGTACACTCATATCATGCAGGCTATACCCTTAGCAAAAAAAAGGCTGTGCTAAAAATGCATTTCGAACATGTATTAATTTGATATTCATTTTGTATTTTTGTCCCTATGCTTAAATTGCGATAAATATGCTTTCTAAGTATGACAGGAGTAACATCTTGAACATTCTTTCAAATATGTCAAAAATACAAAATTTTCCGCTTCGTATATTTATTGTACATTAAAAATATACTAAAAATATACATTACCTTACATTAGAAATGCACTAAAGATATGCATTTAATACATTAAAAGTATATTCACTTTGGCTTTAAAAAAGTCTACCAGTCGGCTTTACCTGCTGAGACAGATTAATGTTGTCAGCAGCAGAACCAGGCTATAAGCGATAAGCATTAAGAGCCTATCGCTGAGAAAACACGGAGTTGTCAATCAAGAGGTCTATTGCAAGGTCACGTGACGGAACTTTAACGGAAAGGTGTCGCCACACAGCAAATGTCGACAGAAAGTGACGTCAGCAAACAGGAAGCGCTCCGACGAGCGCGATACTTGGCTTGCCTTATACCTGTATATAGCCCCCGAGAGACGACACATTATTTTGCCCGGTGAGGCGTTTTTTACGCAAACACTGTGGGATCCCAGATTGTTAGACAAGTTCCGGACTGGTCGCGTTCGAATATGGGGACGATCTAGAACCGAACTGCTAACGGTAACTTGCGTCAGGCATTGGTATGGAGTCGAACTGTCAACCAACAAATACATGGAATTCTATGCGAGCCGATCGGCCTTGCCAGTCGGGGTCCTTTTCGCTGGAATATTCCGGCACGGAGGTGCCCAAGGCGCCCTTGCCGGTGTAATGCTATCATGTTTTCCACACGTTATGTAAATGAGTAGTAATTGCTCCCTGCTAGAAGTTGCCATAAACAGGAGGACGATAAAAAGGGGGAAGTGTTCACTATTCCCTAAAACGTGATTTCGAGCACTAGATTGTTCCACGCCAGCTTGAAGTGTGCTGCAAATATGTTCACGCGAACTGTCCACGTGTTATAATTGAAGTATACTGTGGATGAATTAATTTTGTATTTGTAAAAGGTCACTCTAAATGCATTGCACACATGCAAATGCGATTTCCCGAAACGCAATTTCCAGCACTAGATTGTTCTTTAATAGAGCAGCTTTAACAGAGCTGAAAATATGTTTACGAGCGCTGCCCATTTGTTAGAATGGAAGGCAAATTAATTTCGTATTTACGAAAACAGACTTTAAACACATTGCCAACTTGCAAATGCCATTTCCTCAAACGCAATTTTGAGCACTAGATTGTTCTACGGCAGTTAAAGGTGTGCTGCAAATATGTTTAAAAGGACTGCCCGTTCATTAGAATTCAAGTATACTTCGGTCGAATTAATTTTGTATTTAAGAAAGTACACCTTTGATACACTGGCAAGATGCTAAAAGAGCATACATATTTGTTCATGTACACGAAACGTGATCGAAGCATGCTTTAAGTGAGGTATTTTTGGAAAATTTTAGGAATATATTTCGAATACCAAGCATGAAATTTCAGGAACATATTCTCTGCATATTTTTAGCGTAGTCATCGATACAAAATATGTTTAAAATGCAAAATAAATATTCTGCCGTATATTCCAAGCGTATTAATTTTCGCTAAGGGACACTACTACTTGAACTACATTACAATGGGTAATGTTAAGCCGAGAAGTTCACATTCAGCAAGAACACTAAGATCAAACGTTGGTCAAGATCATGCTAAGTGTGCACATTCTGGGCTGTAAATACGTTTTGTTTTCGCTGGAAGACAAGATATTTTCTATTTTTCACCCATACATGGCACATAAGCCCCGCTCAAACAACATATGCAGCAGCATTCCATACGCAGCGCGCACAAATATACAAAAATAATTGCACACTAATACAAGCTGCAAACAAAGTAGTCTCCAGTAAGCATTTTTAGTATCCCTATTTCATGCTTCAGCAGAGCTGCTATTGGCCGGTCTCAGGATTTTTATTATTAATTTATAACAAAAAAGAGAGAAAAATATTTAATGACAGGAAATGTAAATAGAATTTAATAAGAATTTAACTGGTATTGAACGTACATACTTAAAGTACTCATAGCAAAAAAAAAAAAAAAAAACTTCGGAACAGTAGAAATGGCACCTCATCCTGCCATGACGGTTAACATTTTTGGCATTCTTTCCTAATTTTGCAGGTTTAAAATTACGGTCAGTTCACGCGCAACTTACTGCACACGACAGCCAACAACAAATAGCGCAAATGGGCCACCTCCGAGAACTTTTACCTTCCGAGTGTTCTATCGTTATCTTCAGAAGCGTGCACGAGTAGACGAAGTTAGACAGCACTGCCAATACGCACGGACGGCTAACTCGCCTTGGTCTCGGCACTGAACTGTACGACATAAGGACGCCTCAGAAGTATCACGCAGCGCGTTTGAGATTTCAAGCCGACCGCGCTACGCTTGCAGTGAATTCAGAGATTACGCAGTGATAGCAAGCGAAACTTTTTTCGAATTAACGAAACCCTTAGCTATGCGACCAAGCATGCTCCGCTGATGATCAATGGGCAAATAAAAAAGAAATGCCTAAGGAGAGCATTTAACGCTCTCAGTATTAAGCGCACGTACCGAAGAAAGTGAAACTCAAAACCTAATGCAAAGGCGCGAGCGGCTTCCCGCATCGCTATCCGACGCCAGCTTCCGCCTCCGTGCAATCCAAACGCACTCACCTGCTGCGCTTGGCGACGTCTGTGCAAGTAGGCTCGTGAGCGACCTCGACAGCTTCCTTTATTCGTTCCGTCGACAGGTAATCTAGAGCGCGGCTTTGACGGAGTTGTTGACACAGCTGCACAATTGCCTACGGTCAAAGTTCCAAGAGAGGCGACACTGACGACAGAGCCGGATGAGGGACGATCCGGCGTGCACCTCGAATGCGCCGCCTTGTTCACTCTTGCCTGCCGTTTGCCCAGAGATGTAGTTGAGCCTTTGGCCGGCAGAGGCACTACTGTACCAACCGCGCGCAAAACCTGGCGCCAGATTCAAACTTACGAAGCCTTCAGCTTCATCTCTGCTCTCCACAATAACTGTGCGGAGATCATCAGGGCAGTAAAAGCAGCGAAAATTTAGAGGTTTAGCTACTCAATAGCAGGCAGGCAGATCCTCAGTGACCTAGGGGAGAGCGAGAGGAAACCCTCGCATACTTCAGAGCTAAACCACTTAGACACACGGAAGCATCTCAGAATTTCCAGTATACCTAAAATCATGCACCCGGAGCATGATAAAGAAAGTAGAAGACATAGAGCTCGAACAATAATGAACAATCGTGCCCGGGACCCGCCGGGTAACATAGCCTTCTGCGAGTAACATAGCCTTCTGATAGTAAGTTAGCTGTTCACAATATTTGTAAGGGGTGGTCTCCAGTCAAGCCGCCAAGTTACCAAGAAGATGCCCCTCAAGCAGAGGGGTCTCCTTCATATAGGCACCTGCTCATGAGGGCTTTCCGCGGAATGAGGCTGCTCACAGCCTCGCTCGAGAATTACACATCCGAGGTGCTCTGGAAGTGCCCCTGAGTGGGAATAAAGACCCTCTCATAACGTATAAAGATATAGCCGAAACACCTAGACTGGATAGGAGAACACTCTCACTTCCGGACAGGTCACTCACTCCAAAGGAGTGCAGGGCCTGGGAGAGGCTTCAGGTCAACAGATTCTTTCCGTACTATATACTACACGATGAAGACACTGGGGAGCCTGAGCTCTGCAGTAGCTGCCACAGAATGAGTTCGCAAAATCTCTTAGATTGGGAGTGTCAGGATTCTCCTGGGGCTAAATCACAAAGCATCCCATACCTTGCCACCTGGGAAGAGCTGATCCGGAGCCACGACCCGGATCAGCAAAGACTCATCATCCGTCAGGCGGAGACAGCTTACTACAAGACTCTCTCCGCGGTCTCCGGTGCTGAGAGCCCGGCTGGGAGGCACCCCCTCCTAATTGCAGCGCCCCGACCGTGAGGTAGATGATGATGGAAGTTAATTCATTCATTCATTCATTTGGACAGAAGTTTACACGGGGTTCTGCGGCCGGAAAGGTCACACCGCCATGCTTTTTCTAAAGCGTACGTGCAGGCCTGTTTTTATGTAGCGTTTTGTTTGGGCTTTTTTCTGCCTAATTTCCTCTCTTTTTTTCTTTCTTACGGTCCTCTTTTGTTTCCTGTTCTTATTGTTTATTTCTGAAGGCCTATTCTGTCTTTTATTTTCTCGGGCTAGCACGCGAGCACTCGCGCATTGTTCTTAAGGATACTCTTGTGAATGCGGGCCCAGGTATTTTGCAGACTTTTTGCCCACCTTACTCGCAGTGACACATCTCTTTATCTTGTTTAGGCAAATAGCACGCCCACCCTTCTGCGTGCATGCACTCATTTTGACTCCAGGGAATGAGCTAGAGAATATCAAAGAAACCTGCACTGATGACCGGAACTAACTTGACGCATCACGTACACACAATGCGCAGGTATGCAAGCTTTTCCAGCTTTATACATCCGCGTCATCTTTCAAGAAATTGACGAACACTTGATCCTCACGCGTCACTCCTTTACTGTTCATTATGTTTAAGCCTTTTAACCCGCGTTCTTAAATTATGCTTTTGCTGCTTATCTAAATATCAACGTGAAGGACAACGTCCCAAAGTAGTAACAAAGAACAAACACTGGCTGGATAGTCCTAGCAACCATCTGTTCTTTATCTCTTCTTTTTGAATTCGTCTGCTGGGCTGGTTTCAAGTTAACCACGAAATCCCAACTAGCTCAGCGTTCACTATTTTCATCATCAGCAGCAGACTAAACAAATTCACATAAGGATAAAAGCATCTCCTATATCTTATCAATTAACCCTGTCCTGTGCCAGCAGAGGCCAGGTTATCAACGCAAACTTTCTAAAACCACCCACCGCCCAGCTGACTACCTGCAACCGCCTGCTACGCTTGCCTTCTCTTGGAATCCACTCCGTCACCTGAAGGGACCATCGGATATGTCCCTTTCGCATTACGTGCCTTGCCCATTCCTATTTCTTGTTGATTTAAACTAGGATACAATTAAATCACGTTTGTTCCCTGACAGACTCCGCTCTTTTCCCGTCTCTTAACGTCAAACCCATCAATTTCCGTTCCATAGCTCGAAACGTTCTCCTCAGTTCAATATAAAATAAATACTGAATAAAGCACAGCAGTTCTCTTAAAGAGTGTTTACTATGATGTTAAGGCTGTGGGTAATTACATACAACGCGCCGAGAAAGGTGCGGTGGCACATGAACGAGTGGTGTCAGTAAGATGTCTGTTTCAATCCGTCCTTCCCGAGCAGTGTTTCGTAGTAAGCTGTTTTTCCGCTCCTTTTAGTGTCTTTTTTCTTCACAATTAGGGAAAAGGAGAAACTGCTCTTTTCCGGTGGTACCGTTTATAGTGGTTTCTAATGAAATGCTAGCTTTTTTTTTTTCAGGGATGGTAGATGTGATTACACATTTTTCACGTCTACAACCCTCTGTCGAAATTGTACTGTTACCTACACTGACACAGTGTGGTTACCTCATGGAGTCATAGACGCTGTACAATTGCAATCATCCGAACGTGCCGAGCGAGCGATGATTTGTGGGGCATTTTTTCGCACAGCTTATCTAGTCTACCCGAAAATGGTGCTCTGAAACGTTAACTAAAGTTTAGGAAAGTATGACGTAGAGGACTTTAGCAGGCTGCTAGATGTGAAGTTCGTGGAATAGCGCATATAAAGAAACGTAACATAAAGTGCGATTGAACCGCTTGCGGCGCACTGCACGCAGCGCCCACCAAGTATTCGCGCATATGTCCCCTGAATGGTTTCTACGGCTGCCGGCACGCTGGTGTAGTGCAGCATGACGACTGGCCGCCGACGGTCGGCCGCTTTTGCGATGACCCCCACGGGCTCCCGAAAGAGGGCTCTGTGGGGAACCGAATTTGGCAGTATCCATTTAGATGTCGATATAGCACAGCCACTCTCCCTGAACCCATAAGGTTTATAGATAGCAAAGCTGATGCGAATGAATCTGCGATAGACGTTAATTGGTTTGTTTGTTTTTTTCTGGGGGGGAAGGAAATGGCGCAGTATCTGTCTCATATATCTTTGGACACCTGAACCGCGCCGTAAGGGAAGGGATATAGGAGGGAGTGAAAGAAGAAAGGAAGAATAGGTGCCGTAGTGGAGGGCTCCGGAATAATTTCGACCACCTGGGGATCTTTAACGTGCACTGACATCGCACAGCACACGGGCGCCTTAGCGTTTTTCCTCCTTAAAAACGCAGCCGCCGCGGTCGGGTTCGAACCCGGGAACTCCGGATCAGTAGTCGAGCGCCCTAACCACTGAGCCACCGCGGCGGGGCAAGATAGACGTTAGCAAAATGCGGTTCGAAGATCGGTGCCTGAAAATCATGGTGGTGACTGAAAAATTTGTCAAACGTAAAAATCACTAGAATTTATATGTAAAGAAAAATAATTCAGAACATTGTAGCGCTTGCAGGCGACGAACGAAGAGAGGACGAGACACAATGTTCAGAATGTCAAGCCAACTTGCCCAGCAGCACACCCTGCTCAAGAAAAATAACAAATGTATAGACATCTAAGTTTCACAGATTGGTTTAAAAATATGAAGAAAAAATACGAATCATGGTGCAACCTGCCAGCACCCCGTTTCAAAGGGGACACTCTTAACATCCATCCATCCATAATGTCCGTCCGTCCGTCCGTCCGTCCGTCCGTCCGTCCATCCATCCATCCATCCATCCATCCATCCATCCATCCATCCATCCATCCATCCATCCATCCATCCATCCATCCATCCATCCATCCATCCATCCATCCATCCATCCATCCATCCATCCATCCATCCATCACGAGAAACCTATCATGAGAAATTTCGCCTCTTTCTCACGTATATACGGAGTTCTAAAAACCTCGATTATCAGGACCAGTATGTTTTGTTGAAAGTGAGTAAGGCTACGAGCATGCACACACTAACCAGCCTCCTTTGCACGATGGTTTTATTACGAAGGTGGTCACACAACAGGCACAAAAAGATTATTTTTAATAGACTGCGGCAATACATCGATGGCACAGTATGTTACTTTGTTACAGTACACTATGCTAACGCTTTGTTTTGTGTCCTCTCCTTTCTTGCCTGTCGTCGTTCTGCGCTGCTCCGTGGCTCGCTCGTGATGTTTGTTGCATTGCCATTTTTTCTTGATCCAGTACCTGATATCGGTTCTGTCTTCGCACAAACCAGCATGAATTTGCAAATCAGCTCTCAGAAAAGGATCGGTCTAGGCCAATGTCCCATATGTAAACAGCACCATAAATTTTGGTCCAACTCGACCGCAGGCACATTGGCACAACTCAACTTTGCTGTACATTGCTTCAAAAATACGCTTGAAATTCTGACCAAAGAAGGGGTGTTGAAAAAATTAATGTGAATTAGCTCAGCTAATCCAGGATATACAAAGCGAAAGCTGTCGGCGTTCACTGTGTTCATTGGCGTTGGCGTTGGCGTTGACAATGTTCTAGACGACGATGGCTTTGAGCAAAGGAAGGGCGCATAACTGGCTCCCTGGATATGTTGACGCCTCATTCGTGCTTTGATTCGTGGTGAGAGAGAGATGTGGGATGAATGAATTAGCGCTGACAGCGTTGTGGCGGACATGCGGCACTGCTGCAATACCTAGGCCGCAGCGTTCATTTGGTGATCAATCTCTCGCGATCAACCATTAACTGCATGCGACCTCCCAGGGTGGCAGGAATAATAATAATAATAATTGGTTTTGGGGGAAAGGAAATGGCGCGGAATCTGTCTCATATATCTTTGGACACCTGAACCACGCCGTAAGGGAAGGGATAAGGGAGGGAGTGAAAGAAGAAAGGAAGAGTAGGTGCCGTAGTGGAGGGCTCCGGAATAATTTCGACCACCTGGGGATCTTTAACGTGCACTGACATCGCACAGCACACGGGCGCCTTAGCGTTTTTCCTCCATAAAAACGCAGCCGCCGCGGTCGGGTTCAAACCCGGGAACTCAGGATCAGTAGTCGGCTCAATTGTATTGTTTGGTTTTTTAGGAAAGGAAATGGCACAGCAACCGTCTCACATATCTCGGTGGACACCCGAACCGTGCCGTAAACGAAGGGATAAAGGAAGGAGGGAAAGAAGAAAGAGAAAACTGAAAACTGAAAGTTGCATTTTGAGGAAAGGCGCGACGCTGCGCAGTGGCGGAACACCTGTGGCTCGGTGTGACTGGGAAGCGAGATAAATAATTGGTTTTTGGGGAAAGGAAATGGCGCACTATGTCTCATGTATCGTTGGACACCTGAACCGCGCCGTAAGGGAACGGATAAGGGAGGGAGTGAAAGAAGAAACGAAGAAGGAGGTGCTGTAGTGGAGGGCTCCGGTATAATTTCGACCACCTGGGGTTCTTTAACGTGCACTGACATCGCACAGCACACGGGCCTTAGCGTTTTTCCTCCATAAAAGCGCAGCCACCGCGGTCGGGTTCGAACCCGGGAACTCCGGATCAGTAGCCGAGTGCTCTAACCACTGAGCCACCGCGGTGGGTGCGAGAGAGAAAAGGCGACGGAGTCGGCGGCGGCCACCTGCGCCGTGCGTGACGTCACTAGTGTTCTGACATACGCCGGCTCGCGCGAAGCGCGGTGTTGACTGGAGTAGTGAAGCTTTTCGCTTCAAAACTTCTTAACAATGGCCCGCAATATATGAAGCAGCGGCTCGCATTCTCGCAATGAGCACCAATGTTGTAAACGCCAGCTCTAAAAGCAAGAAATGACGGCCGTCCTAGTGGCTCCACCTGTTGTGCACGGTGCGAAATGCTCTCTGTAAGCGGTGAGTATACTCCTCCCCTTGTGTTTAACAAATTTATTAAATTGTTCTTTTTATTGACATGGTCATAAAAGGAGATGTTGGGGCCTGATAGCTGCCCTGGCTACTCCTTTTCGCATAAGGCAAGAAAATACACTGGAACTGGTGAAATTGATTTCAACAAAGCACAGCTGCATTCAACGCAAACAATTCAGAATACAGATAATACAATCCAGACGCCAGTAATATTATCATGAAAGATAAAATATGCTATCAGCAATGAAGTGACCAAATCACATCACGTTAAAAATATGCTGTAAACCAAAATATGTCCTAATCACCGTTCAGTAGAGAGTTAGGCTAGTTGGTAACAATCCATCTTACAGTAATCACAGTAAACAGAACCCAAATATACAATAAATGACAGAGAAACAATGAACAACAACAATAACGATAAGGGCACTATGTAAGACATCATAGTAACAGAAAAAAATTTACTGCCAGGGAACCCATAATCATCAAACTTGCAAGCATACACTGGAGAGCTTCAGCCGAGAAAGATAAGTGCAGAATCTACTCAAGCAACATATCTAGAAAGTCCAAAGAATGCTTTAACGCCTATTTAAGCGTTTGTAAACGAAACTAGTTCTCCACGGGCCCATCAAGGGTTTTCATTGTTGCTTTTCAACATCAACTGCGCGTTCAACAGTCCGGCCAAAGTCTTTTCTTTCCCCGGGCCTTTCCATCCTGTCTCCAGGAGCCCATAACCTCGCGCAGCCGTACATGCAAGGGCCCAATGTCGTCTTCTGGGCTAAGGCCTAGTCTGAAAACCGTTCGTAGAAGCTTCACAATCTCATCTTCATTCTTCAAGACTCGCTTTTCCACGATACCATGGTTCGGGGACCAGCGGATAAATTGATCATTTACAAGCTGCAGCCAACACCCGTCGTCCACACAGCGTCTTCCAACAAAGAGTTCATGCCTCACATGGCTCTCCGGGAGAGTGGACGAAAGCCAGTTGAGAGGAACGAAATCCTCCCAGTCGAAGTCGTACGGCTCAACGGTGAAGGACACCTTCCAGCCGCCGCTCTTGGTGGGGACACAGACGTCTAGGGCCCCAGAGTTGCCAACCTCGCGAATAAGAAATGGCTTCGTGTTGCCCCCTTTCAAAGGAAGTGCTCGCTCCATGCCTATGAAGGCCACGCCGATGTCCACGAGGCGGTCACCTCCGTCGGGCAGCTGCACCAGAAGCGCGACATGGGAGAGCCGGGTCTTCGCGGGCGAATCATCCGACGTCGCGATACGGAAACGGGCCGGGCATGGCAGCACACGATAGCCGAGTGCCTCCAGCAGTCGACCGAACAGGCAGTTGAGCTCGTAGCAGTAGCCTCCGCGACCTTTGAGCACCTTGGTCAGCACGGCTTTGGTGTCAAGGAAGACGTCTCGTCCCAGCAAGCTGTCCACATTTTCAAAAGGAACCCGTTCTAAATGGGCTCTGATCAGAGTGTTCAGGTGGTCCAGATTCGGCTCGACGGGACGGATCACTCCCAGATACTCCAGGTAATCTTGCACTGCCTGTTCCGGGAGGGGCTCCATCTAGGCTCCTGTGGGTGATGCCGACACAAGGTTTTTACCTGCAACACAAGTCGCACACTGAGCTATTTCCAGAACACACTTCTTTCCGCGCCGCTGAGAATTCTACTTACTTGACTACAGGCGCCTGTGGACCGCCGGTGTCGTTGGCTGCTACAAACACATGGTCTCGCAAAGAAACACAATCAACGAGTGAGTGTCGGAGTCACCTAGTTAATTTTGGGATCGATCTCTTTCGTCCTAAGGCTCCGCTACAGAGGCACTCGCTAACAGTTCCGACCTGTAAGCCCGTGCACACAGTCTGGAAAAAGGTCGAAGCTCTATGTTGTCTCACTAGTGTCGCAGCATGTGTGCGAGTCATGGCTAGAAATATGTCGTTGGAGCGAGGTCATCGCTATAGGCGCAGCTGCGTAGTTGTCTCTGACGTTAATAACAGTGTAAAATCTCGGGAGGATATATTTTTCGCTTATTTTTACTTCACCTATCTCCCTTTCTACAGGTGTTCTGAGTATGCACGCATTGCTTCAATGATAAGAATATAAAAAGCGGCGCGCGCAAAAATAATGTTTCGGGGTACGGCTTGGAATGGACGGTTCTAATGAGCCTGATGGTTCCCTAGCTGTCGCTAGCATGCCGTGTTTTTTTTTTTTCAGGGAAGATCTCCTTTACAATCGAAAAGTGTAGTTTTCAAAGAAAAACTACATTTTTCTGCATTAACTCAACTGCAACTTACGTTGTAAATATGAACTTATAATTACTGCACTGTTGGCTATCTTTAGAGAAATCGGAGGGTGACGCACTCGTTAGCTCAAAGCTGTCTTATATTTCTCGAGTTGTAGTTTGAGTAGCCACAGCTGAATTGTGGTAAACGGCTTCGCCGTCGTATATCGCACTCGATGTGGTGACCATGGTAGAGAGAGGTTGGGCAGACGCTTCTTGAAAATGACAAAGTGAACAAGGGAGAGGAAGGCCTCGGGGTGCTTGCCATCGTTCATCATCGTGCCATCGTTCATCAACGTTCATCATTGGCGGGGTTGAAAAAAGGTCTCCGTCGAGGTGCAGTTGTAATTATCACTCCCTTTTCTACCCCCCGGAAAATCTTGGAAGTCTGGTTAATTTTTCTTTCTAAGTCAGAGCTACGTCCGTTGAATGTGAGGCGTGTCTTAATATCTTGTAGCACTCAGCTAAGGAATAACCTGTGCAGGCGCCTGTGTGCGGCCAAAAAAGGCTGTTCGAGGCGCACGATATGCGGTGCCGGAGCTAACAGAGAGACGTGCTACCCATAAACCAGCTCCTCGCAGACGACCATAAATAGGGGTATGCTCACCTACCTACCGACACCCTCGATCCTCCTCCCCACTCTATCCTCAGCATCCTATACAACATAAATTATTGGAAATTTAAGTCTCAGCTAGATTAGTGCGAAATGCTTATCCCAGTCGGAGAGTACAGTAGGGGGTAAGGGATGGATTGTACAGTGTATAGGTGTGCATTACGCACGGTATCCAATCCATCCATATATGGCAGCCATCTGGCGTGATAGCTGCAATGAGGGTAACAGACGAGGGGAGTTCCAATTAGGATGGTGCACTGCGCCTGTTCTCTCCCTCCTTATGACGTCACTAGTGACGAAAATTCGGCCCTTTACTCCTCGCACTACCCGCCGCTCTGGCTCAGTTAGGGCGCTCAACTACTGATCCGGAGTTCCCGGGTTCCAACCCAACCGCGGCGGCTGCGTTTTTATGCAGGCAAAACGCTAAGGCGCCCGTGTGCTGTGCGATGTCTGCACGTTAAAGATCCCCAGGTGGTCGAAATTATTCCGGAGCCTTCCACTACGGCACCTCTTTCTTCCTTTCTTCTTTCACTCGCTCTTTTATTCCTTCCCTTACGGCGCGGTTCAGGTGTCCAGAGATATACGAGACAGATACTGCGCCATTTCCTTTCCCCAAAATCCAATTATTATTATTATTACTCCTCGCACTACGTGCTACGCCAGCGCCGCGCAACCGGAACATGTGGCCTTAACAACCGTCACTGTAAAAAAGTCTTGTCAGCTACCTTTAGCCCCGCCGCGGTGGCTCAGTGGTTAGGGCGCTCGACTACTGTGATGACCCCCATAATGCGCAGGTCCACACGGGACGGAGAGGCAAAGAGACACCGTATGGCTCAGTTTAAACAAACAGGTATATTCAATAATTACACATGATTAAGGTTATACATCAGAGGCTGGGGCGTCCGAGCTTACGTGCCGACGACTTCATGGGGGCGATGGAGTGGCTCCGGAGTTGGGCTCGAGCGGTTGCTGGCAGAAGCTGCACGCCGTCGGGCTTCGGCGCTGAAGGCCCTCTTGGCGAACGATGTCGTCCTGAGCGTGTATGCAGTAGAATTTCAATAGTCGTCCGTTTCTTCGAGGATGGTTCACAAACCCTTCCTCTAGTGTCGTTCGGCTTGGAAGATGAACAGGAGGCGAGCTTGTAGATGATGACAGCAGAGCATAATTTTACAACATACATATACAGAGAGTTAAACTGGAAAAAAGCAGAACTGAATTTACAAAAGAACAAACTTTGCACTACTTTACTCATCGACCGGGCAGGTTAGTGCCTAAGTAGCATCACATTACATGCTAAGCATGGAGCCCCAGCTCAGACTGCACTGCATCCGTTTACATGTGCTTTTAAGCACTTGATTAACAAAGGACTAAGGGCGGTCATTTCCAGTGGCCCGCCCAAAGCATCAATTCTCCAATCCAAAATAACATGCGAGATGGGGACAACCCCTTGGGTTGGGCTTAGCCTCGAACCCAGAGTCTGTTAACAATACAAACTAAATAAACAACAAAAACGCCACCACTCTCTCTCAAGTGAGAGTATACACAGGCTCTCTCTTCGGAGCTAATTCACTAGCGCCTGTCTTTCCACATTCTTGGCGAGTACTGCGTGTCCGCCATGACAGGTGTCCGTCACGGCCCTTCTGGGAATGCGCTTTTGTTCACGAGGCACGGCGGGAAGCTGTGGGTGCCTTCCCGGCGATAGCCCACGTCGAAAGGGGAAGGAGGGAAAGAATGTTGTCTTCGCGGTAGCGCATAGCGTCGGCTGTGGTACGGCGCGCTCTGGCCCGCTGACAGCTCCCTTGTCCTGGAATGTGCCCGGGAGGGCCGCACCTGGAACGGCCACGCAAATTGGGGAGGATAAAGCCTGTTTCCCCGCGGCGGCGGCGGCGGGTCCGGTTGTTCTGGTCGTCACTCAAAGAGCATGGCTGGGTAATTGATGATGCCGCTGTCATCTGGGTCTCCGTCTACGCCGCGCCGTGGAACGCGGAACCTCGCAGCACACAAGGAATGTCACACTACTGATCCGGAGTTCCCGGGTTCGAACCCGACCGCGGCGGCTGCGTTTTTATGGAGGAAAAACGCTAAGGCGCCCGTGTGCTGTGCGATGTCAGTGCACGTTAAAGATCCCCAGGTGGTCGAAATTATTCCGGAGCCCTCCACTACGGCACCTCTTCTTCCTTTCTTCTTTCACTCCCTCCTTTATCTCTTCCCTTACGGCGCGGTTCAGGTGTCCAATGATATATGAGACAGATACTGCGCCATTTCCTTTCCCCCAAAAAACCAATTATTATATTATTATCAGCTACCTTTGCATTTCTTCCTTCCTTTCTTCCTTTCTTCCTTTCTTTCTTTTTTCTTTCTTCCTTTCTTTCTCTCTCTCTCTCTTTCTTTTTTCCTTCTTTCTTTCTTTCCTTCTTTCGTTCTTTATTCCTTTACTTCTTTCTTCCTTCCTTCCTTTCTTTTTTTCTTTCTTACCTACTTCCTTTCTTCCTTCTTTCTTTCTTTCTTTCTCTCCTTCTTTCTTTGTTTCTGTTTTATTTCTTCCTTTCTTCTATCTTTCTTCCTTCCTTCCTTTCTTTCTTTCTTTTTTTCTTTCTTTCTTAGGGTATTGTCCCGGCGGTACCTGTACTCGAGGCGTGCAGCTGTTAGCGCTTAATGTGCTGCTTATCCGATCGTGTTGCCGCGATTCCTCCGAATGCGTGCCCAACGCACTTTCAGAGCTTCACGATCGGCCTTGCGCGCTGCAGTGCCTTTGGCGTAGATGCTTTGCATGGCATTTCCGTGCCTGTTCTCTGTGCACTGTTCCTCCGTTAACGCGGCCAGCCACTGATGTGTGACTGTTCATATTGCGCTTACAAGAGGTGCTCAAAAACATTTACTTCCCAGGGTTTAGCTTTTTTAGCATGCAAAGGGACTTTATGCTGTTGCGTTCAAAATAAAGTTAACAATATCCCCTTTCTTTAGGAGCGCAGCACATATTGCGCTTAGTTCCCGAGGCCTACGAATCACTTTCGCCAGTAGTGAAAGTTAATGCCAGCGTGGAATAATGAGCACAGCTGTTCACCACACCAAAGACCCGCACAATTGGTGACCTGGTCGTCCAATGGAAAGAGCATACAGTTCATAATTTCGTTTATATTGGTATAAGAAGTGAGAATTTTTCTGGACTTTGCGCTCATTGGCGCTCGTTGGCGCAAGGTGAAACGTGCGGCGAGTGACATTGTGGAAGGCGCATGTCGCACGACTTCTGAAGGTCCAGCGCGGTGTTGAATGATTGCATCTTTTGGCAGGGAGACTCTACTCAACGCGTACTGATGGGTTCCTTGGTTAAACATTTGTTTCTTAAAATGCCGCCAAAGCCTAATCTGCACAAAGTGAAGAGCTGGCATATGAGTCGTGTCGGCCTCGAAGGGCTGGTGCAGTTTATTCCTTATGGCGCCTCTCTCGAGAGACGGCGAGCTCCACGCGTACTTAAATGTGCGGCATTTCATTAGCATCTGCAAATATAGTGCACTGAGCCGGCAGTGGCTTCCCGTCCCAGGACTTTAACCACCCCAGCAGCGCCTAATTAGTTAAACACAGTGATGGTTAATAGACCAGCAGATGGCTGTGCCTTGAAATTCTAGAAAATGATCTCGCATGTACCTTTGGCCCGTCGTCTAGTTCTTCGGTCGTGATGATTAACCCTGTGGTGTCAGCCTGGACGGCCGCAAGAACTGAGTCGAGACTCACCAAAACATGACGAATGACTTTTATTAATGGCGGGATGGGTTTTTTTATATGGAACGATCACATGACAATCCAAAGTACAGATGCACATAGACAAGGCCAAATCCAATCCAAGTAGAACGAAAGTGAAACTGAAACCCAGGACACAACAAACCCCCTACTGATACTGCTAAATATACGCACTGCAGAAAAATAATTTTCCCTCCGTCAATCAACGATCCAAACTTCTCTGAGAAATCAATAATCTGGCTTCTTTCTGGCTTTCGAACCCAAGCTCGTCGTTTATAATGTAATTCACTGCTTAGATCAATGTACCAGCAATCGCCAGGACCAACTTGTGCTCAGTGCTGCAATTTAAGCATGTAATTTGTTCAAAATGTGCGGCTAGCTCTGGAATGGACGCCGAAACAATTCACTAAGGCGCATATCCTTTATACCGGCATGAATGTACTGTCGGCGTGTGCGGATTGGTGCGGAGAGCCTACCTGGCGGCATACCTCAGTGGAGCCCTGGACCAGGGGCCCCAACCCTGTTAAGACCGGCTGCAATAACTCATCGGAAGATGAAGAAGACAGCCCGCGACCGCTAATAACACATATTAATATCAAATCTAAATAAAGTTTTTCCTCCTCCTATCTGCTTGAACCTCCTGACTATGCTAGCGCCAACGGGCCTCCCTGTAAACGTCGCCCATTGGACGCTATAGGTGCCAGCCGGCGGGACATCCTCTGCAGTGAAATTCGACCATGGCACATTGGTTCCGTGCATTTCGTAGTCCGTCGTTGCTCACTCTCATGCGTTAGAGTCGATGGAGTCGCCTGTATAAAGAAATGTCGCATGATGCGGCTCCCCAATGCCATCCAATGGGTGACATCTTTTAATTCCGTCATTTTTGAAAATTATGCTACAACGCGCACACAAGGACGAAAATTTTCAAACGTTTTACAACACAAGAGCATGGCCGTCGCCATTTTTGGAAACCTGACCTATCCGCCATCGCCGGTCTACGGACGTGGTCTCGACAGCAAGGCGCTGTTACTCTTGCTGTGAGTAACGAGCTGGCGTACGGTACACAAATTTTGTGTGAATGCGCAGAATATGCGTTCGTGCTCCAAAATATTTGCTTCAACCACCTCGTTTACTCCTCTCTACCTGACTAGCCACATTGGCTCACTTGCTTTGATAAATCTCAGTCGAAAAGCACAACAGAATAGTTTCTGTCGTCACAACAATATTTCTGTAATTTTTTTTTGACCAAAAATATGGCGTAAAAATAAACATTTTTGTAGTAACAGCTGAATTTTGTGTAGTAACTACAGAAAATTACTACAGAATTACAGTCTACAGAAAATTACTGCAGAAAAATGCTACAAAACATCAGAAAAATCCGTTGTTACGACAAAAACTACAAAAGATTTTGCCGTACTTTCTGAAACATTTCTGTCACTTCTTTTTCCCACTGGGGTATGTCAGACGTCTGAGATTTTTAACTTTTTAACAAATTGGTTTCTCCACATGAGGGGTTCGTTATGAAGAGGATCAAGCTAATAATCAGAAAAATATTGTTTTAATACACTGCGAAAATACAATGGCGGCGCTGTACTTTACTGCCGTGTTTACTGCCATGAAGGTCAACAGCCCGTCCTCTCAATCCGGCAGCACTCCCGGCGCTGCAATAAGCTGGCTCGTGAAGTTCGTGACATCGCGCGTCATTTCTTTTTCTCGGTTGAGGAAACCGTAGAGGTTCTTCCTTCACAAAAACGAGCATGAACTTCTGAGACAGCTGTCAGATAAACGGCGGCCGGTACCAAAGCCCCATATATGAATAGCGTCGCCAATTTTGACGCAAGTCGCCCATGAAACATTAGCTCCACTTCCTTACACATTGCTAAAGATATACGCTTGAAATCGCGATCAGAGCAGTGATGCTAAAACCTCAATATTCGTGCACAAACTGCGTAGCACCAGCTCGCACTGAACAACAATGCTGTAAACGACCGCTCCAAGCGCCAGAAACGACGTCCGTCCTAGTAGCGCCACCTATTGTGCACGGTGCGAGATGCTCTTTGTGAACGGGTTATATGTTTGAGAGTCCAATCAAGTCGTTTCCATCGTTGCTTTTCAACATTAACTCCACGTTCAACACTCGGGCCAAAAGCTTTTTATCCCGCGGTCGCTGTCAAACAGTTTCCATGAGCTCAGAAGCTCGCGCAGCCGTGGACGCAAGGGCCCAGTGTCTTCCTTGGTGAGCCGGAGTCCGAAAACCGTTTGCAGAAGCTCCACAATTTCATCCTCATTCTGCAAAACCCGCTTTTCCAAGGTACCATCCTTCGGCGACCAGCGGATAAAACGATTCTTCACCAGCTGCAGCCAGCACCCGTCATCCGCACGGCGCCGTCCAGCCAGAAGCACAAGTCGCATATGGCTCTCCGGGTGAGTGGTCGAGAACCAGTTGAGAGGAACGAAATCCTCCCAGTCGAAGTCGTACGGCTCAACGGTGCAGGACACCTTCCATCCGCCGCTCTTGGTGGGGACACAGACGTCTAGGGCTCCCGAGTTGTCAACTTCACGGATGAGAAATGGCTTCGTGTCGCCCCCCTTCAGGGGAAGTGCTCGCTCCATGCCGATGAAGGCCAAGCCGGTGTCCACGAGGCGGTCACCATCGTCCGGCAGCTGCACCAGAAGTGTAACATGGGCCAGACGGGTCTTCGCGGGTGAGTCGTCCGGCGTCGTGAGACGGAAACGGGCCGGGCGCAGCTGCACGCGATAGCCGACCGCCTGCAGCAGTCGACCGAAGAGGCAGTTGAGCTCGTAGCAGTAGCCTCCGCGGCCTTTGAGCACCTTGGTCAGCACGGCCTCGGCGTCAAGGACGACGTCTCGGCCCAGCAAGGTGTCCACATTTTCAAAAGGGACGCGCTCTAAATGGGCCCTGATAAGGGCGTTGAGGCGATCCAGATTTGGCTCGACGGGACGGGTTACTCCCAGATATTCCAGGTAATCTTGCACTGCCTGTTCAGAGAGCGGCTCCATCGAGGGATCAGAGGTTTCGGTGGGTGATGCCCACACAAGGTCTCTACCTTAAACACGAGTCGCACACTCAGCTGTTTCCAGAACACGTCTTTTCCTGCCGCTGAGAATTCTACGTACTTGGCTCCAGGAGGTTAAGGACTGCCGGTTCCGTTGGCTGCTACAAGCACGTGGTTTCGCAAAGCAACACAAACGACGAGTGCGCGTCGGAGTCGCTTGGTTGATTTTGTGCGCGATCTTCCCACTTCTGACCCGCCGCTGCAGAGGTACTCGAAAACACTTCCGTTCTGCAAATTCATGCGCCTAGTCTAAAAAAAGGTCTAAGCTCTGTGCTCCCATTTTACCACGAGTGTCACAGCACGTACATAGGCAATGCAGCTGCTAGTCTGCAGTTGGATCTAGTGCGTCACTAAATACAGCTGTGCACTTCTCTGTGAAGGTAATTACGGTGTGATACTTCGGGAAGTCTATTTTTCGCTTACTTTTATCTTCACCTATCTCATTTTCGACACGTGCTCTGTGTTTGTGCGCTTTCCTTCAGTCGTATGCATATGAATAGTGGCAACGTGCAAATGCAGCTTTAAAGCCAGGGCTTAAAGTCCCCCTCTTTAGAAAGGACGGCCCTATGAGCGTTCTGGCTCCCTGTCGCTTATATTCCATGCTTTTTTAGCCAAGATCGTCCTGTACTATTGAAAAACAGTTTTCGAAGTAAAAAATAACTATTTGTGAGTCTGTCTGCTCCACTGCGTTCAGCAGTGTGTACGCTGTGTACGCTGCGCGTCAACAGTATTGTGATAATGAATGTCCCTGTCTTATTGTTCACCTTTCTTTCTTTCGCTCTCGACTGCTATCATCGGTCCTACGCATCTCATTACCTCCGCAGTTGCGTATCAGCGTGGCAGGAGAGTCTGGCTCGTCTCTTGCCGATGCAGCCCAAGTGACACGTGACAAGTGCACCACTAAGTCACGTGTGCTCGTAGGAAGGTATACCATACCTACAGGCGCTCGTCGGCCGTATCGTTTCTTTTTGAAACTGCCAGCAGAATGAGAATTATTTCAATCGTATAGAGTCTCAGTCATCAGCGTCAACACCCATGCAGCGTACGCGATCACGTTGCCACCCGTTCACATGTTGTCGTTGCAGCAGTAGTAGTAGTAGTGGTAATAGTAGTAGTAGTAGTTGTTGCTGTTGTTAGCCTTTCAAAAGATGGCGCATACCCACACTGGGGGATCGGCCAACAATCGGGAGGCAGAGGTTTCTATTCACCAGTGCGCAATAGAGGCAAAAGAAAAGCACGCGGGAAAGCAACACCGGTGGGCTCTACCTCAAGAAGGGCATGGACTGAAAAGGGATAAGAGTGTGGATGAAAAAAGAGGATAAAAAAGGAATAATCAATTTAGTGCAATGTGTTAATACATAGAAAAGAAAATATTGTAACACTTAACAAGGCAGACGATGAGCTTCTAGCCAGAAATTTTGAACGGTGCAAAGAGCACTGGGGCTGAACCCAAGAGTGTGGCGCCTAATTCTGGCAAGAGCGGGCTGCTCAAACTAAGGCCAAGATGCTGCAAGGGCTCCTCCAGCAAGCACCTTCTCAAACAGGTGAAACGGCGACAAAAGAGCCAAAAATGATTAATACATTCAGGCTCACGGCAAAATGCACAGAGGGGAAATAGCGCTAAACCAGACCTGTGTAGATAAAAATTTAGAGGAGGAATACGGCAGCGCAGTCTCGTCAGATATACTTCAAGCCGCCGAGATCGACAAACTTTCCTGCTCCAAGAATATCTCAGGCGCTGATAATCCGCCGATGTTAAGAGTGCTGTCTCTTGCGCGCTTAATAACGCACGTCGCCGAAACCTATAGATGCTGTGATATAGGCTGTAGCCGGGAGGATACGCAACACGGGGCCGCTTAGGGGAACCTTTGCGTGGCTATCAGCGCGATCTCATTTACTGTCACACCACTGTGACTGGGAACCCATATTAAATGAACAAGGCTCAACTGTGAAGGAAGCAGGGATCAGAATGCGTTTAAAGTGTGACAGTCAGCATGCCCGTCGAAGAACGAATGGAAAGATAAAAAATCCGTAATGGCTGCCACTGAGGTAATAGAGGGGTCTAGCTTGCGTAGAGCAAGAACTACTGCCAGAAAATCTGCTTGAAAAATAGGGGTGAAATTCGGAAGGCGCAGTGAAAAGGACCAGTCTTAACGCGGACAGAATATTCCCACACCTGCTTTTTCGTTGCATTGCGAGGCGTCGGTTGCTATTGTAATGTTTGTGTGTAGCGTCCTTAAATGGTCTTCAAATAGACCATTTAGAATACGGAATGGTAAATGTTTTGCATTTTGGGGGAAAATGTCGTCGAAAACAATGCGGACAGAGCACCCACTGCATAACGCAGGAAGGATGTAATAAATTTCGCGTCTAAAGGTTCAAGTAGTCTTTGCACAAACACAACCTGTGGGTAATGGAAACGAGACCGTAGGGCACGAAAAAAGGAGGTCGTCTGACAACAGAAAATGCTTTGCGAACGGTAGATATGTGATTCATAGATTCTGAGGAAAGTCTGCAAAGAGAAACTGAAGTTGAGATAAGAGAGGGGGAATGCGGGCTTCAAGGTACAGCACATTGGTAGCCACAAATTTGGGGAAGCCGAGGCACATACGAAGCGCTTCCCTCTACAAAACGGCGAGAGGACGAAGTTTGTAGGTAGCCGAGCCTGAAAACAACACAGCTCCGAATTTTAAACTGGTCCTGACGTATATTATGTAAATCATTAATAGCGCATCTCTGCGCATATATACCGTACCGGTGACTGCACAACTTACGTAACATGCCCACGGCGCGAGCCCCCCTCACCGCGACATGGTCAATGTGAGGCCGCCAGGTGAGTTTGTAGTCACAAGTGACCCCTAGATAATTTAGAGATTGAACCTGAGAAATTGGTTGTGATTGGCATGTAAGAGAAACCACCACAGGATCCTCTAGAGGAAAAACAAGGACGGCGTACTTGTGAACATTTAACGCCAGGTGTAAGCTGCTCCACCAGTGCTCAAGAATACTAAAATATTATTGCAACTGCTCATAGAGGGAATGTACATCCGGAGCAGCCGCAAAAAAAAAACAAAAAACTCAATGTCGTCGGTATAGACGTAAGTGCAAACATGGCGGTGGAGATGAATGAACCTCAGAAGGATATTAAAGAGCGCAAGAGAAAGGACAGCTCTTTGTGGTACACCTCTCTTTCATTTGTATACCTCTCTGAATGGGCACCACTATGAATGCAAAAGAATTCCCTCTTATGCAGAAATACAGATATCCAAGCAATTAAATAATCTGGAAATTGCAGGGACTAATCTGTGTATTAGGATGGAGTGTTTTACGCTGTCGTAATCTTTGGAAAGGTCTGGCGTAACCAAAGCAGCGTACAGGCGTTGACGACGAGCAAGGAGAATTCGACTCTCAAGATCAGCATGCGCATTCCATATCGAACATCGTGGCCGGAAGCCGAGTTGACACGGGCTAAGAATATTTCTGTGGTCCACGAAGGCAGAAACCAGAATTAGTAAACCCTTTCCATTGATTTTACCACATTTGATGCTAAAGAAATTGGCCTAATATTATCCAATTCGTAGCCTCCACCCTGATTTTTAAGTAAAGGAATAACCTTGGCCAGCTTCCACTCGGTAGGTATCCAAGCGTGTTTGATACAGTAGTTTATGAGGTGCAATAAGGAGTCGGGAGACTCTTCAAACAGATCTTGAACATTTTTGTAGTGACACCATCAGGGCCAGGAGCAGCAGCTGTTAATCTCTCTACAACTTGGGAAAGCTCCGATAGATTAACTTCTGAGGCATTATTATTTGGCGCCACTGACGCAAACTACATTGGTCGCAAAGGCAGTAGAGACGAAAAGCGCTTTTACATGCCCGTGGCTATTAATTCAACCGCCTGAATAGCTTCTTTAGGTTACATAAGTAATGAATGTAAATTACGAGAGGACGTTAGCTGTTTCCTAGACCGTAGGAAGCAGAATAGTGCACGATGGTTGCAGAGTTGGAAAGATAATCGAAATGTTCTGAGTCATTCTTCCTTCGCGCGAGAAACTGTGCGTCTAAAGGTGGCTGCAATAAATTTATAATCACTCCAGTTATTTGGGCATTGATTACGAAGAAACTTTTTCCATGCTGCCTCCCTCAGCCTGTAATCTCTTGTACAGTCCGCATTCCACCAGGAAGAAGAATTCCCTTTTGTTGGCCCGCACCAGAAACTCCGACTTTTTACGGCAGTCCTCTATAGCCAGATATAAGCTTGTTGACTGGTGGGCCTCGGCGATGTTAGACACTGACGCAAGGGCAGAGCGCAACGCCGTCTGAAATCTGTCATAATTTACATGTGACCACAACTGAGGAGACGCAGGAGTTACACGACATAGGATATCGAAACGAATAGGTATATGGTCACTAGAGGTGCCGCAATCAACGGTCTACCAGTTCGTTACGCCAATGCCAGGACTAGTGAAAGTGCGATCGGCCACCCGAAACTTAGCCGATCGTTCCCAGAACGGTCCTTCGACGCCTCGGGCCTCGCGCAAACTTCGTCGGCATGAGATGGGGCTGGGGTAACAACAAGAAGGCGCTATTTGCTTTTAAGCACCGCTCAAGATAACTCCGTGGAATTACTCCATGGCGTGGGATCCTAAGGGCTTTCACAGTAGCAGCCACCGTAGTTACGATTAAAAAAATGCTATTGGTTTTGGTTTTCAGGAAAGAAAATGGCGCAGCAAATGTCTCACATCTCGGACGACACCCGAACCGCGTCGTAAGGGAAGGGATAAAGGAAGGAGCGACAGAAGGAAGGAAGAACGAGATGGCGTAGTGGAAGTCAGTTCAGAATAACTATTTTTTCAACCAGCCCCTCTACCTGCCCTCTCCGGCCCGGCACGCAGTCCTCTGGGAGAGAAATAGGGGGTTTATTTACTACTAGACTAACACCTCAATGTAAGTGATGCTGCAGCTGCCAGATCGGCCAACTTCCTTTTGCACCCTGAAATCTTAGCTTTACAATGCTTCATTCCATACTCAGTAGAGGTCTCAGGAATAATTTCGACCGCCTGGGGATCTTTAACGCACACTGACATTATGGGCTCCTTTTCGATCTCGCCTCCATCGAAAGACGGCCGCCGCGGCCGGGTTCGAACCCAGGAACTCCGGCTCAGTAGCCGGGCTGGAGGAGCAGGCCCACACCGTGCCATAGGTGTCCCAAGACACCGCTCTACAGTACGGGCAGCTGCCACTAAAGGAGGGGTCAAAATGTTTTAGGGCTGCTGGGCACAGCAATGTAATTGTGCCATCCTCAACCCAACACGGGAGGACTGGGAGGAGACCCTGCTCGGCTGTCACGACTTACAGGCCCAACAAGCCTCAGCCCTGCGCGCCCGGGCGGCGGCCACCGCCACTGGGGTCCCAAATTGACCTCCACCTAGGGCTTGTAAGGACCGGTCTCTTACGGGCTGATCCAAGCGTATACCTCCTGACCTTTGTATAGCCAATAAACGTTTCCGCCACCGCCGGCTAAGTAGCCGAGCGCCTTAACTACTGAACCACCGCGGCGGGTGATGATAAAGCCACCAGCGGCGACCTGGGTCATTGGGCGCTGGCCGGAAGCGCGAGGTGCACGACTAGACGCTCTAGTCTTTGCCGACACATTTTTCACATCACAAACCACTCGTTGTAAACTACCTAAAGAAACGGCACACAATCACGCGCCCATGCGTAGCAGTAGTTCAAAGTAAATGCAACGATTACAAAAACACAATCTGGAACTTTTTTTTCTCGAGGCATATTTTCTGCAGCCGTTGTTGAATTGCGGCAGATGAACTCGTCGTCGTATATTGCATCCGGTGTGGTGTAGAGTAACTATCCCTATCACTTCTTCCCGCCTAAGTTTAGAAGGCGAAAATCGTTGACGTCAGTTCCATTTTTTTAAACAAAGCCTTGTGCACCGGATGTGAAGCGCTTCTATACTATTTTCTTGCTTTCAGCAAAGGAAGAGTCCCACTCATGCTTAAATTCATGCATCCTGAGTCTGTTCAGCGGCGGCTGTATGGTACGCACGATATGCGGTATCAGAGGTCGGAGCGGGCCGTGCTTGATTGGGCGTGGTGGCTTCATCTGTCTGAAAGCTGAATTGCTTGAGGCTCTGTGTAGGCACATTTGTGGCGCTGCGCCATGCATGACGGTCGCTCTTTTTCAGTGTCCCAGCGATTGCAAAGTCCATGTCGTACATTCTAGCTCTTTGAAGGCAAGCTGACGCCGGTCAAGGTCAACCGAGTGCGGACTTCTTCCGGTGGGAACGTGCTGTACTGAACGCGTACAAAAAGAGAAGCACGAACAGCTGTGGAAAGGGACACACGCCGATGCGGAGCACGTGCAAAGCATCTGCGCCTGGCCGCTGAAGCGCTGCAGCGCTAGGCCCATCGTTAAGCGCAGCGAGTGCAACGGGACGCGTAGCAGAAGGAAACTTTATGCATACTGGAAAATATTGGTACGGTTTTAACGCAGTTAAATCGAGTAGGTGTGCGAAAGCATGCCTGGTTGGCTCATGGTTTTGCTTTGCTGTGTCGTCGGCACGTATGACGACGATATCAGTTCCATAGTAGGGAAAGGTGGTTTATTGTGACGCTTGAAGCGCCGGCGACGAAGACTGTATGTAGCACAAGTGATCGATGAAGCAGCGGGGCGAGAGGCAGGGTCACAAGGAGTAGTTCCCCAGCACCAGAATCAGCCAGCCGCCTCGAGAGCTTCGTCGTGGGCAGTTTGCTCACTGTCCGGCGGGCAGGTCGTAATGACGTCGCAAGGTCACGTGACCTAGGTGGCCCGCCTGCCTCCTAGGTTGCTCTCTGGGCACCACCTCAGAGTCGTGCTAGTGATTTTTCTCTCATAACAACGACGCCGACGACGCCGACACCGAATTTTCTGGACAACAGGACCTTTAACGCTGTCGCGTTAAAATTCGGCAGAGGCACTTAAGACTGCTTACGTGTGGAAATGTGAAAGCCTTACTGTTCATGGGGGCGTATGACCCCATCCGGAATGCTATGCGACGAGCTGTTTCCTCACAATTGCGTTATGAATGTATAGTATTGTATAGTAATAATGTATAGTAATTTCGTTATGAAGTATAGTATATAGACGAACGACATGTGTATATGATTGTGTGATGTGGCGCTGCCTGGATTGCTGTGTGCGTCCTACGACCGCTTAATGAAGTGGTCCTATTTTTTTGCCATCGCAGGGATTTTCTGTACAACTTGCGAGTACACTGACACACGACGCCGCCTTTTCTGGTAGTGGGGCTAGTAATATTTTCGCATTACAAACTGTTTTTTTAAACAAATTTGCTAGGCACGTCTTATCACAAGCAGCTTCCATGTATGGGCCCGTTTACACCAGCGAAGCTACAGCACCAAGAGGAACGCGCCAGGCGCATCCTCGTGTGGCCGAGCAATTTGGCGGAACGACACAGTTACGGACGCTACGCCTTCCCTTCATTGCCAAGACAAGCCGTCGCCGAATATAGGACCGCTCAGTAACTTTTACCTTCCAGGTCGTAACTTTTTACCAAGCGAAGGGATTTAAAGTGTTTAGGTTCAGATGAAAGTTTACAATCGCTCTTTCCGGGAAGTCCAGCAAATATTCTATACAGTCCTCAAGGGCAACGAAGCCCTTCCGCCGGTAGTGGAAGTTAATGCTGGCTGGGATGAATGAGAACGGCGGTTCACGATTATTCACTGGACGTTTTTTTTTTTTTTTTTCCCCACGCTAACGCTCCGGCCGCAAGACGAGAACTATGCACGTTGCTCAATAGGCCGGTTCAAGCGCTCAGCGACGCTCGAAGAAACTCTGGCAAAAAAAGTCTGAAACTTAATTGTACCGAATTTCACGACACACAAATGGAGTCAGCCAGAAATATCTGAAATACCAGGTGTTTTTTTTATATAACTGTCCAGATTTTTCTTTTAAAACTCTATGAGAGATACACCTCTGCGTCTTGTGCATGTCGCTTCTACAGCATGGCAGATATTATGCCTCAGATAGAACTCACTAAATAAAGTAATTAACAAGTAAATTTAACTAAGAAACTGGTTTTACGGGGAAAAAAATGAATTTCGAAATCGAAGGCCGTCAACATCGGAGGTCAGTCCAGTTTTTTAATTTTCTTGATCGGCAATCTGCTTAGAAATATCGAATGTCGAAAATACGCATTTGAAAGCTCGTTGAGGATGCCCTCCACTACGGCACCTATTCTTCCATTCTTCCTTTCTTCTTTCACTCCCTCCTTTACCCCTTCCCTTACGGCGCGGTTCAGGTGTCCAACGATATATGCGACAGATACTGCGCCATTTCCTTTCCCCCAAAAACCAATTAAAGAAAGCTCATTGAGGTAGCTTTCCCGCTTTGCAAAACGGCGTAGCTCGCACTTCTAATGCAGCAAATACGGACGTTGTTCGTGTATTTTATGACATAAGCAACTACCGTGATTTCTGCGTGGATACAACGCGCAGCGACATAAATTTATAAATTTGTCATGCGGGGAAGCCAACTCAACGAGCTTTCAAATGAGTATTCTGATGTTCGATTTTCCGAAACACATTGCCGACTTAAATAAAAATTGCTCTACCCTCCGTTGTAGGACGGCCTTCAATTTGTCGCTATAAACTTGCCCAATAAAATAAAAAAGCGTTAATTAACTTTAGTTAATCAATTATTGTTTGGGATCAGTCTGGTACATAATGTCCGCCATTTTGCTGAATCCGCCTGCACAAGCCGCATTTCTCGTATATCTGAACGATTTTTAAAAGCAAAATGTGTACAGTCGCGAAAACTTCCTCGACAGATAGAGCGCGGAATCGCAACAAGGTGGCGATAGACGCCTTGAAACGCTGCTCAAGTTAAGAGCTTGAAATGACTGCATGGCGCGGCATCCTGCGCACTATAGAAGCCGCAGTATGACGAAGCCACCAGTGGAGATGTGGCCGATAGAGCGCTGCCCGCAAACCCGCTGCTCGACCAGAAGCTCAAGTCCATGCAAGTACATTTCTCATGTAATGAAGAGTCGTTGAAACCTTCCTGAAACAAGGAATGCAACCACCATACACTCATGCATGGAAGCAGCATTCAAATTAAATGCACAATTACACCAGAGCAATGCGGACTAGGTAGCGCTAATCATGACATTACCAGGCTTGTGATCTCCTCTTCAAAATTCTGACAGCCGACATCACTAGTACGAGAGTTCAGCTAGAAATATCTGATCACTGTGCGGCACCTAATCGTTACAGCTGAAAGGTAACTTATAATTACTGACTATTCTAGTTGATTGGTCACTAGTTTTGTGAACAATGAACCTACAGTTCCCGCACTGCCGGCTATCTACTGAGCATACGGAGGGCAACGCAGTCGTTAGCTCAAAGCTAACTTCTGTTTA
Organism: Amblyomma americanum; assembly: GCF_052857255.1. Lineage (NCBI taxonomy): Eukaryota > Metazoa > Arthropoda > Arachnida > Ixodida > Ixodidae > Amblyomma > Amblyomma americanum. The sequence continues at coordinate 68,032,328 of NC_135503.1, read as the reverse complement.
TCGAGGTGTGTTATAATGCGATAGCGTTGAGGCTCCTGTTTTGTAGAAAATCCGGCGGTGGCGTCGGCGTTGTGAGCGGAAAATCCCCGTAGAAGCAATCTAGATCAGCCAGCTATGCGACACAACCTGCCCACCGGATTATGAGCAAACTTACGACTGTGGCACGTTGCAGTTAAATTAATGATTGGTCGCGAGAGGTTGCTCGGGAAGAGGAAACCTGGGTCTCACAAGCTCAACTGATAACAGCACCTGCCATCGTGAGGCAGAGGCGCATCGCTTAACCGCTGCACCACTGCTCCAGGAGCGGTATGGGTACTCCCAGGGATCTATGAATGTAGAATGGAGAATGACCAATTCCGTACATATGTGCATTAACTCTTTAATACTATCGCGTCATACCCTTAAGGCGGAGCTTAAGTGTCCTCTCCAGTTGCTCTGCAGCCAACGTTGAACTGCGGTAGACGACTGCATGACCCTGTGTCATATCCTGGTGTCATTTAGTGTAAGTATCACTCTGATACCCCTGTCACACGGGACTTCTTCACGGCCTTTGCCGTAAAGTTGTTTTGTTGCACTAAAGGGGGAATACCGAAAAGGAGCAGCGGCGCTGCTACACGGCAAATCCAAAGGAGCTAGAACGCGGTCTCCGTGAATGCCAAAAGTCACCGCTGTGTGTGAAGCGGCGCTAGTAACAATATGAAATTAAAGCAGACGGTAGCACTTCAGCTAAGAGGATAAGACTAGTGCTTTCGTTTATGTTGGAAAAAGTAGCTATCACAATAATAAACGAGCGTTTTGAAGGTGAGAAACGAATATTTTTAAACCAAAGTTTTTGTTTTTTTCATCGTTCCCGGTCCGACCACGGTAGGCGCCCTTTTCCGTTCGGCTCCTCGTTCTGTGTGAGAAGCTTGCTTTGTTGCTTATGTCCTTGTGCGTATTTCAAAGAAATTAGGTTGTGCCTGGTTAGCGTGCTGCCGTAATCATGAGCGACGAACCGCAAGACGTTAGAACGAAGTGTGTAATTGCCATGAAGAGCAAACGAAGAAAAAACAGCGAAGCGAGAAGCGCAAGCACGTGTGTGTCGATGCGGCTGCTGAAAAGCGTTCAAGTCCTTTCTTAGCAGTGTAGATGTCTTAAGTCATAGCCTCCTTTACGGCTAAGTGCACTGTAACGCAAAATTAACCATTAAATAAGATAAATTAGATGTTTTTTTACGTTTAAAAAAATAAAATTCGCGTCAATTTTTTATTCTTTGAGCTCGCTAGCTGGCGCTGCCGCCTGGGTTGCTCCTTTAAGCAACTTTAAGGCCGCTGACGGCCGCATTTGCGGCTACGGACCTTTATCTCAAAGGTCTCGACGCTTTGCCGTGTAGATGCGCGTCACGCGCCTTTGGGGCAAAGGACCTTAATTTCTAAGGCCTTACAAGTGCCCGTGTGACAGGGGTATAACTCCCCCCCTTCCTACCTCCCCCTAGTGAGGTCGATAAAATGTGGAAGTCTGTTTGTTTTTTTTTAACTACACCTTTCTGTTAAACGCTTCTAGCTCCCGTTGGCGGAGCGCCGCGCGTGTCCTTGGCGCGCGAACGGAGTGAGAACTCGGCCGGGCTGAACCTGAACGAACACTGGATGGATGGATGGATGGATGGATGGATGGATGGATGGATGGATGGATGGATGGATGGATGGATGGATGGATGGATGGATGGATGGATGGATGGATGGATGGATGGATGGATGGATGGATGGATGGACGGATGGACGGACGGACGGACGGACGGACGGACGGACGGACGGACGGACGGATGGATGGATGGATGGATGGATGGATGGATGGATGGATGGATGGATGGATGGATGGATGGATGGATGGATACGGCTGAACCCTTTACATCGGGCGGTGGCTCAAGCCACCTAGCCATGTCTTGTGAAATTTTACTCCTGTCTTGCTTTTAGCCACCAATCAGACAACCTTCGCTTGGTTACTTCTAACCTCTTAAAATCCACTTTCCCTTCACTACCCCTAAACCCCAATGCCTTGGGTAAGTCAGCCCCGCTGCCTTCCACTGTAGGGTGAAGCCCTTTACAGAAAGGTATCAAGTGTTCAGCCGTTTCCTCCTCCTCTCCGCACGCAATGCACAAATGCACAAAATGTATATCTCCTGGTACCTGACTCTATACGTCTTAGTCCGCAAAACTCCAGTCCTGGCCTCAAACAACAAAGAACTTCCCCTACAATTATCATAGATATTTTCTTTGACAATTTCCTGTTTAAAGGTACGGTATTGTTGCAAAAGGGTTGCAAGCCCCAAGGGTAGCGTTGGCCTGGCGGCCTGGGGCAAAGCTGGAAACATCCGAAGGTCCCGGCAAAGGATGAGTCGACTGGCAACAGAACAACTTGTTTATTATGGCATCTCAAAAGAGCAGCCGGTCAGGGCGACCACGTTACTCGAAGGAAGGAATCGAAGTCTCTCTCGGCGTCCGGGGCAGCGGCGTTTTATACCATCGGAGTCGAGGGCAAGAGGGAACGGCTTGGGAAGAGTCATCCGATACGGCGTCGCTTCGACATGTCCAGACGTGACGGGCGCGTCCGCCAGGCCGGCGCCGGTCAGACCTCCTCGCCTCCCAGTTGGGGAGCTCCTCTCCCCGGCTGCCGCGCTTTGACAAGCGTGGGCAAAACATGCACACACACACACACGCACGCACGACGACACGTGGCACTGAAACATGCCTGGACGCGCTTGGCGGGAGGCGTTGCGGCCGCGATGAACGAAGCCGCGGCGTCCGTTGCATCCGCGCCGGCTATACCGCGCGTCGTAGGTAGGCGAGACGTAACAGACCGCCCCGCCGGGAGAAGGAGATCCCGATGGTCAGGGGACTGCATCCGCTGTCCAGAGGGATGTCGCTCGATGATGCTCGTAATCGAAACCGGTCGTCCCTCGACGTTGCTTGAGCGCAGCGCACAGAGAAGGCCTCGTTCTCAGGTTCAGGATCACATAGGACACTGCAAAGTCACTTCGGGAGAGTTGCCATTTTTGTGCTCGTTCCCAGCAAGCGTTAGAACTACGCCGAAACGCAACCGCTCAGTCAGCAAGCACGAGACAACCCTCACTAAGCTCTGCCAGGCTCTTTCCCCTTTTATACTACTGCCTAGTTCCTTACAGTAGTCAAGCAGCACTCAGAACGCGTCCACAAATTGGAAAATTGCACTAGAAAGCACATAATCACTTAGAAACACTAAACAAAACCAATATGTTAAAAATCCTGCCTCAGGAAGAAAACATCAGTAACAAACAACTTTGAGGCGGATTCCTACGTTAGGGGCTTCGACTTAAGCCATCGGCGTTACCGTTGAGACTCCCCTTTTTGTAACGCACCTCAAAGGAATATTGTTGCAAAGCTAGGCTCCAGCGCAGGAGGCGGCCATTTTTGGGAGAGATGGTCTGCAGCCATTGGAGAGGGCAGTGATCCGTCTCAATGATAAACCTCGAGCCGGCTAGGTAGCATGACAATTTCTGAACGGCCCACACGAGACACGCACACTCTTTCTCGGTGGCGCTGTACGCCTGCTCACGACAGGTCAGCTTACGACTAGCATACAGGACGGGGTGTTCCACTTCTCCATTGTCCCTTTGGCACAGTACAACGCCCATGCCTCGCTCACTAGCATCGCACTGAACAACGAACCCTTTCGTGTAGTCTGGCGATCGTAGCACAGGCTGGCTTGTTAGGGCGCTCTTTAGGGCGCTAAAAGCTCTCTCCTTTGTCTCGCTCCAGACGACTGTTTGGGGCTCTGTTTTTCTTAGAGCATCCGTCAGGGGAGCCGCGATATCGGAGTACCTGGGGATGTACCTCTGATAGTAGCCGGCGACACCTAAGAACGACCGAATATCGGTCTTCGTACGCGGTTGCGGGAAGTCTCGCACAGCGGCCACCTTTATTTCAGAGGGCCGGCGACGACCCTGTCCAATCACGTGACCGAGGTAGACAACCTCGGCCTGTGCTAATTGGCACTTGGGAGCCTTGATTGTCAAGCCCGCTTCGCGCAGGCGGGTTAGCACTGCCCGCAAGTGTGCCATATGCTCAGACCAGGATGCGGAGAATATCGCTACGTCGTCTAAATACGGTAAAGCGAATTCTTCCTGTCCCCGCAACACTTTGTCCATGATGCTTGAAAAGCAGTATGGCGCGTTCTTCAAACCAAAACTCAAAACTTTAGGACGGAATGTTCCCATTGGTGAAATGAACGCCGCATACCTACTAGCCTCTTCTGTAAGTGGAACCTGCCAATAACCCCTGACAAGATCTAGGGTGGAAATAAACTGAGCGCTACTAACTTTCTCAAGGCGCTCCTCGATGTTAGGGATCGGATAAATTTGATCCTTAGTAATGGAATTAAGCCTGCGGTAGTCGACGCAAGGACGAGGTTCCTTGCCCGGTACCTCAACTAAAATCAAAGGGGAGGTATAATCACTCTCACCCGCCTCAATAACACCGAGCTGTAGCATTTTCTTTACCTCAGCCTCCATAATATCGCGCTGGCGGGGTGACACCCGGTACGCCTTGGATCGTACTGGCTCTGGCGAGGTAAGTTCTATATCATGAGTAAGGACAGAAGTCCTACCAGGCCTCTCAGAGAACTGACCTTGAAACTCTTGTAAGAGTTGGTGTAGTTCGGTTTTCTGCTCAGCCGACAGCGGTGCTTTAATGATTAAGTCACTAATGACCTGATCAGTGTCTTCCCTGTTCGTCACTGAGCCTAGTCCCGGAAGCTCGACCGAAAGCTCTTCTAACTTTCCCGTGTCGTGCATTTCATCTCCAGTACCTGGTGCCTTCAACGCTACAGGCTCAATTTTATTCAGTTCGGACGTGCTCTGAGTATCAGCTTGCTGCGCCTCCGACCCTTTTTCATTGTTCGACAATGTCGGCCCCGCAACTACCGCCTTTGCAGCGAGCTCCCGAACTCTCGGTCTGGTTAAGGCCTGAACGCTAGCCTCACCAAACAAAAGCCCCTTCTCGCGCAGGAGGTGATCGGACCTGTTCGAAAATAGGTACGGGTACTGGGGGGGCAGCATAGATGACACTACGGCCTCCGTCTCAAGTGCTCCGAAAGGTCCTTCAATAAGCACTTTTGCTACGGGCAGACACACGCTGTGAGCTTCCACGGCTTGCTTGATCCATGCGCACTCGCCCGTGAACATATCGGGTTCTACGTAAGAGGGGTGAACTACATCCATTGTAGCTGCGGAATCACGAAGCACTCGGCACTCTTTCCCGTTCACGAGGAAGTCTCGCATGTAAGGCTCGAGAAGCTTCATGTTCTCGTCAGTGCTACATAATGACAAACACACGACTTCTCTTTTTGTTTCTGGACACTGCGCCGAAAAGTGACCCGGCTTCTGGCACGTATAACACACGCGCGCTTGCCTCCTCTCGAACCGCTTTCTGCGTTCGGCTTCGGCTGCCGCCGTCTCCTTACGTTCGGTCGGACTGCTTTCACTCGCATCCGCACTACGCGTGTCCCCCCTTGCTCTCATGGGTGTGAACTTCGGCCTCTCAGACTTGGAGCCAAATTCACCCTTTTGACCGTCCTTAGCTCCGCGAGCCCGACGCGTCACAAACTCCTCGGCTAGCTCGGCGGCTTTAGCCACTGTACTAACGTCTGGCCTATCCAAGACCCAATACCGCACGTTCTCAGGTAACCGACTATAAAACTGTTCCAGCCCGAAACACTGCAGAATTTTCTCGTGGTCACCAAACGCTTTCTCTTCTTTGAGCCACTCCTGCATGTTTGACATAAGCCTGTAGGCAAACTCTGTATATGACTCATTTCTGCCTTTTTCATTTTCCCGAAACTTCCGACGGAACGCCTCCGCTGACAGCCTGTACTTTTTTAGCAGACTCGATTGCACTTGGTCGAAATCCTCTGCCTCCTCTCTCTTCAAGCGAGCGACTACGTCGGCCGCCTCGCCGGGTAACAAAGTGAGCAAGCGCTGTGGCCACGTTTCCCGAGAGAACCCCTGCTTCTCGCACGTTCGCTCAAAGTTAACCAGGAACAAACCAATGTCCTCTCCAAGCTTAAACGGCCGCATCAGGTCAGTCATTTTGAACGATACCCGTTCTCCTGCACCGTGTGCCTGACTTCCATTACGAGCGCGTTCCATCTCTACCTCGAGACGCTTCATTTCCAAAGCGTGTTGACGGTCGCGCTCTTCTTTCTCTTTCTCTTTTTGCTCTTTACGTTCGCGCTCGTCTTTCTCTTTTTGCTCTTTACGTTCGCGCTCGTTTTTCTCTTTTTCTTTTTGTTCCCTCTCCTCAATCGTCTCAAGGCATTCCGACAGCTCGTCATCCTCAGCCTCCAACTCAAGAATAGCCCTTAGCAGTTCTGGTTTTCTGAGTTTGTCTGAGACATCCAGACCCAACTCTCTTGCAAGCTCCAGCAATTTCGGTTTGCGCAACGACTTCAAATCCATGGCTGCTCCGAATGCTGCTTTCTCTACTGCCTACTATTGTCTTGCCGCAAACTAACCCGGCAGCAACGACAACACAATTACCAGCTCTGTTTCTGACACTAACAAAAGCCTGGCAAAACTCAGAAGAAGAAAGTCCCGCACTCACCAAACCTCGCAGCCAAGAATTCAGCGCAGTCGTTCCGCTGCAGGCAACCAGTCATCACACAGGGCTCGTTGCACTGCTCCCGGATGGTCGTTGTGCTGCTCAGCATACAGTTGAACGCATATCTTCGCTGCTGGCCTCCGTTGTCGGGATCCCACCGCTGGCAACCAGTTGTTGCAAAAGGGTTGCAAGCCCCAAGGGTAGCGTTGGCCTGGCGGCCTGGGGCAAAGCTGGAAACATCCGAAGGTCCCGGCAAAGGATGAGTCGACTGGCAACAGAACAACTTGTTTATTATGGCATCTCAAAAGAGCAGCCGGTCAGGGCGACCACGTTACTCGAAGGAAGGAATCGAAGTCTCTCTCGGCGTCCGGGGCAGCGGCGTTTTATACCATCGGAGTCGAGGGCAAGAGGGAACGGCTTGGGAAGAGTCATCCGATACGGCGTCGCTTCGACATGTCCAGACGTGACGGGCGCGTCCGCCAGGCCGGCGCCGGTCAGACCTCCTCGCCTCCCAGTTGGGGAGCTCCTCTCCCCGGCTGCCGCGCTTTGACAAGCGTGGGCAAAACATGCACACACACACACACGCACGCACGACGACACGTGGCACTGAAACATGCCTGGACGCGCTTGGCGGGAGGCGTTGCGGCCGCGATGAACGAAGCCGCGGCGTCCGTTGCATCCGCGCCGGCTATACCGCGCGTCGAAGGCGAGACATAACAGTATGTTTCCAGTGCCGATTTCGTCAGCATCCCTGTTTTCCACAAAGCTCTCTCTGTTCCTTTAACTTTTTTCTTAACCGATAATTGCTGATTTGCCCCCTTACTGCTGTCCAGATATTTGCTTGTCAATTTTCTAGTTCGCTTTCTCCATTTCGTGTCAACATTCTTTATATACAGGTATCTGAAAACTTTCCTAGCCCACCGCTTTTCCTCCATCTTTCTCAATCGTTCCTCAAATGCTATCTTACTGCTAGCCTCTCTGCTCTCGAAAGACGCCCATCCCATATCACCCTGTACCCCCTGATTTGGTGTATTGCCATGTGCTCCCAAAGCTAACCTCCCTACTCCCCGTTGCTAAATTTCCAGCCTTGCTTGAACATCTGGCCTCATACACAGGACCGCATTACCGAAGGTCAGGCTAGGGACCATCACCCCTTTCCAGATCCCTCTTACCACCTCATACCTATTGTAATTCCACAGTGCCCTATTTTTCATGACAGCTGCATTCCTACTAGCTTTATTCATTACATATTTTTCATGCTCTGTCAGATACTCAACACTGTTATTTATCCACACCCCAAGATACTTGTACTCATTCACTATACTTTTAGCACGAACTCCTGTATTCTATGCTCGCCGCCCTCTTCATTAAATATCATGACTGCAGATTTTTCCTTACTATACTTGAAGCCTAATCTATCTCCCTCTGTACTGCATATGTCTAACAACTTCTGCAGGTCTTCCTTGTTGTCAGCCATTATCACTATATCGTCCGCGTATATTAGTCCCGGTAATGTCTGTTTAATCAATTCCCCTTGCTTGAAAAAAGATAGGTTGAAGCCTAGTCCTCTCCCCTCTAGTTTGGTCTCCAACCCTTGCAGGTACAACATGAACAACAAAGGGGACAGAGGACATCCTTGTCTAAGCCCCCGCTGTATCTCTACAGGCCCTGATACATTTTTCCCCATTTTATGAGCACTCTGTTACCTATATATATATATATATATATATATATATATATATATATATATATATATATATATATATATATATATATATATATATATATATATATATATATATATATATATATATATATATATATATATATATATTAAAAGATTAATTACTCCATTTTCCACATCCAATGTGCCCAGTATGTCCCACAAATGCTCCTGAGTAACGTTGTCATAGGCTCTCCTAATATCCAGAAATGCTAGCCATAAGGGCCTATGTTCCTTTTCCGCAATTCCTATACACTGTGTCAATGAAAATAGATTGTCCTCCAACCTCCTTTGTTTCCGGAACCCATTCTGTAGTTCCCCTAACACCCCCTCGTTCTCCACCCAAGCCTGCAGTCTATCCTTTATAATTTGCATCACCACCCTGTAAACCACAGATGTCACTGTTATGGGGCGATAGTTACTTACGTCTGCTTTGTCCCCCTTTCCCTTATATATCATGTTCATTCTACTTAATCGCCATTCATCGGGGACTTTCTCATCCACTATCATTTTGTTCACTACCTGTATTAATGTTTGCTTGGATTTTGGTCCTAACTTCTTTATCAACATAATCGGGATACCATCTGGTCCTGTTGATGTGCCACTAGGAACCTTCTTCTCTGCCCTTTCCCACTCTCCTTGCTCAAGTGAAGCTATTGCTGTAACCGGTCTATCCTCCTTCGATAAATTATGTACCACGTGCTTTGCTGAAAATTTTTCCGTCATCCTTGTTCCTATGTGTTTTATTGCTTCATCCCCTTCTAGTCGAATACCCTCATCTGTAACAATAAACCTTTGTTCTAGCCTAGTTTTATTACTCATTGCATTTAGATGTTTCCAGAATTTTTGGGCTGCTTTTCTATCCTTTTTATTTACTTTTGACATCCATTGGGCACCCTTTCTTCTAATTTTCTCATTAATCAAATAGGATGCGTCCCTTCTACACTTTATGAAGGTATCCCATTTTCTGTCTACTTCGGGTTTTGGTTCCCCCCTCTTCTTGGAATATCTGTGTTCCCTGGACGCTTCCTGGCGCTTCTCTATTGCCCTCTTGACCTCCTCATCCCACCAACTCTTGGGTTTGCATCTTTTCCTTTTTAGCTTTACTCGCACCTTAGCTAGCTCTGGCTCCAGTAATCGAGTTAATTTGGTATAAGTCCATTCTGTTTCACTATCCTCAAAAATTACTTTCTCGATTTGTTTGGCTGCTGGTGCGCTGCAGCCGAAGCAGCGCATGCATCAGCAGCAGCGTCATACTTTGCTCCGTGATGGCCGAAGCCGGAGCACGGGGCGCAGGAACTGTTGCATTTGGGTTGCAAGCCCCAAGGGTAGCGTTGGCCTGGCGGCCTGGGGCAAAGCTTGAAACATTCGAAGGTCCCGGCAAAGGATGAGTCGACTGGCAACAGAACAACTTGTTTATTCTGGCATCGCAAAAGAGCAGCCGGTCAGGGCGACCACGTTACTCGAAGGAAGGAATCGAAGTCTCTCGTTGGCGTCCGGGGCAGCTCGCTTTATACCCACGGAGTCGAGGGCAAGAGGGAACGGCTTGGGAAGAGTCATCCGATACGGCGACGCTTGAACATGTTCAGGCGTGACGGGCGCGTCCGCCAGGCCGGCGCCGGTCAGACCTCCTCGCCTCCCAGTTGAGGAGCTCCTCTCCCCGGCTGCCGCGCTTTGACAAGCGTGGGCAAAACATGCACACACACACACACGCACGCACGACGACACGTGGCACTGAAACATGCCTGGACGCGCTTGGCGGGAGGCGTTGCGGCCGCGATGAACGAAGCCGCGGCGTCCGTTGCATCCGCGCCGGCTATACCGCGCGTCGTAGGTAGGCGAGACGTAACAGACCGCCCCGCCGGGAGAAGGAGATCCCGATGGTCAGGGGACTGCATCCGCTGTCCAGAGGGATGTCGCTCGATGATGCTCGTAATCGAAACCGATCGTCCCTCGACGTTGCTTGAGCGCAGCGCACAGAGAAGGCCTCGTTCTCGGGTTCAGGATCACATAGGACACTGTAAAGTCACTTCGGGAGAGTTGCCATTTTTGTGCTCGTTCCCAGCAAGCGTTAGAACTACGCCGAAACGCAACCGCTCAGTCAGCAAGCACGAGACAACCCTCACTAAGCTCTGCCAGGCTCTTTCCCCTTTTATACTACTGCCTAGTTCCTTACAGTAGTCAAGCAGCACTCAGAACGCGTCCACAAATTGGAAAATTGCACTAGAAAGCACATAATCACTTTGAAACACTAAACAAAAGCAATATGTTAAAAATCCTGCCTCAGGAAGAAAACATCAGTAACCAACAACTTTGAGGCGGATTCCTACGTTAGGGGCTTCGACTTAAGCCATCGGCGTTACCGTTGAGACTCCCCTTTTTGTAACGCACCTCAAAGAAATATTGTTGCAAAGCGAGGCTCCAGCGCAGGAGGCGGCCATTTTTGGGAGAGATGTTCTGCAGCCATTGGAGAGGGCAGTGATCCGTCTCAATGATAAACCTCGAGCCGGCTAGGTAGCATGACAATTTCTGAACGGCCCACACGAGACACGCACACTCTTTCTCGGTGGCGCTGTACGCCTGCTCACGACAGGTCAGCTTACGACTAGCATACAGGACGGGGTGTTCCACTTCTCCATTGTCCCTTTGGCACAGTACAACGCCCATGCCTCGCTCACTAGCATCGCACTGAACAACGAACCCTTTGGTATAGTCTGGCGATCGTAGCACAGGCTGGCTTGTTAGGGCGCTCTTTAGGGCGCTAAAAGCTCTCTCCTTTGTCTCGCTCCAGACGACTGTTTGGGGCTCTGTTTTTCTTAGAGCATCCGTCAGGGGAGCCGCGATATCGGAGTACCTGGGGATGTACCTCTGATAGTAGCCGGCGACACCCAAGAACGACCGAATATCGGTCTTCGTGCGCGGTTGCGGGAAGTCTCGCACAGCGGCCACCTTTATTTCAGAGGGGCGGCGACGACCCTGTCCAATCACGTGACCGAGGTAGACAACCTCGGCCTGTGCTAATTGGCACTTGGGAGCCTTGACTGTCAAGCCCGCTTCGCGCAGGCGGGTTAGCACTGCCCGCAAGTGTGCCATATGCTCAGACCAGGATGCGGAGAATATCGCTACGTCGTCTAAATACGGTAAAGCAAATTCTTCCTGTCCCCGCAACACTTTGTCCATTAGGCTTGAAAAGCAGTATGGCGCGTTCTTCAAACCAAAACTCAAAACTTTAGGACGGAATGTTCCCATTGGTGAAATGAACGCCGCATACCTACTAGCCTCCTCTGTAAGTGGAACCTGCCAATAACCCCTGACAAGATCTAGGGTGGAAATAAACTGAGCGCTACTAACTTTCTCAAGGCGCTCCTCGATGTTAGGGATCGGATAAATTTGATCCTTAGTGATAGAATTAAGCCTGCGGTAGTCGACGCAAGGACGAGGTTCCTTGCCCGGTACCTCAACTAAAATCAAAGGGGAGGTATAATCACTCTCACCCGCCTCAATAACACCGAGCTGTAGCATTTTCTTTACCTCAGCCTCCATAATATCGCGCTGGCGGGGTGACACCCGGTACGCCTTGGATCGTACTGGCTCTGGCGAGGTAAGTTCTATATCATGAGTAAGGACAGAAGTCCTACCAGGCCTCTCAGAGAACTGACCTTGAAACTCTTGTAAGAGTTGGTGTAGTTCGGTTTTCTGCTCAGGCGACAGCGGTGCTTTACTGAGTAAGTCACTAATGACCTGATCAGTGTCTTCCCTGTTCGTCACTGAGCTTAGTCCCGGAAGCTCGACCGGAAGCTCTTCTAACTGTCCCTTGTCGGGCATTTCCTCTCCAGTACCTGGTGCCTTCAACGCTACAGGCTCAATTTTATTCAGTTCGGACGTGCTCTGAATATCAGCTTGCTGCGCCTCCGACCCTTTCTCATTGTTCGACAACGTCGGCCCCGCAACTACCGCCTTTGCAGCGAGCTCCCGAACTCTCGGTCTGGTTAAGGCCTGAACGCTAGCCTCACCAAACAAAAGCCCCTTCTCGCGCAGGAGGTGATCGGACCTGTTCGAAAATAGGTACGGGTACTGGGGGGGCAGCCTAGATGACACTACGGCCTCCGTCTCAAGTGCTCCGAAAGGTCCTTCAATAAGCACTTTTGCTACGGGCAGTCACACGCTATGAGCTTCCACGGCTTGCTTAATCCATGCGCACTCGCCCGTGAACATATCGGGTTCTACGTAAGAGGAGTGAACTACATCCATTGTAGCTGCGGAATCACGAAGCACTCGGCACTCTTTCCCGTTCACGAGGAAGTCTCGCATGTAAGGCTCGAGAAGCTTCATGTTCTCGTCAGTGCTACATAATGACAAACACACGACTTCTCTTTTTGTTTCTGGACACTGCGCCGAAAAGTGACCCGGCTTCTGGCACGTATAACACACGCGCGCTTGCCTCCTCTCGAACCGCTTTCTGCGTTCGGCTTCGGCTGCCGCCGTCTCCTTACGTTCGGTCGGACTGCTTTCACTCGCATCCGCACTACGCGTGTCCCCCCTTGCTCTCATGGGTGTGAACTTCGGCCTCTCAGACTTGGAGCCAAATTCACCCTTTTGACCGTCCTTAGCTCCGCGAGCCCGACGCGTCACAAACTCCTCGGCTAGCTCGGCGGCTTTAGCCACTGTACTAACGTCTGGCCTATCCAAGACCCAGTACCGCACGTTCTCAGGTAACCGACTATAAAACTGTTCCAGCCCGAAACACTGCAGAATTTTCTCGTGGTCACCAAACGCTTTCTCTTCTTTAAGCCACTCCTGCATGTTTGACATAAGCCTGTAGGCAAACTCTGTATATGACTCATTTCTGCCTTTTTCATTTTCGCGAAACTTCCGACGGAACGCCTCCGCTGACAGCCTGTACTTTTTTAGCAGACTCGATTTCACTTGGTCGAAATCCTCTGCCTCCTCTCTCTTCAAGCGAGCGACTACGTCGGCCGCCTCGGCGGGTAACAAAGTGAGCAAGCGCTGTGGCCACGTTTCCCGAGAGAACCCCTGCTTCTCGCACGTTCGCTCAAAGTTAACCAGGAACAAACCAATGTCCTCTCCAAGCTTAAACGGCCGCATCAGGTCAGTCATTTTGAACGATACCCGTTCTCCTGCACCGTGTGCCTGACTTCCATTACGAGCGCGTTCCATCTCTACCTCGAGACGCTTCATTTCCAAAGCGTGTTGACGGTCGCGCTCTTCTTTCTCTTTCTCTTTTTGTTCTTTACGTTCTCGCTCCTCTTTCTCTTTTTGTTCTTTACGTTCGCGCTCGTCTTTCTCTTTTTGTTCTTTACGTTCGCGCTCCTCTTTCTCTTTTTGTTCCCTCTCCTCAATGGTCTCAAGGCATTCCGACAGCTCGTCATCCTCAGCCTCCAACTCAAGAATAGCCCTTAGCAGTTCTGGTTTTCTGAGTTTGTCTGAGACATCCAGACCCAACTCTCTTGCAAGCTCCAGCAATTTCGGTTTGCGCAACGACTTCAAATCCATGGCTGCTCCGAATGCTGCTTTCTCTACTGCCTACTATTGTCTTGCCGCAAACTAACCCGGCAGCAACGACAACCACAATTACCAGCTCTGTTTCTGACACTAACAAAAGCCTGGCAAAACTCAGAAGAAGAAAGTCCCGCACTCACCAAACCTCGCAGCCAAGAATTCAGCGCAGTCGTTCCGCTGCAGGCAACCAGTCATCACACAGGGCTCGTTGCACTGCTCCCGGATGGTCGTTGTGCTGCTCAGCATACAGTTGACCGCATATCTTCGCTGCTGGCCTCCGTTGTCGGGATCTCACCGCTGGCAACCAGTTGTTGCAATTGGGTTGCAAGCCCCAAGGGTAGCGTTGGCCTGGCGGCCTGGGGCAAAGCTGGAAACATTCGAAGGTCCCGGCAAAGGATGAGTCGACTGGCAACAGAACAACTTGTTTATTCTGGCATCGCAAAAGAGCAGCCGGTCAGGGCGACCACGTTACTCGAAGGAAGGAATCGAAGTCTCTCGTTGGCGTCCGGGGCAGCTCGCTTTATACCCACGGAGTCGAGGGCAAGAGGGAACGGCTTGGGAAGAGTCATCCGATACGGCGACGCTTGAACATGTTCAGGCGTGACGGGCGCGTCCGCCAGGCCGGCGCCGGTCAGACCTCCTCGCCTCCCAGTTGAGGAGCTCCTCTCCCCGGCTGCCGCGCTTTGACAAGCGTGGGCAAAACATGCACACACACACACACGCACGCACGACGACACGTGGCACTGAAACATGCCTGGACGCGCTTGGCGGGAGGCGTTGCGGCCGCGATGAACGAAGCCGCGGCGTCCGTTGCATCCGCGCCGGCTATACCGCGCGTCGTAGGTAGGCGAGACGTAACAGAACCTACGCTCTGTCCTGTAGCCCAAGCAGCGTACGGACTGTCCTGGTGGCACGTCATGAGCGAAGCGACAGCGCCGCGTGAATTTCCGTCATTGCGCAATGCCCGCGCCGCCGAGCTACAAATCGAGGTCCAGTGGCGCCATCCATTAGCACGGCGAGTAACCAGCTCAAATCTATTGGCCCTATCAACGCTGGCGGTGACAATGGTCTCCCGCTGTGCGCGCTGACTGGAGGTGTTAATTGAAACGATGTTCAGGCTGGGTCGTTAAGCTTTTAGGCCTGTGTCGAGTAGATGGCGCGTACGCTCTTCCAGCGTTCTGCATTTCGCAGAGGTTGCCGTGAGAGCTCGTTAAGCCGAGCAATGGTGCCAGATGACTCAAGTGCTAGGAATCTTTTCATGTAAACGAATTGTTTTGCGAGTTTGACGCCAGGGCAGAGGACCGCTGAGCTGTGTCGGCGACTCCAGGATCATGCGGCTGCTTACGAAGGGGATAAGCCCGTTGCGGAAGGCGAGCGCCTGGCTAATGCCGCAGAAAACCAGAAGATCGTTTCAGCGTTACAAGCAGGAAAAAAAACACACTTCATGCTTTCATCTAATCACGATTACGGGAAAGGCAGTTCGCATATTTTTAAAGCAAGAGTTCTATGCGTGGAATGTGGGACATTCCTCTTGTTGCTGTCAGATAGCGACACTTGCTGCACGCGTGAAAAATTGAACGGGACACTCAAGCCCCTCTTTAAGGATATGACGCGACAGCGTTAATGAGTTCGTGCCCATTTATGCGGAATTGTTTATTCTCAACTTTACATTCATGTGTCGTTGGGAGCCCTCATACCCCTCCTTGCGCAGTGGTGCAGCGGTTAAGGGATGGACCACTGCCCTGCGGTGGCAGGTGCTGCCACCGATGGTCTTGCGCCCGCGAAATTGGTCTTCCCGAGCATCCTCTCAAGATCAGCCATTAATTTTGCTTCCACCTGCGAGTGTAATTAGATTTCTCAGGTTGTGATGACCCCACAATGTCACGTGACCTAGGTTGGCCACCTAGGTAGCTTCTCCGGGGGATGGCTGCCTGGGCCACCCTACGCAGCCCTAATTATCGCTCACAACGCCAACGCCTTGGTATACGGTACCGGAGAACACAGCAGTCGTGCTTCATTATGACGTTGAGGATTTATCTTTCTCTGGAAGACAAATTGTCTCCAATTCTGTGTAGGTGCTGTTGTGATTTTGCACAAAGAAGGCCGCCCTCTTGCAAAGTCACGCCGATTGCGAAGTTCAAGCCATAATCAAGCTTTTTGAGGTCCAGTAGTTGGCGCCAATCCAGCTCCACCGAGCGCGGAGTTATCGCCGTAGGGACATGCGATTAATAACCGGACAGCATACTGCGACACTTAGAGTAAACTGGGAAGGAAGGCAAACAATGATTACAGTGGACAGGTGAGCGCCGGTCATTGCGCTGCTGTATGCACTGTTGCTGATAGCGCTGCTATCGAACACTCCCTTGTGAGGCTGTTTTCTCATCCTTAGGAGGCTATAGAGGCCGGAGCTCCGCTAATTCTTTTGGGTGAGGAGCGGCTCAGCCTTCCTCCGGCTGTTGTAAGCTGTAAAGACGATGAGGTTTCGAAGAAAGGCATGTCCAACATTCTTGAACAAAAATTCTTAATATTAAAAATTGTAAGGTATTATTACGGAAATACTGAAGGTAATGGTGCATCCTTTCGACGTGTAGCTAAATCTTTATTTTATTCCATGGCTCACATCGAGCAGTTAAGACTGCCATAGAAAACCAATGGGGAACGCTTTTGACGATAGCAAAAACGTTAACAGAAAAAAATTCAAGCCTGCCGACAAGACATCTGCGGATATATATTGATTGTTACAGTGAAATCTTACAATATGTGAAAAATTGCGTTCATAAACTCTTTCCCGTTCAAACATGCTTTTGTCCAGAATTGCTCGGTATGACTTTGGGTGCGCACTCAAGCCGTAGCATGGGGAAAATTATAAAGGGTGTTGAATGGATGAGAGATAAATAAGTCACAAGCAATACGTACGCAGTACACAATTGCGGCTTCTGTAATTCGTTTTACATAGTGCCTGTCAGTATCTTCATCCTTATGACATAACATCTCATTCAACGTTCTGGCCACGTGTTTTTTTTTTCTCCGGCCCGCAATGACGTAGTCGCCAAGAAGGCAGCAGTTCGCGAAGCCGGACACGCAAGGGATCAATGTCGTCTTCCAGACTGAGACGGAGTCTGAAAACCGTTTGCAGTAGCTCCAGAATCTCGTCTTCACTCTGAATGACTCGCTTTTCCAAGATACCATTGTTGGGTGACCATCGGATAAGCCGATCCCTCACCAGGTGCAGCCAACACCCGCCGTCCTCGTAGCGACCTCCCACAAGAAGCACACGTTGTTTCATAGCGCTGTCCGTGTGTGCGGACGAGTACCAAGTCAGTGGAATGACATCCGACCATTTCAGACCGTACGGTTCGATAGTGAAGAACACCTTCCAGCCACCGCTTTCAGTGGGTACAGAGACTTCCAGTGTTCCGGAGTGTTCCGAAGGGAAAGGTGATAAGACGAACATAAAATCCTTCCGTCCGATTACGATAACATCAGTTATATACAGTCTGGCGATGCTGACGGTGGAATTAAAAATGCAGTCATGGGTAGAAAGTAACAGAATCCTCGGAGAACTTCAGAACGGGTTCAGAAGCGGTAGGCGCTTAGATGATAGCCTGTTCGTGCTTACCCAGTGCACAGAAATAGCTAAGGCGGACGACAGACCTCTGTATTTAGCCTTCCTGGACATAAGCGGTGCATACGACAACGTGAACAGGGAACTCCTGTCGAAAATATTAAAACTAGAAGGTATCGGTCATGAGCTAATTGATTTTTGACAGGAAATATATCGAGAAAATAAAGTTAAAATAACAAGGGAAGTAATTAAGAGTACAACTGTCGAGGTACACAAATGATTAAGGCAAGGTTGTCCTCTATGAACGCTGCTGTTCATGCTGTATGTGATAAGTATGGAAAGAAGGCTACAAGGAAGCAATCTATATGTTATAATCTGTCCTACAGATTAGGCGGGAAGGTTTTTGAGCAACGACTGCACCTAGCTAATACTGCACCCAGGATTAGCTAATGCCAAGTCTAGAAGCTGTCCTCCTTAACGTCACCATATTCGTTTGATTCAGGTTCCCCCTCTAGGTGGTATGAACCGGTGTTACTCACCCTCTCACATATATCCGCACTTGACTTACACCTCAGCTGGCTACCACCCAGCTCCTTTGTGCTGCTCATGTGATCTTTTCCCTTCAGCTTCCCGGCCTCTTACACTCGTATACGCAGCTGCTTCACTTGGACATCCCCACGTCATATCATTGCCCCGCAGGTCCATCCGGAAGGTCATGCAGTCACGGTAAGATTGCACAAGTTCTCGCATGGCATAGCAGCATATGCTATAGCAAACGCCGCGTTGAAATGCATGGCTGCGATAAGTACTTAAAAACAGGGTAGCTCTTTCACACTGTGCATGCGCGGATTCAACAAGGTTTCTGCCATGTTGTAACTTTTTTATTGAATGGTGAGGCTGAAAGAAGTTGCGTTCAAGATGAAGTGTGCAATGTTATCTTTTGCAGGAACACAACACAGGCGCCCACCCACCAAACGCGGCAGCGCTCTTCCGACGCTGACTGGGGGGCACTGCCGTGGAGGTTCATTCCGGTGTAGAAGAACGAGAACGGATGTTGACGACGCCAACGGTGCACAGCATGCATTGGCGGCCTCTTCATCAAATGTGAAACGTGTCGGTTAGATTTTGCTTTATCTTGGTAAATAGCAAACAGTGCGATGGCGCAAGGTCTAGCATGTAAAAGGCTTGTGGTGTGACGGAAATGCATCTCTTCTATGCTTGCGGAGCTCTCGCGACTTGTGCCGGCCATGCGCCGATCGTTTTGGGTAATTGCTTCTTTCTGCAGATCGTACTCTACGCACTTTCACGCTACTTCTGCAGCGTTCGCGAGTGCTGCGCTGAGTTTGCAGTTGCGTCAAATTCTAGTAATTTGCCCAGCACACCATCGCAAAGTGTAGGCAGCCTCGCCGAGCTATAGCATATGCCTGTCTAGGAATTCTTGGGAGGAGGGAGCTCACCTGTACTTATGGTCTGTCGTCAAGTACCTTCTTGCACCTTCTGTTCAGTGCTACGATCCCCAGTGTCGATCCTCAGTGTTGGTCAAAACGCAGGGAATGGAGGGAATGCCGAGACATGGCGTCCTCGGGCGTGCTTTGTTCCCCTGCCGGGCCTGTAGGCGTTGTCAGCGTGTGCACTCCCCATGAACCTGCTAACGATGCCAACGCAGACAGGTCAGTCTCAGTAAACAGCACCCGTTCGGCATTGGGTACTGAGAGACAGGACACCTTCTGCTATGAGAAATTAGATACTGGGGCGCAGGTTATGTTTTCCGTTACGCATATGTGCGTTATGTTTCCCGTCGCTGTACAGGTTCTTCCGCCGGTGTAATTGCAGTCATTTGCACGAGGAAACTTCGCATGATAGGAGATATTCCGATTGTCATTTGAAGGCTACATCTTTCAATTTCATCAAATATTAACAGTGTTGCAGCCCAAGAGGCAACTTTCATCACATGTTTCAAGCCCCTTTTAAGTCTTTTCGATGGTTCCTTTCAAGTACATTCACCACTCATAAGCAGCACCGCATTCAACATTCCGGCCAACGGCTCTTTTTCTCCCAGAAGCTGCCATCCTCTCTCCATGAGTCCAGAAGCTCGCGCAGCCGGACACGCAAGGGCTCGGTGTCTTCTTCCGGACTCAGACGGAGTCTGAAAACCGTTTGCAGCAGCTCCAGAATCTCGTCTTCACTGCTCAGGACTCGCTTTTCCAAGATGCCATCGCTGGGAGACCAGCGGATGAACCGTTCCCTCACCAGCTGCAGCCAGCACCCATCGTCTTCGGACCGCCGCCCTGCGAAAAGAAGGCGTCACACAATGCTATCCGGATGGGTGGACGCTTGCCAATTGATCGCATCGAAATCCACCCAGTCGAGACCGTACGGCTCAATCAGGAAGAATGCCTTCCAGCCACCGCTTTTAGTGGGAAGAGAGTGCTCCACCGCTCCAGAGTCGTCCACTTCGCGGACGCGGTACGGCGTCGTGTCGCCCCCTTTAAGGGGGAGAGCTCGCTCCATGCCGATGAACGCCTGGGCAACGTCCGTGATCCAGGGATCACCACCGTCGGGCAGCTGCACCAGAAGCGTAACGTGGATGAGCCGCGTCTTTTCGGGCGCATCATCTGGAGTCATGAGACAGAAGCGGGCCGCCCGTAGCTGCACCCGGTAGCCGAGTGCCTGCAGCAACCGACCGAAGAGGCAGTTGAGCTCTAGGCAGTAGCCTCCGCGTCCTCTCAGCGTCACCTTAGTAAGCACTGCCTTGGCGTTAAGAGAGACTTCTCGTCTGAGCAGGCAATCCAGGTTTTCAAAAGTGACACGCTCCGAATGGGTCCTGATCAGAACATTGAGGTCGTCCAGATTCGGCTCGATGGGGCGTATCACTTCCAGATACTTCAGGTAATCTTGCACCTCCATATCGGACAGTGGCTCCATCTAGAATTTAGAAGTAGAAGCTTCGAGGTGAGTACGACACTAAGCGTTTGACTAAAACAGGAGTCGCGCTATGAACTGCTCCCAGAACAGACCTGTTCCCGTGTGTCAGCAAAAAGTGATACTTAATTCCAGGCTCTTGAAGACTGTTGGTTCCGTAGGCTGCTGCAGACGCGCGGCGATGAAAGGATGCACGCTCGACAAGCGCCCGTAGTCAGGGCGTCACGTGGAGTATGTTGCGAGCAGTGTTCGCGTCCTGTCTCCTCTTGCAGCAGTAGTCGTAAGCACTTAAATCCGCGAGCACATATACGCAGTGTAGAAAAATATATCAGCCCGTTATCGGTGGTTCGGGATGATTCTCGAAGCACGTACACATGCCCGAGCTTGTCACTAATCACAGATGCGTGTTTGTCTCATAGGTCAGTATCACCTGAGTGGATGGCACTTTCGCTAATAGCAATGTCAGATACTTCTTAAAATCTATTTCTCATTCCCATTTGCTTCCTTTATCTGTCGCGTCAAGCCGCTCGAGTGTTGTGGGATGTCAGTGCACGTTAAAGAGTTGTTAAAAAATATTCCGGAGGCCTCCACAACGGGGCTTCTTTCTCTCTTTCTTCTTTCACTCTCTCCTTCATCTGTTCTCTCCCTACGCGACTGAAGTGTTTACCGGGAACACAGGCAGCTACTGCGCCTTCCGTATCCACAAAACCATTTTTAATGCTTGAGCATTAAAGAGGACATGCCGCGGAGAAAGTGAAGGCCTAGGTGAAGCCTTAGGAGTTGTCATGGTGTTGGTGGCAAGACAGGGACCCGACAGCTTGGCAGCACGTCCTTCATGAGGATAGACGGCGAACTTCAACGTCCTTCAATCCGAGCGCCAGCAGCGTCAACGTCTTTTTTCCTGAACGCCAATTGGCAGAGTGAAGCCCTGAAGTACTGCCAGCCGGATTGTGAGCTAACTGTCTGCCGTGGCAGGTGGCAGTTAAATTAGATTGTTCGCGAGGGGTTGCCCCAGGAAGAGCTACCTGAGTCGCACTAGCCACCCCGATGGCATTCGCGCATCGCTTAACCGCTGCACCACTGCACCAGGAGCGATATCAGGACTCCCAGTGATCTATGATTGTAGAGAAAAGAATGGCTGATGTCGCGGCGTTAGAAGAAGATGACGAGAACGAAGACTTCAAGAAGGAAAATAATATATTGAAAAATAAATCAGTGTCTGGCCAGTGAGCGTAGTTCGTAACGGTAATAGTTCACGAATTTCCGCCGTGTCGCCCAAGCGAGCGCCATTGAGTTTTTAATGCGCGAGCACTTGTATAGTTTGGTTTGGCTTGGTTTGGTACCCCAAGCTTGGAAGAACGCAAAATTATCTTGATTCATAAGGAGATGCCAAGGACCTGAAAAATTACAGACCGATCAGCTTACTGTCCTTTGCCTACAAGGTATTTACTAAGGTAAACGCTAATAGAGTAGGGGCAACCTTAGACTTTAATCAACCAAATGATAAGGCAGGCTTTCGTAAAAAATATTCCACAATAGATCATATTCAAACTACCAATCAGGTGATAGAGAAATGCGCAGAAAATAACCGACCCCTTTATATAGCGTTCCTTGATTACGAGAAAGGATTTGACTCAGTGGAAATATCAGCAGTCACACAGGCATTGCGGAATCAGGGTGTAGAAGAGCCTTATATCAAAATACTGGAAGATATATATAGCAACTGCACAGCTGCCATAGTCCTTTATAAAGCCAGCAATAAAATTCCAATAAGGAAGGGTGCCAGGCAGAGAGGCACGATCTCACCACCGCCTGTTTACCGGAGGTATTTGGGAACATTTGGGGATAAGAGTTAATAGAGAATACCTAAATAATGAGCGATTCGCTGATGACATTACTTTGCTAAGTCAGTCAGGAGATGAACTGCAAAGCATGACCAATGAGTTAGACAGGCAGAGCAGAATGGTGGGTCTAAAAAGTAACATGCAGAAAAACAAAGTAGTGTTCAACAGTCTAGCAAAGGAACAGCAGTTCGCAATTAATAGAGAGGTGCAGGAAGTGGTGAAGGAATATGTCTACTTGAGCAGGTAGTGACCGCTGATCCGGACCGTGAGAGTAAATAACTAGAAGAATAAGAATGGGGTGGAGCACATATAGCAGGTTTTGTCAGATCATGAATGGCAGTTTACCAATATCCCTCAAGTGAAAAGTATACAACAGCTTTATCTTACCGGTACTCACCTAAGGGGCAGAAACGTGGAGGCTAACGAAAAGGGTTCAGCTCAAGTTAAAGACAGCGCAGCGAGCTATGGAAAGAAAAGCGATAGGCTTAACTTTAAGAGGCTGGAAGCGGGCAGAGTGGGTGAGGGAACAAACGCTGGTTAATGACATCCTAGTCGAAATCAAGAGGAAGAAATGGGCTTGGGCAGGGCATGTAATGCGAAGGCAAGATAAACTCTGGTCCTTAAGGGTATCGGAGTGGATTCCAAGACAATTAAGGCAAGAGTAGCAGGGGGCGGCAGAAAGTTAGGTGGGCGGATGAGATTCAGAAGTTTGCGGGGATAGGGGGCCGCAGCTGGCAAAGGACAAGGTTAATAAAAGAGACATGAGAAAGGCCTTTGCCCTACAGTAGGCGTAGTCAGGCTGATGATGATGATTATGATGATGATGCCGTGGGTGGCGCCACATTCGAAACGATGGGAGCGCATCGGTGGCAGAAGTAAAACGCAGCTTGAGCTGGATCTAATACAAATATAATTTTCCTATCATAATAAATCACGGTGCATAATTGGATATTGTCAGATTCATTTAAAATGAGCAACAAGTGAGTACGTCGAAGTGAAGGGGTAAAAAGGTGCTTTCTGCTAGTTACACATCACCTCCTTCCAGCGTGCTCAATCGCCTGCGAGAGAGAGGGAGCGAAAACAGCGAGCGCAACAGACGCTGCAAACGAGCCCAGTGACCCCGGGCCCCTAACAGACTTGTTTTGAAATCGAGAAGTGGAAAACGCCCGTCATGGGAGTCTGCACTGCACTGCCAGGTTGTACGACAGTTTCGTCTGCAAATGATTACATGTGTTCTTCAAACGTTCCTGCCTGCCACAGGTACAATTATCCCATCAGGTCAAAAGGCTTAAGTACACAAAACCGTTAGCGGCCCCTCGGCCACTGACCGCTGTGTTTTGAAGCCCGTATGCGGCAGAACGTGCGGAAGTTTTTGCCTGAGCGGTTTTCAAGATCACAAAGAACTTGTTAATATGATTAGAGTGAATAAAAAATAGATGTGCTGCAGTTTCGTGGGGTCTGACCTGCTCTCAGTGAGCGCACTGAAGTGTAACCGATGCCACCGTGATACCAATAATAATAATAATAATAATAATAATAATAATAATAATAATAATAATAATAATAATAATAATAATAATAATAATAATAATAATAATAATAATAATTGGTTTTTGTGGAAAGCAAATGGCGCAGTATCTGTCTCATATATCGTTGGACACCTGAACCGCGCCGTAAGGGAAGGGATAAAGGAGGGAGGAAAAGAAGAAAGGAAGAAAGAGGTGCCGTAGTGGAGGGCTCCGGAATAATAATTGATTCTCAGATGCAGACACGTAGCCAGAGGCAGTGGAGAGGCCCGGAAGAGGTGGGGGTGGGGGGGAGAGGATGCCTAACAAGAACACTGCCGGTGGAGGGGGGGGGGAGGTGTTGAGCGTGATTTTGTTCGCCCCCCCCCCCCCCCCCCCCCGCCCTTGGATACGCGCCTGCTCACATAGGTCGCCTTTGTACGGGAACTGTTGAGAGTGATGAATATTTGAATAAAATATGCTATTATACTGTTCGTGCAGCAATTTTTTTCCTTTGCTTTCTCGCCAGCTAGTGGCCACCACGGCGGCGGCCCATATGGGCGTTCGCCAACGCGCGGCTCAGCTGCCACAAAATAAGAACCAATACGCATGTGAGGTGAGAACTCAACAAAATATCCGAAAGCGCTGCGTGAGAACAGTGCGCATGCGTCAAAAACATCAATAGCCGCGCTTGCAGCGGCAAGCGCTGAGGTCGTCGGCTCCATGGAAGGGGCTCCACCAACAGTGAGCTCCCGTGACATATAGTAAGCTATGATGATTCCCTTTCTCCTTGCTTGGGACTAAATTACGGTGACAAAGACGAGAAAGCAACTAATCTGTCTCAAGAATGTGACTTGGGAGAGTTTCTAAGCAAAGTTAAAAATTCACCGGCATCCCGGAATGTTAGAAGTTACGCCTTCTTACTAACCCATGGTCGCCATATGTTACATACGACTTTAAGAAAGATGTAACACCTGACAAGCGAACTTTTCGCTACCAATGGCTAACAGATTACGCTTCTCGGCTTGCGTACTCAGCGACAGCGAAAGGCGCCCTCTGTCGTCTTTGCGTTAGTTTTCCTCCGAATGTTCACCGTGGGGCTTAAGGCAGTTTTATCATGCGTGCTTTCAGTAACTACAAAAAATGCACCAGGCGTGCAGGGATCACGTAGAATGCCAATGGCACCAGGAGGCAATGGCTACATCGCAGAACTTTACGGATGTGATGACTCGCAAACAACTACCATTTGTGAAGCCAAGGGAACGAGGCAGCACACAGGCACGCTCAAGTACTCGCCGGCTGAGCAGGTGTCACCCCTCACAACTATAGGATACCCAAAAAGAGCCACTCCTAACCTACAATGAGATCACAACAAGGAGCAAACAAACCAGAATTCTCTCACCACAACATAAATTACAGAATAGACTCCAACAGGTAGCCTGGAGACAAATACGGACACTTACCCTAATCCGAACTATTTTGCTAAATTTATTGACGGAATATATCCTCTCTGCCACTTTTATGGGGAGAACAACTTAAGCCATATGATATGGGACCGTAGGCACCATGTCCCTCCCGAGGACATCGTGCCAGATCCCTCACAGGAAGCCTGGAATCTGCTAAGGACCACCGAGGACCAGGACTCGCGAGTCAAGGTGGGCAGGCCGAACCAGACGCGGCATCTGAGCAACAGCCAGCGGTCCCCAAACCACCTCCTCCTTTCCCCTCAACAAATTTTATTCCACTCCACTACCCAAATGTGGTAGTAATGTTAGTGTGCAACGTTACCTGGCGATCAAAAATAGTGACATCAGCAACATTCGGACAATGTTGTGGAATGACCTTTGAAACTGTACAGACGACGTTTCGGCAACTTTTCGTGTTGCTTGGGGAAGGTGGATGATGATGATGATGATTAAAACTTTATTTCCACCGATGTAGGGGGCCCCCTACTCCCCGCCCCTGGCACGCAGGCCTAGGGGACGGAGGTCGGTGTACCTCCGTGACTAAAGACTGCAGAAGATACATTGGTTATTCGCAGCTTCAGCCGCCAGGCGGACAGCTCGTTTCTGGTCGGCGAGGTCATCGCTTCGCAGCAGGGCCTCCCAGGCTCCTCTAATTTTAATACTCTCCCCAGCGCCCGGGGATCCGGGGCAGTCCCAAATTATGTGGTCGAGGGTCCGCTTGCTCCTCAGGTATTACATTCATCGTCTTTGCTATCGTCTATACCTGCAGGTTCGAAACAACCAGACGGGGTTTGCAAAATTTTCTGCCTGTAATAGTCGGCAGGCGACGGCCTCTTTATTGTTTAAGCTTGGATCCGGTGGTGGCAACGGATGTCTTCCTAACCTATAGCTCTCGACGATTTCCGCGTATGTTTGAAAGCGTTCGTCCAACCCCTGGAAGTCGGGCGGCTCTACGGTTACCCGGAAGTAGAGATCTCGGGCTATCGCGTCGGCCGCCTCGTTGCGCCGGATGTGTGGGCTGGAACGCAAATTAAGGTGATCGCGCGATCGATTTTGGCTGCGGACAGGATGCGAGCCGTTTCCGGCGGGACCCTGCCCTTTGCGATGTTCTAGATTGCAGTTTTGCTGTCGGTAAGAATAAAAATAGCCTTGGTTCCGGCGCAAGCGAGCGCTATTGCGACCTCCTCGGCAGTGTCTACGTTTCTACTCCTAATGGAGGCGGCGACGACTTGGGCATTTCGGCCGTCGACTACCGAGGCGACCGCCGCCCCCGACCTGCAACTCGCTGCGCCGTAGGCTGCTTCTGCTGCAATAAATTTTCCAGCCCTTTTAGCCAGCGCCTCCACCCGCTTATCCCGCCTTTCCCTATGGTGTTCTGAAGGGGGGAACTATAATATTCTCGCGACATTGTGACGGTAGGGCGACCTTGTCGCATATGCCCCTATCGAATTTTCGGCCTAACCCACTCCAAGATGGTCCGGCCCGTACTGGTTCTACTCATTCTTTCGAGCTGGGCGATTCGCACGTACCGCCTCGGAGAGTTCAGTCCACCTATTATGCACCCCCATTTCGGTGGTCGGCAGAGGAGGAGGAAATCAAATCAGGATCCTCGGACTCTTTATCCAAGAGGACGGGTATAACGAAGGAACTATCAAGAAGCTCAGCAAGCTACGCTGCGCAAGTAACAGAGATCTTCAGGAAGGTCGTGCTCAAGAGCAGGGACCTCAGAGAAAGTAGCCTCCTGAAATTGACGCAGGCGTACATTATTAGCCGACTATAACGTCACGCCGTTCCTCGATATTAGGGCCAACGAGAAAGATAGGTCGGCGGACTTATTAGGCGTTGCATCAAACGGGCGCTGGGCCTTGGGGAAGGTGGCTACGCGTTTTAAGGCGATAGCCTTTAATGACTCATACTCGCGTCCGTCCGTTACATTTTAGGTCACGTGACCTAGGTCGACGTGACCTTGTGATGTCACGGGATCTCTCTGCCCCGCTCGCGCCAGCTGCTCTTCTCCTCTGTCGTGACATGAATTTAAGCGCTGTAAATTCAAATCAGTGCAATGAGTAAGAAATGGCTTCCCCCCCGCAGTTGAGAGATATCTAAGTGCCTCCAACGAATTGTTGACGTGTACATTGCGCCGCAAGACAAGCTCTGCAGGACTTGATCTCCATGCGGTACAAAAGAAGGCAGTGACAAATGTTGAGTCCATGATCTCTTTTATCTTGTGACTCGCAGCACACTGCATAAACGAACCATTGTGGCAAGAAGCTGCGCGTGTGCATGATCACCGTGAGCGAGACGAACACTACAAAGCCCTGGTAAAACTAACATTTGCATATGACTTTGCCATGACAGGAGTGACGAATCTGTTAGCGAGCCATATCCCTCCTTTTTTTCGGAAGCCGCCGCGGTGGCTGAGTGGTTATGGCGCTTGGCTGCTGGCCCGAAAGACGCGGGTTCGATCCCGGCCGCGGCGGTCTAATTTCGATGGAGGCGAAATTCTGGAGGCCCGTGTGCTGTGCGATGTCAGTGCACGTTAAAGAACCCGAGGTAGTCGAAATTTCCGGAGCCCTTCACTACGGCGTCTCTCATAGCCTGAGTCGCTTTGGGACGTTAAACCCCCATAAACCAAACCAACCAACCTTTTTTTCGGGGAAGTAAATTTTTTTTATATATAGTGTGACCTGGTATGGTTTTTACTGTTTGTGATAGTTTCTTGGATTGGTTTCTGTGTGCAGGCCAGCTGTCAGCGAAGAACGACGTTTATTGCCGATGGCAAGCTGGTGTATATAAAGGAGGGTGGCGTAAAAGGTAACGATGCTGCGTTGCTGGCAGCGTGACGTCATTGTGACTCAGCACTGCCACAGTTTCCTTATTTTTTATGGCATGTATTTGATCCGAGTGTTGCTATAACTTGCCTGTCCTGTGCAGTCTTTCGTTTCTCTCGCTTTTCCGACCAATATCAACAAGAGCAACTTTCTGTACTGAGTTATCAATGGTTAATCATTTCGCAAGCCAGCTAGCGCTCATCCCTTGGGTGTTTTTGCACAGCAATGCTGCTGAGTATATTTTCTGTTAAACAATTTAATTTACTTTTCTTATTTGTAAACTTCAAGTACCACGAAGCAAACAAGTAGTAAGTAAAGCTGCTGCAGAAAATGCGCATTTCAAGACTTCTTCGCAGTAATAGCCTCAGTAGTATCATCTCGGGTGTCATAATTGCTTGTCAGATTTCAACAAGTTTTCTGAAATGAGGTTTCGTTGAATTGTCAGGGGAATTTATCAATTTACTATACATGGCATCAAAGCGTTATCATCACTAGCGTATTTGTGGAGAGTAAAAAGATACCATATGGCTTGACCTTCAGAATTAACGTGAAAATTAAAGGGTTAAAATTATTAATTGTTATCACGAAAATAGATCAGACAATGTTTTTTTTTATCAGTAAAAGTATTGACAGTGGTCTCTACGTTAGTTTCAGGAATCTTCTAGTACTACATATTTTACAACCGTTTTACAGGACCCTGCACTGCTTCCGAAATGGTCGCGATGGCGACAGCATCATGTAATTCGTTTGAATCTGCGATTGATAATTACCGATGGTGACGAGGAGAAATCAAACACGCAATTTTCAAACTTTTTGCTGACACCATGAACAGCGCTGATGAGAATGAAGGGAATGGAAGGAAAGGGGCGTACACATCTTTTTTCAAACGAAAAAGATGTGTACCCATTCGCGCACAGCCAGGATGCTCAGGTATTTTATACATGTTCAAAAACTGTGAATTGACATTATTGAGTATAATTATTTTATCATCATTTTCAGCCTGGGTGCCTCCATTTACTGCAGACTTTCGCCAGTGGCAGCCACCTAGCTGCAGCCATCTGCAGACTTCTTCATCTTTCCACTTAACCTCCTGCCATAATCTACTATACTTCTATGTAAGTACATAAGACATCAAAATAATTTATTTACATTAAAACTGCCATTACCAGACAGTCACTTGAATCTACCTCAATGTAGGCAGCTAGCGACACCTTCCGGCTGAAAACTCGGATTTTATCGCACTTCTTCCGAGTGGCAGGTCTGCGCGTTGGGTGCGTTGAGTCAACCTGGCCGCCATTTCTATCCAATCCGATCCATTCGCGGTCCGCTCCGTTGCCGGTGGTTTCTGCATTTTATGCTGCTTAGCGCAGTATAAGTTATTGCAGCCGTGGAACCTTGAGCTGCTTGAGCTTCGGGCTCATTGAACTCGTTTGCCTTGGCCGTATTGACGCGGCGGCATCTTCTTCGTGCTTATCCCCTAATTGTGCGTGCTATTCAAGGACGCCGTTCGCCAACGGGTCGTCTCCACGGGTTAAAAAACATGGCATCAGGTAAGTCTTCCGCTTATGTAATTCCCGCAATAAATTTAGAAAGTTACGAAAAAAAAAATTCTGCTAGCTACCTCCAACCTCGGAGTTGGCCATGTGCTGCTGCACTTTTTTCTTGTTTTGCCAGTTTAACGAGGGCAGTTTATCGTGTAGGCAGTACGCACAAGCGCTAACGGCTACAGCTGGTCTCGCTCGTGGCAGTGAACACGTCCTTGTGACATTTGGTGCCCAGCGTGTTGTGTTAGGGAAAGCTAGGTCCATTTTAAGCACTTCCATTGAAGGGAGCGTGTCCCCAGAACATTGACCGGTAGTTTGTCGGCAAAGCTTTTGTTGTGGCGACCGCGCTGCCAGCACGCTGTTAAGGGAGCGATCGCATTCTTTCTCGAATAGCCGGAAAAGAATATGGTTGCGCGCGTTAAGCGTAATTCTCCAATACTCGCTTGGAAACTTGCAGTCTGCCATGCTTCGCGTGGCGTGTTGGCTGGTAGCATTCGCAAGAGAGCTGTCCTGCCGTTTTTAGAAGCCGGAAGCGGTTCGACTAGAAGCGTCACGTTGAGCAACTCCTGCTTCAATGTTTTTAAGCGTCCGGTCGTAGCCAGTGGGATTTCGCTAATTTCATCGGCAAATGTCGCATGATGCACTGAAACATTCCTTGCTTGTTATTAATTTTTTGGTCTTGACCTCCCCTTGTTATGGAGACCCGAGTTTCGGCGCACTCTTGTGTCGGCAGCGCTTAGAAGATTGATGCTCGCGTTATGACTGATAGCAGTAGAGGAGAACGCTGTTGTTTTTGGGGAATTCTAACGGTGCGCCGTTGAGTGGTAGTGCCACCCTTGTCAGTCTCGCTTGACGAATGGTATTCGGCGCTTTGTTTTACCGGGTTTTGCGAGTGCTTCAAACTAACCTCACCGGCTGCATTTTAGCTTTTGGGAATATGCTGCGGTGACGAATGTGCCCACATTTGACTCCGTGCCGAGATGGTTGCTCAGCACAGGGGCGAATTATGCGTGAGGCATTAGCCCCCGTTCAGTGAGAAATTTTCCACCACCACCCTCCTCTTCTATGTGAAGAACGTTCAATAAATGCATTGTGCTAATAGGATCGCGACCAAACAAACACTTGTGATGGCTCCACATAAAGCAACAAGGTAAACATCAGCACGAGGTTGCTGCCCACATCTTGTCTCAAGTGGAGTGACCCTGCTAGGACAACGTTTGTGAAGGCGCATTTGCGAAACAAAGCTACAGACGCAAAGCGTAATGCAAAATTTTTTGCAATAGTTGAAATAGCTTGTGAGGGTGGCATGGTAGGAGTGACGCAACAACATGCAACAAAGGCACATCCCTCAGCTTGTCTAACACCATTCATCCTGATCTAGGCACACATTTCTGGCAGTCTTGTGGTGACATTTATTTTATTAAGTTTTTTTTCATACCTGCATGCTGTCACCATTTGTCTTTGATTATTGCTGCGTCAATTTAGGTTAGCTTGCTCATAAGTGTACTGTTAAATCTTGCATTAGGGAATAAGTTTTGAAGAAGCCTTATATAAGCCTTTCAGGCACCATTTTTTGCTCTGATCGAAAAGTTTTTGGGCTTCAGGCCTCAAGAAAGGGAATATGTTAGATGTCCAGTGCGAAAGATCAGTGGGTAAGTTTTTACAAGGATGTGCAAAATTCCGTGCAAAGTGACAGATTGGTTAGAAATAGTAACATCGAAATGCTTGGATTTGTCATGTAAGCACCCGAGGGATTGTAGAATTGCTCTGTATTTCAAAAATGCACATTATATCGAAATTCAGCAAAGCAATCAGTGTTATCCCTTACCGCAAAGTCTCTGCATAAAAATGGCGGACGACATGCTACCTGGCTAACTGTTTTGTGAAATATTTACTGCATTCGGTATATGGCACATAAAAGCAGTTTATTTGCGACAAGAAAGATGCGAAATTTTACTGAAACAGTGAAATCACTCCTAGGTGCAGCACGCTCGGAAAAAGCTGTTAGTTTGCTGTGCACACAATTGTGTTTTAGATTCAAATTTTATCATTCTCGTCATTCTGGTTTCATCAAGTTTATACTAAAAAGTATAGGTTGGGAAACTTGAGATACTGGTTTTTGTAACGGAACCACTGAGCAGTAGGCGTGCTGTGTAAATATTAGATTGTGCAATTTTTGGCTTTAAAGTGTGAAAGTATGGGCCTAAATTAATTTCTTCTTCATTGTTTACCTTTACATCCAAGATTTCAATAAATTGTGGCAGCGTTGCCTAATGATCATTCCTACTGTCCAACCAATCTGTTTACTGAGGGAGGCAATTTTATGCTCTGCTACCGAAGTTGCAGAAGGTCGCATGAGTAGGTGAAAATTAGGTTGCAGGTTCAATCCTAGCGACAGCAGCTGCATTTCTGTGGTAGCAAAGTGAAAAAAGCTCATGTACTGATATTTTTCTTCATTAAAGAGCTCCTTTTTCTTGTTTTTGGTATCCATGCATATTACTGGAATGTTTATGGTGGGCATTTTGTTTCAACGCAAATCAGATTGAAAACTTCCTGTTTCGTGGCCTCAGTTGGGACGACTACATTGGGCAACCATGCATGTCTGATGTCACGAGCTGCCTGCCCATTGATATTTACTTTTTTGCTGTGCAAAAGAAAGGATTGAGCTTATTTTTGGCAATTTCAAACAAATGATTGAAGTTATCACTTAGTTCCCAGTGTAGCCATTGAACATGAACATATGTGTTGTTGCAGTATTTCACTTGACTTGCTGGTCTGTCATGGCTTAGTAACATGTTGTTCGAAACCTAGTTCCTGTTTTGATCTCCTAGAGTTTGCTGTTTTTAATTGTTTTACTTATTATTTTGAGAAACTGTTCATCATGACTAAGAGAGGGATGTGCAAGAAGTATAATGCAACAGTCAACTCAAATTGTTGGGAAGTCTTGCAGAGCTGCCCTTTAAAGAAGCCCTGTGACACCTGTGCGCACTTTTATGTGTTTCTTCCAGTCTCTCCTTCCCGTTTCTCTCACTGTTTTGTCAGATTTCCTTGTATTCTGTTACGGCACATAGAATGCCACCATTGGCCAGTCTCCTTACAGAAGAGGAGAGCACATTCACAAGCTAAAAAATAAAACTTCAGTAATGCACTCACGCACAATTGACTTAGCAGATGTTTTGTATGGGCAGCACTGGGTCGTGCACTATCATGAACTCTCCCCGTGGAGCAAGCTGGCGCTCTACCTTCTAGCATACAAGAAAATAAAAAAAAAGTGGAAAAGCCCCACATACATGCGGAAGCATCTGGGGAACATGTTTTGCGCCTCCTTGAGGAAGCTGTGGTTGTCTAAATTAATCTGGGAATTTCCCTAGCAATGTGCTGTGTAGTTGCTTCCTCAGCTTTGGCACCTAAAAATTGATCAGTTAAGTATGAAGGCCATTGTGGGGTCCAGGGCAAACCTTTCACCTTAGTTTTTAGTAGTCATTTACATATTGAGTCTTTGAATGCACCATGCTTTGAACTGTTTTAGGATCCCAGATTTCTATTTGGTGTTTATCTCTGTGTCCCTCACATTGTTGCCAGCCCGATGACTGTGGCGCATGCCGGCAACAAGCTTTTCTTTCCCTGTGTCGTCTTCCCCCTCCCTGCTCCTGCTAGGTCCTCGGATCCTTGTGGTTGTTCTTGTGTTTGGCATAATTTTTTACGGAATTTTGATCGGCTTGCCAGAAGAAAAGAAGACGACAGTCGTCCCCAGGAATGACCTCGACCAGCCGTCCTCCGCCGACATCAAGAGCGCATGGCGTTCGTTCAACTACAAGAAGCTGAATGTGCCGAGCAGCGTCAGCAGCACAGCTAACCAGGTCAAGCCAACGGAGGCGACTGTCGTTGTCGATGTAAGTGGCCTCCAGTGCATGGCTCAGACAAGTGAAATTGCAGCGCAGTGGCTGAACTGTACGGAAGGTCTGTACAATGTAGCTACTGTGTACAGAGTCCCTTTACATTACCCATTGCTTATCTGCAGATTCCACACTGTGTTCCCTACTTACCGGCTGAATATGTGTCATTTCGAAGGAGAAAGTGCTGTTAAAAGCTCTAACCACCGAACTCCAGCACCTCGCTGCACATAGTGGCTGCACTCTATGGAGGGTCTGCACAGTGCAGCCACTGTGTACAGCGAGGTGCTGGAGTTCGGTGGTTAGAGCTTTTAACAGCACTTTCTCCTTCGAAATGACACGTATTCAGTCGGTAAGTATGGAACACAGTGCAGAATCTGCAGATAAGCAATGGACATTGAGGACAAATTGAAGTGGTCCTGTATCGATCAACTGCAGAATTCTCTTGATAAAGAGTTTGCTTTCACTGAAAAAGGAGCTTTTATAGGCTAGAGAAGGTAAAAACAAATCATGTGTAGCCATTTTCACAAGCAAACTGCGATCATCTAAGACAGTTTATTTTTTTATGCTCAGATCTCT
This sequence comes from Amblyomma americanum, assembly GCF_052857255.1. Lineage (NCBI taxonomy): Eukaryota > Metazoa > Arthropoda > Arachnida > Ixodida > Ixodidae > Amblyomma > Amblyomma americanum. Next base: position 67,998,325 of record NC_135503.1, on the reverse strand, counting down.
GAGGCTAGGCTACACTGCCATTCAATTCCAAACGGTGATCATTCCCTTTTTGACCTCGATGTTATGATTTTGGGTTGAATGCTGAGAATTTTTAAATCTGATTTTCCCAGCAATAAATCTGTTCTTCTGCCAGACGAACATAGTGCGTTACCGGTGCATGCACTGACAATGAGTATCGGAGAATTTTGTGACATAGAGGCCTATCACTTGTGGCATTGCTATGATTGGCATATGGGTCTGGCCTATGACAAAACTGCATTTGCTGTCACTGGTTACGAAAATTTCTGTTCAGTCCAAGCCTTAAAAGTTGGTCATGTGCAACAGTCCAGAAAAATGCTTGTCGTAGCTAAGACTATGAGAGAGCTGGGAGAAAACTGTTAAGGGGAAACTGGGTATTTTTTCGGTTTGTGCACTTTACCAATACTCATACTGCAAGTTGTCCTTTGTCTCCTTATTTTTATGCCAAATTTTGCAGGCATTTGTGATTTTATTTCTGCTCAACTAGATCTTGGTTCCCTACTTCCCAGTCAAAACAAAAAAGAACATTGGCAATTCCAATTGGAGTCATTTGATTTCGCATCCACTTATGAGAATCGCACACTTTTAAGGAAATGAAGCCAAACGAGCATGCCTGCAGCACACAGAAGGACCGTAAGCTCAGTGTATATCCACAAACACACCTTTGCTCCCACTTGTATGCTACATTCATGGTACCCTCCTGTTGGAGCCAGTGGTGTTTGAATGAACTCAACATCAGAATGAATTCAACATCAGTTGAATGAACTTTTCATTTTATCACATGCACGCTGATGATGGAAATAGTGAAAACAAATCAACAAATAAATCTGCTGATATCTTTTTACAAAGACATTATTAGTTCACTGTTTTGTGTTAATAGAGTAATATGCAGATCCCATTCAAAGCAATCAATGGCTTCCAATTGGAAAAATCTCCATGTATTAGGAACCAATTAGAACACGCAGTTGTACCTTTCAATTGGCAATGCATGCAATGCGCAAGGCATTCCATTTGATTATTCGAGTTGGAGCTTCCAGTTGCTTACAAATATGCAATGTGAATTTTCTAATTAGAAAGTCTAATTGGCACCCAGTTTTTGTTACTGGGACATCACTTGGAATCTCTGAACCATTTGGATTTATCCAACTGGTCTTGCAAATTCGAATTTGTTCCTAAGATTCCATTTGGTGTCGCTTCTCCCAAAATGGATTTCCAATTGAAGGGGCACGCCACGAACTGGAATCTTTGGAACCAATTGGAACAGGCAGCTGGAATCTGCAAAGCCAGTTGGATAATCTAATTGCATTAACCAGTTGGATTGCCACGACCATTTAGTTCCATTTTGATAAAATTGGATCAGATAGGGATTCTCAATTGGTCCCATGCAATGTTTTTTTTTTTTCGTTACTGGGTCTTTACTTCAGTTAGGGAGGTATCTGGGGGCAATCTTACATTTGTAATGTCCCAAACTCCCCATCTATTGATATTTGCTTGGCACTTAACGAGAAAATGTTGAGCTTGTTCTCAGGTCATTTGACATCGCATGGAGTTGTTGCTTACAGTCTCCCGTTTGTCCACTCAATGCATGCCTGAAATTTCTTGGCGGATCCTGTTTTTGACATCATTTGTTGGTTTGGAACTGAGTTTTGGTTTCCAGTTTTCTTTTTGCTGTTTTGATTTATTTTCCTATCTTGACAATTGATTTATTGTGTTCAAAGTTTAATTAGATTATTCCAATTAGATTCGGCATACATGTTGCCACCCCATAGGCTCCGTGACGTTTGATTGTTTTGCATGTGTTCCCTGGCAGGACCTCACTGTGTTCTATCGAGAGGTGAACCCTGAGGGGGCCTGCACCGACCTGAGCGTCCTCATGCTGCACGGCGCGGCCTTCAAGTCAGAAACCTGGTTCAACCTCGGAACACTCGGCATGCTCGGCCTCATGGGATACCGAGTAGTGGCCATTGACATGCCTGGTTAGTAAGAGGAGCATGGCGCGCTTCTCGCTTGTCTTCCCCATTGGCTTTTATTTCCTGTGTGCTATGCCAAGTTTGCCTAGGATGCGCAATGGTTGCAGCCCGGCCCAGTTCATTGTGCCATATGCATTTAAGCAAATCCTGAGTATGGCAGGCTTGGTGAGTGTTTCATGCCTGAACACAGCTGTTGCATTTTAGAGCAAAGGTATAAGTGCTCCTGGCTGTTGAGTTGTTGGGCAGATGAAAAGCAAATGTATGACGCACAAAAAAGAAACAATGAGACAGGTTTTTCTTTGTGTGTTATTAGTTTGCATTTCAGCTTCACAAAAGCAAAGTGCCACTAACCTGCCCCTCAACCTAACTTGTTGACTTTCATGCGAGCACCTAACTTGTTGACTTTCATGCGAGCACCTAACTTGTTGACTTTCATGCGAGCACCTAACTTGTCGACATTCATGCGAGCGCATGCTCATAGATGTCACTGCTGTCACTTTTTTTTTTCTACACATCACATAGACACTGCATGGGAGAATTGCAGCGAATATCTTTCACCTTTTGAGAGATTGGAGAGGACAGTACTGTGTGTGACGACCACTGCACCCACCTGTCGCAGTATTTCATGCAGTGCTTGCCTTTTGTCAAGCTCACCAGTCGTTCTACTTGTTGGCGAGCCTGTTTAGTGTTGGCTTTCATGTTGATTGTCTTGCTCAGTGCCTCGATATTACCTTGCAGCTAGCTGAAAGCACTTCTGCATTCCCCGAGAAAGCTGGCATGGCAAAGCGTCCTGCGCCGATTATTACGCGCTATGTCCCAAAGTTGTCCATGGTAAATCAAAAATGGTCCCAGAATTGTGGACCAGAACAGAAAGAACAGGCACACCGGTGTGGCATGTAGAATGCATATGCACACTGTAATAACCTTAGTGCTACGTGCTGTGCTGTTGGGTGGCCAAGGTGGACAAGTGGGCTACTTGGTGTCTCATCTGCACCACTGCGGTGGCTTAGTTGTCTGAACATCCTCCTCGTATGTAGGAGATACGGGATTCAATCCTTAGTGCCACAGGGTGCCCACTGATAATACAATGGGTACAATGTGTCGCCAGGCCTGCTGCTTGGCTTCTTTTGGGTGAAATTCCTGGGAAATGGGTCTCTGACCCCATTTATATAAAGGGAAGTACTTTTTGCTATGGTGCTCTTCGGCCAAAACTGCCGTAACGCCATTATGAAATCGTCCTCGTTAAAGGTCGCAGTCCTTCCTCGGTTCATGCTGTCCACAGTCTTTGAGATGTTGGGCAGTGAGTACACTGTTGTTGATTGGCATGTGCTCACAGGGATGTTAAAATGAATATGCATTTATGAGTGTGCGACATTTAATGTGCCTCATTGCCTTTGTGCTCTGCACCAATGTCAGCTTTACAATTTTTTTGCCCTCACCTTCACTGATGCCATTAAACAGAGCTTCGTACAGTCATGCAATAATGGTACTGCTTTTTTCAAGAGGGATGCTGAATGTGCCTTTTTTCTTTTTGTTCACTGCATTGTCTTTCCATGGCTGCATGACAGCATGATCAAGGAGCCAGGGCAATGTGGCACCTTTTCTTCGGTGTCTGGTAATGAAGGCATGTTAATAATGCTTCCTTGGCAGGTTTTGGCAACTCGCCGGATGGCAAAATCCCCGACAAGGCAGCGTTTGTTCAGCACCTCGTGGCCGCCCTGCACCTTCAGCGGCCAGTGATTGTGAGCCCCAGCCTGAGTGGCCAGCTGAGCCTGCCCTTTCTGATCAAGCACTGGCAGCAGATGGCTGGCTACGTTCCGGTTGCCCCCGTCGGCTGGAATGTGTTGGAGCAAGTGCAGTGCGACACCGGTGACGCTCCGGTGGACAAGTCTGCTGTGCACCCGCCGCTCCAGGTGCACCTGCCGAAGCAGATCCCCAACCTCAGCTGCATAAAGGTGAGGATGAGAGAAAGGACGGCAGGTGTTTGCTTTTACTTTTTTTAAAATTTTTACTGATCATGTATAGTGCCTTGTTTCCTTGTTTTTGCTCATCCCCTTTTAGATTTGATCTTGATGTTTTGCCGCCCCCCTTACACAATGCCCTACGGGCCTGTAAGGTATTCCAAATAAATAAATACTGCCGTGCTGAGCTGAGTTTACCCTTCGCTGCTGCTCAGCAACTCTGCTGTGCTCAGCAACCAAGTTGCTGAGTTAAGCAGTGAACTCGGAAACATGGTGCTGAGGTTCATTGCATGCTCATTGAAGTTCAGTGCATGCATGCTCCAGCACTTTCATCCAGTGGGTGTGGATGTGACTTGAACTGTTTGTGCATTAGTGTGCACTTGAGCCTACCTTTTAACAAACACCTGATAATTAGAGAAAAGCATGAATGTTGTAATTTTTGTTCTGGCGGCGGCACCTTGCTTGGATAGGACAAACAGGCACTGCTGAATAAAAGTAGGAGCCACCTCTGCTTGTGTGGCATAGCAGCATTCTGTTTCACGCCTGTTTTTCTCCTCCATTGTCCTCAAATCTGACCGCACATGGCATGCTATTGCGTGGCCAGGCACGCTCGGCATGTGGTTCCCAAGTTGGCAGCTTTGGCCATGTAGCATGCTGGGCCGTTGAAAGCATTTAGTTGTGGACACCAGAAACAGCTTTTGCAAAGTGGAATTACTGCGATCAAAGAGCTTGGTGGTGAACACCAAAGCAGCAACCACTGCAGCATCGTGTTGAACAGGAAGGCCCATTGGCCAAGTGTAGGTTTGTTGACATGGTGACCAACCTTCTCAGTTGCATCGTTGTTGCTTATGTGAAGGAGTATGCAGTAGTGCACTGTGAGGTGGGAGAATGGACTGGTATTGGCAAACTGGGGGAACTAGAGGGAGTTCAGGCGTATTTATGAGCAGCTTATTTTCTTACTTCTTCTGCCTCCCCTTCCCCCTTTTCCTTTTTTCTGGTTGCATATTGTGTGGTTCAATCCAGTATGACAGGGAGCCAAGATTGTTCAAGCCAGGGGTTCTCGGTCTTTCTTTAGCCTCGGACACCCTATATGTCCCGAATTTCTCTTTTCCTGCCTGACATACAATAAAAAAAAAGAGCACGAAGGTGTCCAGCACCTCTGCAAATGCCTAAATTCAATTAGTAATGATTGGCTATGCAGAAAAACAATGTGTGCTGAACAGTTAATGTGATTAGTCCCAGAATAAAGTGGGTAAAGGAAATGTGGTGGTAGAAGCCTGCATGCATTTAGGTGCTTGGGGAACCCAAAGAGGATGTCAAGGAGCACAAGGGTTCCCTGGAACCCAGTTTGAGAACCCCTGCTCTAAGCCGTGCTTAAAGCAGTGTCAGGTTAGTCGCATCATTTGCATTATGCCAAGGACTGATTGTTGAATTTGAAGTTTGAGGGTAATCGATCACACTGCAGTTGAACCTTGTTGTAACAAATACCCCTGCCACACGGCAAATTTAATGTCATTTCCATCGAATGACATTCGTTCAAAACGACATTAGTTTGCTGTCACACGAGAAAATATAATGACATTTGATGAAAACGACATTAGGTATCGAATGAGTTTGGGGAACTCATTCGCCAGCAAACTCCGAGCTAATGTGTTCCCTCGACACCAGAGACTTGGTGAGAATATGTACCGAACATAAATTTCAAACGCGACACAAGCATTATAATAGTTCAACGCCCGTATAATTCTGTGGTCGTTCATTTATTTATATAATAATACCGAATAGCACCAGAAAAAATAAAACTGTCACTCTCGCTACCAGCCAACCGGAATGGACGAGCAGGCATGTTTTTTGGCTTTTTTGTGTAGCGTGGCCCAAAGCCAGCCGTAGCCAGCCCATGAGCCAGCGGCAGGCGCGTGCGTTGTGTTGCCGGAGTCCGGAGCGCTGGCTGTGTCAATTGCTGCGGTAGTTGTGCGCTCGGAGTTGTTTATTTATTCTTGCTGGATCCGCGATGGCCGAGGGCGGAGCAAAAAACCGAGCTCAGTGGACAGAGTCGGAGACTTACGCTCTAATCAAAGTGTGGCAGGATCACCTTTGTGACTTGCGCCGGACAAAGAGGAACGCGAAAGTTTATGCTGCTATTCACGACGCCCTCCACGCAGAGGGCATTGAAAAGCTGCTTAAGGCAATCAAGGCATCAATGACTGCGGCAAAAAACTCCTTGGTGAGGAGATTCACTGTTGACCGTCCCACACCAAACAGATGGGCGATGGTCTGGTCTTCAGCGCTGGAATGCAGCCGGTAGAGTCCTATCGCTACGCGTTTTTCAACCGGAATGGCTTCCCGCATATTTGTCGTAGCGCGTTCCAGGACACAGCTCAGCGCGTCAACAATATAGCGGAACGTGTCAAAAGTGACGCGAAGCGACTGTCGAAAATGCAGTTCACCCAAGTGCGGCAAAGTTTCTTCAAACCATCTTTCGCTCCTCTGGAATGTCCATCGCTCTCGAGGCACCGCTGGCAAACTTTCAGCAATAGCTGCACTTATCGCGAAGGCATTGGCGATAAGTCGATCCTCAAGGTCAGCGCTCACTGCTTCTTGATGGCGTATGGCTACCCTCAGCTGCGCTAATCTGCCTTTGTACAGGGCCAGCCTGCTGCGTCTTTGTGCTCGCAAGCATAGACTCGCAGCGATCGCATTCCGCTGCCGTGAATCCATTGCACAAAGCGACGTAGTGACGTCCGCCATTTGTCTGCCGCCGCTGGCTGAACTTTGGCTTGGCTTGGACTCCTGGTGGATAGCAGTGATCAACGCGTTATTGAAACGAGGATTAAAATTTTGAAATCTGTTTCCATTCGCAAAACAATACTTTTCGAAACATATTGAAGCATAGATCGAAATGTTTTTATGCTGCACTTTTTCTCCATCGCAATCGCCATCATTTGCAAATGGCATTACTTTTGGCCGTGTAGCAGCACGCAGAATAAATGACATTAAGTCGAACAAATGTCATTCGATGGGAATGACATTAGATTTGCCGTGTGGCAGGGGTAAAAGTCTGAATTGTCCCTCAATGTCTTTGTTATTATGCATTGCCTTGTTACAGCCATAGGTGATCTTGACCACTGCTGTTGCATGCGAAGAAGCTTGTGTGCCAGTGTACAGATTGAGGACTACTTCGCTAGCATTCAGTATGCGGCTGGTGTGTGTTGAGGGAGCTTTCATCACGCACACCGCATGTCCCCAAAGCATCTTAATCAAGTGGAATGTTGATGGTGTACATGTTACGGGGTTGTGAAAAATATTCCTATCACCCGAAATATTGTATAATCCAAAACGAGCAAACTCCATATGCATGCAAAAGCATAGGAAACTCATCACAGATTTGTTTATAGCTGAGAAGACTTATTTATTTACAGCCATGCTGCCACAGCTCTCTATTCGCGGAGCATACTGCACGACTGGCAGCCGTGACGTCGGCGATGTTCTGGATGTGCTGCCATGCTCGCTCACGACATGAGCGATGTGGGCTGCAGGCCACTGATAGCTGTTCCCAATGCGTACAGCGTGACTAGTGATCATGTTGCGGCCGATGGCCAGCTCTTTTTATTCGAGGTAGCAGTTACAACTCCCGCATTCGTATTATCCGTAGTGGTGCAGGAGAGTGTTTGGAACGCCAGAAATTCTGCACATTGTTGCACAATGTACTCCAGCCGGGGAATTTTGGGAATTCATATAAACCTTATTTGTATGATTGAGGTATAGGCCTTTCCAACCTGGGTGCTGCCATGTTTCTAAATTTTCTTTCACACCTGGCATCGCCAAGCGTTCCTTTGGCATCTTCTTATTGTTCACTAAGCCACTGTGCGCACGTGCCGCAGGCATAGTGGATTGGTAGCGCCCGGTGCAAAAGCATCCAGCGAGCAATATGAAGGCTCCCAAGCTGGAAAGGTGTATGCCCAGCATGAAATGGCAAGTGGGGTTCACTTGGAGTTCTATATAGCCCCTTAGAAGAAAATTTTAATTTAAAAACAAAATATCGGGTACATGGGCTTCAACCAATTAAATTTGATGGACAGGATATTGAAGTGGTTGAGCACCACAAGATTCTTGGCGTTACATTCTCCTCATATTTAACATGGGATTTACATGTTAAGAAATTGTGTAAGAAGCTTTCCTCTGCGACTGGGGCAATATCACGTACACGCGCCATTCTTCCGGTAAAAATAAAACTTCAAATATATTACGCTTTGTTTGCCTCACTAATTAATTACTGCAGCTTGGTGTGGCTAACAACAACTAAACAGAACCTAAACAAAATTCTCGTGCTACAAAAAAAGGCTATTCGTCATATATTTTGTCTAGATTATCTATCTTTCACCCTACATTTTTTCCAGCAGTACAAAATTCATGTAAACTGTGCATGTATGAATACAGACTCTTACGCTCACATTACTTTTCACCTGTCAGCTTTCGGTCACTTTTAGCAATTACCGGTCCATTGCGGCATCACACTAACATCCTAAACACACGCAGTAAAGACACACGGCTGGCTCGTACCCTTTTTCCACACCGATTACAAGCTCCAGTCTTTACATCACAATCTTCCGTCCGTATTAAACAAATATCAACACATCAAATGTTTGACACCTGTTCAACTGCTACAGCTTTTTTCCAATTTGTAATGAGTTTTTTTTTTTTTTCACTACAGTGTTTCTTAGTTATTCTTTTACAGTTTCCCTCCAATTGCTCACGAATATGCCTTCTCATTATTCATGCAGTTTGTGTCAATCTGTAACAAAAAATGCAGTCATTGTGTACACATTTTCTATCAACCTACCTGAAAGTGATTATTTTTTGTAAAGCTGAATATTTCATGTTAACCTTTTTTTCATAATTATTATTAGTGTTATTATTATTTAGTGGTCTCGTCTATGCTGCCTTGTAAGGGTTGCCTGGGCCTCGTCAAGCTGTTTGATTACAGCTTTTAGCCCGGGTGACCCACCAGCCTTTCTGGTAAATAAGATTAAGTTCAAGTATAGGAGCCTCCAAAGGGAATAGCCATTAATTTGTTATATTCATTTCCATGTAAACTGTTTTGTTGCAGTGAGGTTTGACTGTATGCAGATGAGACCACTTCTGGGCAGAGATTGTTTTTGAAGTACCTACTGTTTGAGCTTTTCATGGGGAGTGATCGCCATCAAAGCACTGGTTTGGCATTTTGTTAGGTGCCATTCTTACAACTGTCTTCCGGCAGACCACGAGATGCTGATGTGTGCACTGGTGGCATGCTTGCTGCTGGGTGGTTTGTTGACGTATTCATGTAGTGCTGCTCAGACTTTCCTGGCACTGATTATGCTGTTCTTGCTCAGCTAACAGTTTAAGTGCATTTTTAATGTGTGTGTGAGGCTAACTTAAGAAACAATAAGCAATTATTGATGCCCAGAAAACTTGAAGGTTCCTGGGGGCAGTTGCTAAATTTGGTCTTGGGAATCCGCAAAATTTGGGGAATCTGTTTCAGTCCTGCGATTGGTTGGTTTGGGACACAGCAGAGCTTTGTCACCATGCCATGACTGAAATGCAGAGCAGTGACCTAGTATTGCCGGCTGCTCTTTTTTAAGGAAAAATCAGCTTGGAAACCCGCTCTCATGGTGGGGAATTGGTGATGTGAAGTTGAAGTATATGGAAGTAGACCAACTACGATAATAATAGCAGCTGTGTACAAACACTGTTGAGACACATTACTGAAATTTATTTTTGGTTCGATATTTATCATTATGGCTGCCTGTGGACAGGATTGTTTGTGGAACATTAACTGTCATATTTGTCTTCACTCAGCACTGTAAAAAAAAAAAAAGTTTTCAGAGTGCCTAATCTCTGTCTTAGACTCTGCTTTCTGGTGTCTATGTTGGTGGTGTGGTGGCAGGTGCCGACACTGGTGGTGTTTGGCGAGCACGATCGGGGCACCAGTTCGGCCATGCTGCACCTGCTGCCCAACAGTGTGGCTGTCGAGGTCCCCCATGGCCGGCACCCGGCCTACCTGGACAACCCCAACCTGTGGCACCAGGCACTCTACAACTTCTTGCTGCGGCTGCGCCACGAGCTGAAGGTTACCACCACCGCCACTGGGGGCTCGTGAGCCTCCATCACATTTCAAGCTTTTCACGCACACATACACACACATGGCATCTGGGGGGGGGGGGGATAGATGGCTAGAACTGTCGAAGCTTATGAAACGCGGGACGGGGTTCATTTGTAAACTAAGTTGGGTCGCAGGGGTTTTAGGGTGATAGGGTGGTGAAGGAAGCTGGGAAATGACCGTGAAGTAGCCGAAGCAAGCCACAGCCGTTGTGGGAAGCGTGTCATGGCGGGTGTGTAAGTAGTAAAAGAAGGCAGTTTTGGTGCACATTGAAAGTATTTTTCCTTATGCCATAAAAGAACCGCACCACAAACAAACAAGAAGGTTTTAGTGCCGGTGTGCCATTTCCAGCATTGTAGCCTGTTTAAACTGTTGGTGTGCGTAGAATGGTCCTGCCCATCGTGGTTTAGACATGTGAAATATTGTTGGTGCTGTTCACTCAGGTCGTTGGCAGGAGACAGCTGCTATGAATCCTACCATCTCAGAATTCAAATTCGGTTTCCTTGCTGCCTGGAGTGCTGGCGTTACTGCGTTGTGATCTTTCTTCATGGTCTTCTAAAGCCACGAGGTTGTTTGGTTCGGTCCAGGACAATCAGTGTGGATGCGAAGTGTGGTCTTTGCACATCTTGAGTATGTGTGTTTGAAATGGTGCAATTTTATGTTGCGAGCATAAAGTATTGCTGGCTGTTGATAAATTACACAACCATGTGAGCCTCGGGGATTGAAAAGTCAGGCTCTTTACGCTCATTTATTTGCGTCGTCCACAAGCATTGTGGAGCGATGGCCCACATTTTTCAGCCTCATCTGCTGTGAGGTGAAAGCCTGAGTGCTTTTGATGTTTTTTTTTTTGCGTGTGTGCGTAGAGAAATTCCACGCTTTTGCAATGTCTGAGTTGAAACTACCTCTCTTTGAGACTGCTGAAGTTGCAGTAGGCCATAAATATATTTGCAGAGTAATGTTATCCAGAAAACTGTTAGTTTTTTTTAAATGTTTAAGTGCACAAAAGTGTGATTGTCAGGTTCTTGACAAAGCTGTCTCAAGTGGAAGTTCATATACACTCCCCTCACATGTGCGTTGCATATAGTAGCCACTGTTGATGCATAGTGTTACCATTTTGTTGCTGCTGGCCATTCCAGGACTGTTGAACCTGTCTTTCTGGTGTTGCTAGATACTAGAAAGAAAAACGTGGCAACGCTGAATTAACCTTTGCAATACTGCTGCACACAAGTCACATGGTCTGTAAAGTAATTTTTGCTGCAAGCATGCCATTCAGAACACAACATATCGTGAAGCTTGTTGCTATAGCTGTTACAACAGTAGCTATCATTCACCAGTGGTTTTTTCATGCATTGCAGATTACATTCATTCCAGATGCTTACTTTTTTTAGCTTTTTAACCTAACTACAGAATTTCGGCAGAACTGTCAAAGTACAGGCAGGCACATTCCTAGAGATGTTCATCTGATTTGCTTCAGGACCCTACCCATTGTGCAACACGTCGAAAACATTGCAGGTTTCCCAGCAGTCTGTAATAAAAAAAAAAAGTGAAATTCCAAGCTGTGCACACATGGAGAAAAGTTGCAACTACCAAACTGTCATTTTAACGCAAGGACATGGTCTGGAAAGGACATAGTTTGCCTTATTACAATGTGACCCTGCAGTTCTAGCTGGATAAGTAATCCTTCACAGAAAGTCATGTTCACGAGGTTCGGATTGACTGCAACAGCAGATAGTTGTATGCTGGTAGTTAGTTGTGTGGTTAACACTGGTATGGCTTTCCTTGGTTTGTGACCACCACTTTCAGCATCTAAGCTATTCTACTACTAAAGCAGCTTAGGAAATGGTGAACGGGCATTGAGGTTAGCAATTTAGCAGCTTTTTTATTAGTGCTTAGCATGAATAGTGCACAATTCTTGATCACACAGCTCCCCTAATGGCTGCTGCATGCACTGTGGGTTTCATGTCCACACTGGGTTGGGTAAAAATTCAGCATTTTCTTCGGTATATACCTCAAATGCTCAGGAATTTTAAAAAATAAGCCTAAAAATATTGGTACATTACAGTATGTAATGATTCTGCTTTAAAATGCTCTGGTAGTTTATTTTAGCTTCGTTAAACGCAGGCGATGATGAAAGTCATGAAATTCCAGAACATCATTGCTGCTGGTCCCTACACTGCAGAAATATGAAAACAAAAAAACAGTTAGTGCATGGTTAAAACCAGCAAATTAGGGTAACCTCTGAACATCTCGGGGAATACCAAATCGTCACCTGCCGGTTTAGTGGGACATCACTGAAATTTTAAATCCTCTATTAGTGGGATTACCTTTTGCAGTGCACGATTTTGCAACGGGCCTCCAGCACTTCTGGTAGCCGACATTCTGGCCTTGCTTCGCTTAAACGTGGCAGGCAACATGGTTTGTGCAATGTTGCAGGGATTTGATATCCTTCTGCGAGCTGAAACAAACTTTTGACATTTGTACGTTCTGTTTCATATACAACGTGCCAGCCACTCTAGGGTTACCCTAGGCCTTGCATTTTTACGTAGGCAGTAGTCTGCAAGCCGTGTCTTCTGTATCGTCAAGAGTGAAATGACTTATTCACCTACACGTGCTAGTGGAACCCACTTTGACCCAGTGTGCAGAGCTTTACTGCTGCATGCCTTATCACTGTTTACTATACCATGCCTTGAGCTTAGTTCTTTTCAGGAAATAATGAAGCAATTATCGAAAATGGATCTTGCAGATAAGAGATCAACTACAAACAAGCTAGTCCTATCGCAGTCACAGCAGTTGCTGGTTGACCAGTACACCATGTGAATTGTTAGGGGCCGTTCATGGTAAGAGGAGTTACAGCTACAAAAACCAGGACAGGCCAATAAACACTAGACTGGTTCTGACTTCCATCTGGTTTATTCTATGTTTCAGCCACCTTTTATGTGTTTCACCGGTCACGAGAAACCAAACAGTGAAACTATCTGGTGCATGCACCTACACGAAAGACAGGGTCGATCCTCAAAGGCAGGATAAAACTGTGTGAGGAAAAAAGTCTGCAGTGAAAACAAACAGCTTTCGTAGATCTACATGTACTGTATAAATTACATTGTACTCTGCTGTTTAGTTTCTCGTATGGTTGATAGGACGTGTATAAAAGAAGGCTGAAGCATGAAATAGATCAATTGGAAGTCTGCACTAGTCCTAGATGTTTCTTCACCTGTCTGATCTTTTTATGCAGCAAAGTTTCTTTTTCGTGGAGCTCCAATGAAAAGTTTTGCTTGCGAATGGCAAATTATTCTGCTGTGCGTGTTTGAATATGAGCGCATTCTCTCCAGGCGCATTTTTTTCTTTAACGGGTGATCAGTGAAAGTTTAACAGTTGTGATATCTTTTAAATCTTGCAGAGCACTCAAATATATGGTAGCTTTCTGCAGCCACATTATTGCTTTTTTTTTTTCCCGCGTGTCAAGGTGCGTGCCACTGTTGCGAGTGCAATCGTGGTGCAGTCAAGAGAGTTTTTGATGCACACTGTTCCAAGCCCACCTCTGCGCATTTACATCCCGAAATCGCACAAAGTATGTTTTCTTGGAAGAAGAGTTATTTTCATATACCTCTGCCTTCGTCAGCCTAAATGTACATGAAACTGATTTCAGAGTTGTTTTTGTTGCTGTTTCAAAGTGGTGAGTTTTGATGCCTCTTTATTTTTGTATCATTTTGATGTTGAAAATAAATTTTGTGCAAAACACTTCTGGTGTTCACAAGTTCACAACAGAGTCCGTGTGAGAAAACTGCATGCCTTCTTATGCCTCACTACCGCGTGCCTACTGGATTTGGTTGCTGCTGTTCTTAATCTTCTGAGCCATGGTTGATGTGCTAAAAGGGACACAAAGTGGATATTAAAGGAAACTGTACGCTATGCTAGTCTAATAGATTGTCCTTTGGGACACCACCGTAGTGTTTTCTGGTACAAAGAGCAGACTGTGCTCTTTAAAAATTGCAAATGCAGTTCCCGATTTCTTCGCCTATTTACATCCACGTGCAACGCAGAATATTTTGTCGCTTTGATGGCATGTCGTCTTCCGAGCTCTCGGCAAATCTGTGAAAGAACGAAAACAAAACCACTTGACCCACCCTTCAGAAGAGCCCTTAGTTACCAACAGATGGCACCACTGCACTGTACCACCCTTCATATTGGGGTGTTCCTGTAAAGTCATGGTAGCTTCATCACTTGGAAAGAGCATTATTGGCCTCAATAGATGATGCTGAGGTTGCACTTGAGTTGCTGCGCATGACTGCTTCATGAGAAGTGAGCAACAGTTTACGTTCCAGTATCATGGCCGCACTCGCTGTGCTTGCTTGCTGTTTAAATGATCACTAAAGCCAATAAACTGATTTTGGAAATGAATAATTGGTTTTTTGGGGAAAGGAAATCGCTCGGTATCTGTCTCACATATGCGGTATCTGTCTCGCATATCGGCCAGGGCCGACACTGCTGTAAGGGAAGGGATAAAGGAGGGAGTGAAAGAAGAAAGGTGCTGTAGTGGAAGGCTTCACCTGGGGATCTTTAACGTGCACTGACATCGCACAGCACACGGGTGCCTTAGGTGGGATCTTTAATGTGCACTGACATCGCACAGCACACGGGCGCCTTAGCGTTTCGCCTTTTATCGAAACGCAGCCGGTGCGGTCGGGTTCGAACTCTGGAAGTCCAGATCAGTAGCCGAGCGCCCTAACCACTGAGCCACTGCAGTGGCCAGGGAAGAATTCGCAGGGGCACGATTACAGGTCTTTCGTGTTTACGTAATTTTCTGACTTGTCCAAGCTCTGTTCTCAATAAAAATGACTTATTTGTTACCTTGGATATGCTCTTCTCTCGCAGTCCAACTTGGGTGGCCATTTAAACACGCACCCAGTACATTGGTCGTTCTTCCCGACAGGCTGCATTTGATAGTGCAGTGTTTCCGACTGTCTGAAGTTCTACGTGGTGTGCAGCAACTTCCTCTTTGAAGAGAGATCGGGAGCTCCACAGCAATTGGATCAGATGACATAGGCCTCGGAGGAGTCCACTGATAATACAGCAAAAAATTGGTCCACAAACGCAATCGTAATTCATGGCCATATTTTCTCTCTGCAAGTGCAACTTAGTCCATGGGACTATAAATCAATCGATCAATAATCAGTGAAGTACAACGATGTGCTATTGAGAAGGTAAATGCAGAGTACAGCTATGTGGCTGCAAGCATGGTGAAAGTAAAAACTGCAAGCATCACATCTCGGTCATAAAAAGGCCTACTAGAACTTCTGAAGCCCAATTAGAGTCTACTGGAATCGCAATGATTCCAAATGATCATTTTTGACGGGGATGACCGTCAAATCAACATTGGCTTGAAACCAGTTTAGTGCAGAGGCTTCATGCCAGCACCGAGAGCTTGCTTGGAGAATAAATGGCAGGTGCAAACCTCTGAAACTGCGTACGCTAGAAGGAGACTGCATGTCGCACTCGTGAGCACAATCATGGCAACGGCCTCTCTGCAAACAGGCATTTATCAGTATGGACCCACTTTACAGTGCAGAGAATGCATGAGTGAAGTGTGTGATAAGTGGCCATTGTTGCCAAGGCCCTCCTTTTTCTTTGTCTAAATCAGCAGCTGTAAGCGTTTCCATTGTTCTTTTGTTGCAGCTGATAGCGCCAAACATGAGGTTGCAAGATGTTGCTAGAACACGCACCAAATGCAGAACATCGCAAGGCTGCAGCAAGTAGTTGCTGGCATACAGGCTTACCGCACCCTATTCGGCTCCCCTGCAATGTACTAGCTTTACCTTATCATATAGACCTTAGTAAATTGCATTGATTGCAAAGCACCACTTCTATGCTTTGCTTTACCGAGGTTCCAAAAACAAACGAACCTCTTGGCCAGCAGGGCAGTAGCATATTTTGTTCGAGTGACTATAATACTTTCTGACAATTGTTTTATGGCAGTGCAAGCTCTGGCTTTTGCTTGCCTGCTTTGGCAACATCAAACCAGCTACCATGGGCAAGAGGCTACAGCTAGAGCATGTGAATGGTTGTAATATTGAATGTAGATCAGTTCTCACTTTTAGGTTCATGTTTGATTTCAATGAAATCATGACCAGTTTTGATGTACTACTACTGCACCTATAAGAGTCTTCTCTTGAAAGAACTTATGCTTACCCACTATGGTGAAAGGATCATGAGCAAAAACTTAAAAATGTATAGCTCCCTTTTATATTGCTAATTAGTCACCTTTACTGTTATATTAGTGCATAATCACCAGACCTTTCTGCATGAATGAGGCAGGCACGAATTTTGTTTTAAATTTTTCTTAAAAGGACCACCAACACCTAAGTTTAGTTGCATGTTTTCTTCTTTTCAAATGATGTATTAGACACTGGTACACATGGCTCCCCATGTGGTATTTGCCAAAAACCGCTAAACAATTTACAACTAAATTTCTCTTCAATGCTCTTTTGCTTTTAGTTTCGTCAACCGAATGATAGCTGTGATGCACTGCGAGTGTTTAGGTATCATCAGGCATGAAAAAAAACTGCACTATAACCACTGATACACTCTGTTGTCATTCCAGCTCTCGAAGCAAGCTGGCCTAAGCACAGTAGTAAATTAAAACTATGTATTGGCAGTTACATTGCAGTCTTTTCCGTGCATCATGTGACCGAAACGCTCCCAAAGCGTCGCAGCCATCATTCGAATGATGAAATCGCAACTGAAACATCATGATAAAAGTGATTTAGCAGTCGTAGGCGAATACCACGAGCTGAACCACGTATTCTAACCTATAATAGTAGTACTTCATTTAAAAGAAAATAGATAGGTCTAAAGTTAGATGTCTATGGTCCTTTAGATTAGTGCAAGAAGGTTTAAAACTTCTTGAACTAACTCAGTAGCTGTTAGCACGTGGTAAAAAATGTGCCCGCTGCTATACAGTAGTCAACCATTCAACCCAAATCTTTCAGTTGGACTGTTTCAGTCAATTCAACCAATTTAGGCCAATTTCAACCAATTTAGGCATCAGCCTGAGATTGCAGGGTGAGGCCTAATATGCTAGTGTATAACAAGACCAGACACACAGCACCTTGTAATGAAACATAGCATTTTTTTTATTCAACTAACACAGATCCCATAACTTAACTGACGGAACACACACACAAAAAAGAGAAGGAAAGGAGGGGGGGGGTCGCATGAGTTAAAACGTCTCCTCTTAAAGCTTCAGTACGTGTGCTCCGCAGTGCACGTGTGAGGTCTCGATACCTAAGGGGGGTCGGCAGGCTAAATCTTTTTGGGGTGTCCTCATCGTCGACTCTCCGCGACCTGATCTTTGTCTGTGAGCCTCCAAGCAGCAAAGGGCTTATGTACACGAGAAAGGTGGCAGGTTTTGGGGAAAGAAGGCGGGCTTGGACGAGCTCATCGGGTCTCCGGGTAGCCATTGCTGAGGTTCAGGTCTGCAGAGCTGTTGTATCCCGGTGTTCCGGATGCTTGCGACGTGCGGCACTGCACCTCAAACACCTCGTGGATGGCTTGACGGAAGCACTGGAAGTTGTAGTCGATGAGCCCTGCAAAGCAACCACGCCAACGTTACCAGGCCTGACACACCCGCAATGCAAATCTGTGCCAGTGTTTCCAGATCCATATTATTTTTTTTTACAATAATTTCGCACGCCTGGCTTGAAATGGTTCTAGGGTAGATTATGCACATTTCATCACTTTTATACTGCCCATGTGTTTGTGTGTGTGTGCGCAACGTGTGCCTTGTGTACCAGGTTTTGACAATATTCAGGTCACAAGTACAAATGTGCATGTAGCACCTGAAGGGGATATAATCACCCCTTTTACCATTCCTACCACTTCTGGGGAATGAGCGAGACAAAGCAGATGCCATCATCCGTACCGCCTACAAACATGCGTTAGGCCTCCCGATGTACACGGCCAACTGCTACCTCGAGGACCTGGGACTGACCAACACAATAGAAGAAATTCGAGAAGCCGTCCTAGCATCGCAAAAGGAACGCCTCCTCACCACCAAAGCTGGACGCGCAATCTTGGAAGGAGTGGGTTCCCCGGCTGACATACGCGTCTTCCAGGACAACCGAGACCTACCCTCAACTCTGCGAACTCGCGTGTATGTAGCTCCACTCCCGAAGAACATGCACTCAGACTCACAAAAGGGACGACGAAAGGCGCGAGTGGACTATCTGCGCCGCACACATCGACAGGCACAAAATGCTGTATACGTGGACGCAGCCATGTACCCCGATTCAACAAACGCGGTGGCGGTCGTCTTGGACACCAATTTCAAGGAAATCGCCAGCGCCTCCCTACGAAACTGCTCTCCCACAGCAGCAGAAACTGCTGCAATTGCCCTCGCAATCCAGCACGGCGATGCTACGGGAAATGAGTTAAAAATTATTACCGACTCCCAGTCCGCGTGTCGCCTCTTCCTCTCTGGCAGACTTCCACACTCCGTTGCTCCCATTCTGACTACCCCACAAGTTCAAAATTCCACAAGCGAGCACCAAATCACTTGGACTGCTGGGCACAAGGGGTTCGAGGGAAACGAGGCCGCGGACAGTCTAGCTCGAGGATATACTAACCGAGCGACTAACCTCCCCGACCTCACCCCTCTCCGCTCTACGTACGGCGAGCGCCTCCTCCTTCTCCGAACACAGACAAGTCTATTCTCCACCACACCGTAACCTAATGGCGGCAGAGGCGAGGGAATGGCGACAACTACAGACGAACACCTTTCCTAACCCACACAAGTACCAAACCATCTTCCCTGACAGATATGACAGCATCTGCCCTTGGTGTGGCGGAATTCCAACAACATATCATGTAACATGGGGCTGCTCCGGTCCCAAGCCCCCCGAACTAGACAAACATCACTCCGAGGAACAATGGGAGTCTGCCCTGCTCAGCTCTGACTTGGCGACGCAGCGAAAGCTGATATCCCAAGCAAGAGCAACTGCGGTGGACATTGACTCCACCCAAAATCTGTATTTTCGCCTCTCTATCCTACGTTTTTGGAATAAATGTTTTCTACTACTACTACCAGTTATGACATTTTATTTCAGTAGCATGAGGAGGATGCAATAAATGAAACAGAAAAACTGAGATGAAGGCAGAAAAAGTCTGGTGAAGCACTGCAATATAACGCGAGGAAATAGCACAAGACCCCAGAAAAATTTAAAAAAAAATATCAACCCTAGATCAGGCAACATAACAGAAGCTAAAGAAATGGAGATTGCAAGTAAAAATATGGAAGCAATCGATACGTCAACATTATTTGGGAGGGAGCACTAAAGATATGCACGCAGCATCATCAATTCCAGAAAAGGTTCCATCATAATATATGCTGCCTACCATGCAGCAGCGGCCACCATCATCAACGTGCCTTCCCTTTCTCAACGGCCTGTGTGCCTTCCTTTAACGTTCCCAGCCACCCTCTCCTCTTTCCGAGTGCACTGTGCGCTCAGCCCCTACTACCCAAGGGTCACCAAAAGCTGGCTTCTCCTATCAACTCCTGATTCTTGTGGTGAAAGTCGCTGCAGTTCTAAATTAGCGAAAAACAAAATTCGCACCTTGGAATTCGTTCTCTTGGTAAATTCGTAACTTAGTCCAAAATAGAATGCAAGATGTGTTTTACACAGCAGAGCATCCTTGTACTCTTCAAGTTCATTATACACTTCAGTAAATCATGCCGCGTGAACAGGCTTCTTCGCCTTTACTTTTAGGTCTAACATTACAACCACTGGAGGTTGACTTTGCTCCAGTGCTTGTTGTATAAGTATAGCATACCAGCGTGAAACTTCCTCTCGTGAAAGAAGGCAGCACCAAGAGACCGACACTTCTGCTATGCGAAATTTAGCACCCACGGAATACTCTCAAACTGCGGCTTTAGCCACACTTGGGAAATGCTGAACTTGTGAAAAAATATCTTGTTTACAGTACGACACACTGCTTTTGTGGGATGCTGCAGAGTTCTGGATCTCACCCCAGTAACACAAAAACACTGCTTTGTTGTCAGATCATTTCACAATGCCGCTGTGGTACCTGGAAGCGATATTGAACGCAGCAGGGAATGCACCCACTGGCCAACCAGAACTGGCGTCACAACTGTGAATCCCGAAAAGTTTCAAGCTTGGCAAAAACCAGGCAGCCACGTGACCACCCTGTGCCTCAGTCACTCACCCTGCTTGTCGAAGTTCTCGTCCCTGAGTATGCAGACGAGCGCGAGGAACCTGTTGACCTCCTGCAGGTACAGCACTGTCCCGTTGTTCAGCTTGATGATGCTGGCCGACTCACTGTCGAAGGTGCTCCCTTCGCCGTCTGCTTGCAGGCTACGGGAAGAAGAGTCATCTCCTCTCATAAGAATTTTTGCGAGATGGCACACACGCGCACTAATTCCCTAGTAAACAATAACTGAAGGCTGCAAGCACAATCCCAAAGCTACTTAGCAACAAGCCAATAAAACATATGTCATGGCTCCTTCCCCGTGTGTTGTGGTGAGCTAATCTTCTCAACATACAGTGAAAGCTCTTTAATTCGAACTTCAGGGGACCGGGAAAAATGTTTGAATTATCCGATGTTCGAATTATCAAATGCCTCGAAAAGCTGACGAGAACCATTTCCATAACAGTATAGTACCGTATTTACTCGCGTAACGAATCTGCTCGTGTAATGAACCCACCCACCCAGCCCCGATGTCCGCCTAAGAATTTGAAAAAAAAAAAAAAAGCGTCAGTCGTTAACACGTCACCGTGCACAACGCACTTCTTGACAGTGCGCCAAGATGCTGTGCAGCGATAACACCAAGGTGTATTTGACTTTTGACATTAGCTCTAGCAAGGGGGGAAGCGAACTTGGCAGAGTGCCAGCGCTTGTCTGGTTGTGCAAGCCTCGTTTTCAGTACGTTTGCCTTATCGTGCCAGGTGCGATTGGGGTAGACGCCGTCTACTGCCACTCAATCATTGGAAAGCGCGATAGCAGGAAACGCCTCCTGCAGCGAACAATGCTAAAAGTCGGTGTCATGATCGCGGCTGACCACATGCTTTCGTTGGCGACTGATGGGTGGAAGGATGGACGACATCGCTAAGGAAAAAAAGTTTTTTGCACGTATTTTGTATTGCCCGTCCGACGTCCTAGCCTTTCATTGGCATTGGCTGGGACCGCGCCGACAGTACTTATCCGTATTTCCGAATTAACGTGTATTTAGTTGCGAGTTTCGGAGGCTGCTTGAAAAAGAGGGTAGGCAGCTGCCACCGTGACCACCAACCCCTACTCTCCGGCACCGACGGCTGTCGCGCCGGTGATGGCGACATTTAGGCTTTACCCACTCTGGCACCGTTTTATCTGATTCCATCTTCTGTCCCCGTTTAGGACGTGCGCAGCCTCTAACTATGCGGAGGTGGGTTTTTTTGGCCACGTGCTGTGCCAAGCTGGCCAGACACGGCGGCGCATAGTTGGAATTATTCGTAGCTGAACCGACTCGCTTTCGAATTAACGGGCTTTTTTATACTCGGACCTCTATGGAGCTTGGCCGGACCCTGAGTGTAGTTTGAATTTATCCGAAAATTTGAATTATCGAGGTTCGAATTAACGAGCTTTCCCTGTATTATGCGTCACTGTGCTCATAACTGCTGTAACTGCCGCAGGCGTAAAGAATTGCACAATCATCTTTTTTTTTTCTGGGATAAAGCTGCAAAATTTGAAGAAAAAAAAATGCATTCTTTTTGGCCACTTGCAAATCCTTTGGTTCAACACAGCGTGTCAGGGGCTGTACTTGACTGCTTTACAAGTGAGTTTGCTTTAAATTTTTTCACTTGAAAAAATATCTCAAACAGGTCTTCTGAAGGCACACTTAAATGATGGCTGCACTTAGGTGCATGCTAATGCGTCGCCAAATGAAATCTACACCACCTCAGAGGTTTCTGGTCATGCCCCAGCAGCCCCTAGTGCCCTGCTTTCTTTTTTTTCAAAGGGGCCCTGTGACGTTAATAAAGCACGAGGTCTTTATTCTTTATGTGCAAAGCGAGGGGCATCATGATACCTGAACGCCCAAAGAATGCCAAAACCATAATATTTAATATTATAATCTCCAGAAATGCTCATTTCGAGCCAATGGCATCGAACAGGAGCAGCAATGTTTGGCTGCGGAAATGAGGTGGTAGCCAAAATGGGTGCTGCCTTTCCGATTAGTTGGGTGTCCGGCTACAACTTTTACAATTTTCAAGTTACAACTTAAAAATACAGTGATGAATGCCCTTCAGAGCAGGCCCGTCCAGCCAATAGCGTCGTCCAGTCCTGGCTCTGCAGCAGAGGCTAGGCAGGGAAGGGACAGGGGCCTTTGTCATCAGTCCTAGCGACCCGTTTCAACTTCAATGTGTTTTCAACTTGCCCCCTTACTCCCTCCGCACCCATAGCCCAAACAACAAACAAACCACTCCACACAGCTCGCGGACAAATGCCCTGCTCCTTCCCTTTCTTGCCTAGTCTCTGCCTCATGAAAACCAGTCGACGCCATCGGTTGGGAGGCCTTCTCCGAGGGGTATTCGCCACTGCATTCTTGAGCTGTAACTGACTATAGTTCCTTTACACTTCAGAAATGGGTCCAAAGTATGATGTCGCCGAGTGCTGTAAGCTTTCGCATGCCACAAAAACTGAAAAGAAGCAGTGAAACCAAACGAAAACTAATAAGAGCAACACTAGAGGTGACACTTTCCACTTTGCTTCGAAATTTCGTACAGGCAAGCACTTTTGTCCAAACCGCACCAAGGAGACAGCAAAAAAAAAAAAAAAAGCTGGTCGAAATGCATTTCCCAAAAATGTGAAGAGAAAAGCTGGACAGGAGGCAAGGTTTGGGGGACCTGAGTTGTGCCTTCCAATCTTGCCAACAAAGAAATGTTGAGGAGCTTCGTTTGTTAAGTTCACCATCCCTGCACTGTCTACAGCACGTACGCAGAGAAACGACACAATGAGTGCCTGTGGGTTGTCCCGGCAAGGCGCATTTTCTATTCAGTTAAATAGGCGAGTGAAACACATTTTTGCCTTATCTTTTTATTTAGAATTTTGTAAGTGGAATAACTTTTGTTTGCATGCCCTGATTTCAATAATTCTTTTTGTACTGGTCTCTGCAGTGCATACAAAATACATACAAGTAGGTCAATCGGCACTGAAGAAAACATTGTGGTGCCCCTGTCAGCATGAAATGCTTTTAGCTCCCACGCTCTACAAGCTCTGCAAACACTGTCCAGAAACTGCGGTGAATAGGAAGGACAACGTGAAGCAAACTTTCTAAGACTTTCTCTCCGGTCATTATCAGCTTGGTCAGGGGAGAGATATTAAGTCATGCATTTTCGATTTTTTGTCTGCCTCCAATGCAACCATTGTTGTCTCAACATAATATCCCAATTTTGACATCTAGGCTGTGGTCCTGCAGCCCAACCAATTCTGTTCGACTAAAACTCACCCATAGATGGACGAGATGTCAATGATCACGTCAATCATGTCGCAGCAGAGCTCGTACGACTGCATGTCCACGGGTGAGTTGTCGGTCGCAATGTACATTTTGGTCACCACGTCGAACAGGAATGCCTTGTCGATCCCAGAGTTCTGCAGACATGTTTTGAGAGCGGACGAGTTTAGAGAGGCCAACACACAGACCTTGCTGAAAAGTACAACACTGAAAGATAGCTGAAGCCAGATTTCACAAAACCTCAAGCCAAGAGGGCCCCAGTTCAGTGAATAAGCCACCCCCCAACAGCCAGCTACCCAGTGTTTGAACCCTTCTTATTCAACAAAATTCTGACCCATCTACACTCCCGCCCACTTCATACATTGGGTCTCAAGTATGTACTCAGAGCAAAATACTGATGACAAAAATCTCACAGGGTCACAAAATACATCTGTGCCACCCAATAGCCACATAAGCACAAAACAAAATCTGCAGCTTGGATCCCCAGGAAATGCATCTATGCAAATCTGCTTACAGTTGAATGGAATTCTGCAAGCTGCTGCCTGCCAATCGCTAGGGAACAGACTCCTCTTGGAGAGCACAATCCCATTATACTGTGCTTAGATAAAGGCATTGCCTAGAATACAACGTCTAACGTAGGAGAAAGGTGTTGTCAACACCAGCAAAAGGGAGGCTCAGCTGAAGGAATCTTATACAGGCAGAAAGAACATGGTAATTTACCAGACCATCAAATTAACTAATCCTGAGCACGTAAAACACCAATGCAACAAAAGAGGCTGTAAAAAATACTTTACATGCTATTATGGCTGTTCTGTTTATTCAGACCGCACCCTAGTGTTGCTGTAGGCTGAGCAGATGCGGCCGCGCAGAGCTTGTCAACCTTTTGGGGTCGACCAAAAGCCCTTGTCACTGTCCTTCCTGTTCCAACTTTATCATTATAGCTTCGTGCCTCCAACAGATGCAAAGAAGTATCATTTCAGGAATAAGGTGGAAATGAAAATTAAGGGAATACCGTTACCAACTAGAGCAGCAAGAAGGAGCCTAGCATTTCCTTTGAGCTCGTCAGGACACTTGCGGATGCCCTGTAGACAGCAGATTCCTGTGTCCTGTATGAACCTTTTTGCCCGGAAACAGGCCACTCCATATTTCAGTCCTCCTCCCCAACTTGACAATTTCGATGCTCGTTTTTATGAGGTCAGCGCATATGTGGCATCAGTATGTGGCACTGCCAGCTAAGACCATCCAAATAACTTGCAAATTTTAAGCCCTTAATCTTCAGCAGGGAGTGAAGTCAGTCTGTCAGGATCAAGCAGTCTGAACTGACATGCATGGCTGTATTCACAAACTGCAAAACCTGCTGCACCAGATGTCAGAATTTTTGTTTTTGTGATGGGGACTCTGTGAAAGAAGAGGCAAGAGATGTTTGCAGGCATTCCTCTGCTTTCCTTCACGATCCTTTGTTAAGCACCCTTCACCCATGCTGTTGACACGAGTGTGTCAAGCCACAATGTGCAGCATCCACTTGCATTTCAATACTGCTGTCTTGTCACGCTTTTATGACTCTTAAAGTACCTTTCCCCCTAACAAATGAAGACAGCTTGTCTAGGCTCAAGGCTGGATCCAATCCTCACAAAATTAAACATGCACAAGCTTTTTCCCGAACTTTTTTTTTGCTGTTTTTCAGAACTTCATACCTATACTTCTGTACTTTGTGCTTTTTCTTCAATGTTACATAGCACCCCAGTACCTTTTCTACTGTACAAATTCTACTCCTAAGATATTCCACTTCCTGAGCAACGATTATTGCACTTTTCTTATATATATGCTTTCTCTAAAACTGCTCTCTTTTTACGTTTAATGCATGCCCCTCCTGCTTGGGCTTCGGCCTGCAGTATTTCGTAAATATATAAATAAACATTCCAATGCAGCAGGGGATCAAAAATAAGCCATTGCAGCGAGTGTCATAGAACAAAGGACAGGAACCAGGTCCAGTGGAATCTCCATGATACAAATCTTACAAGACCATGAAAAATATTCGCATCATCCGAAATTTGTATCATCCAAAATGAATAAAATCCGTATGCAAAAAGCAAAGTAAATGAAGGCACGCAGATCTGCCTACAGCTAACGGGATTTAAAGGGTCCCTGAAATGATTTCGATGGGCATATTCTAGTTCAACAGATCTGTGAGGTCGTCTTTGCGGGTATTCAAGTCAAATTTGAAAGCTCTGTGCGGAATCTATATTTTTAAAATTGCTGCTCGCAATAGCTTGCAACCGATCAGGGCGACATATCACCATTATCATCGTATCAACCATATCATATCACTGAGCTTCTGCTGTACGCTTTCGTTATTGCGATCAACTTTTAAGCCACGTATTGCTTATGTTATGGAGTTTATTTATTTATTTATTATTCCTCAATTGCCCCTAGGTAGGGGTTTTACATGAGAGTTTACATGAGGGGCTCAAAAACAACCATCTGAAATTAGGGAGTTGACTTACATGCGCAGCCGACCTATTCGCGGGATCTAATGCAGCTTCGACCGAGCCGCAGAGGTAGTATGCACTCTGTGCCAGTTAATTAGTGTGCAAATCAATTCCGCTATGAAAAATTCGAACCGCACGCTGTTCATCCAGCTCACTCAGGCTAACAGTCATTTTTCCAGACAAGGGGTAGACAGTGCAAGAGTAAACTTCTGGTAGCCTTTGGAGCGTGCGTCGACGGCATCAAGCCGGAACCTGAAACTACGGAACTGTTAGCAGCTCAGTTCACTGCTAGTCAGTCAAGCCACACTCAAGCATGAAAGGCAGGATGTTTTTATCGCCTTTTATTTTCCTTTTAGTAACCTTGGTCTTGACAGAACCAAAGCATCACTTCAAATAAACTGGCAGTTCAAACTAACAAGGGTCCTCTGTAATTAGACTGAACTGTACTCAACTTTCAAGACACATCGAAACAATTAAATATACCACCAAAAACGTACTTAAATCTCGTGTTCCTTGCACCCCAGTATGCGACCATGTAGCAATGAATTTATTACCTACATTTGTACAACACTGTCACAGGGTTTTATTATGCAAAATCAATAACACCAACACCACACCGTTAGCTTTTGACCGTGACTCACCTGTGAAAGCTGCACTACTCAACAAGCGGCATGGGCACTCTTTGCAAACTAATATCACCGCTTATCACCACACAGGTGGCTTTTGGGAGTTTGACCAGCAACTTCCCGCTGCCATATGCATGTTTCTCAGACACAGCCTCGGCCCCTTATTTTTAGCAGCATGCAAAATTGGAACAGTAAATCCCACTGCCTGACTGCACCTAAATAATGCGACCAACGAGGAGCTGGCACTCACCGAGATGAATATGTTAAGGAGGTTTTCTAACGTTGGCAGCTCCGGTATCAACTTCTGGAGCACTTTGCTGAACGCCTCGAAAATGGAGTGGTCGTATATGCTGGTGAGATAGAAACTGTAGCACAGGGGAGCATGGAGAAGAGCAAAAGGTCAAGCACTGGAAGGACGGACAGTAAATCTGCTTTCGCCACCTGTTAATTATTCCAGAAGGGTGTACTACAAACACACCCCGTTCCATCCAGCATTTTTATTCGGTAATGTCCTGCCTCAGTAAGGCATGTTGCTGGGCTAGTGGCGCCTGTCCATTGTCTCTTTTGTTTTGTCTGTGTGAATTTATTTGCGCCAAGGTGGTTTTTTTTCCCAAGCTTGAAAAAATGTCCTGCCTGTTTCATGCAGTCGCATCTTTCATCTCTCAGTCACTATAGTTGCATTTTAGGCAATCGTCAATATTTTAGCAAGGCAACAAAAGAGGCTAGTTGGTATCGACTTGCTATGCAGCTTGAATGTGCTGGGTAGTGACAAGGATGAAATAATACGACTGTACACAGCAGAACTATCAAATGAAATTTCATTTGGCAAGAAAGGACATACCGTAATGAAGAACATGGGTGCCATCCCTGAAAGTGCACGCCACTTTTCCCTATCATAAACTGTTAGAGCTGTTCGCCTACGAATGCCATCTCACCCAGCGTTAGCACTATGGAAGGCGTGCTGACACAACCTTCACATGTGTTGGCAATAAAGAACGCCGCCACGATCTCCCTCTCATGTCTGTCTTTGCTGGTTTATGGTTGGTTTAAGAAGGTTTAACATCCCAAAGCGACTCAGGCAATGAGGAACGCCGCAGTGAAGGGCTTCAGAAATTTCGACCACCCAGGGTTCCTTAACACGCACTGACATTGCACAGCACACGGGCCACTAGCATTTTGTCTCCATCGAAATGTGACCGTCGTGGTCGGGATCGAACTCTATCTTTCGTGGCAGCGGCTGAGCACCGTAACTGCTGAGCCACCGCGGCACCTCAAAGACAGAGTTGGCAGGAAGGTCATGGAGGCATTGTTTACTGCAAACATACATGGAGGCTGTGTCAGCACACCTTCAATAGCGCTAATGGCGGGTTAGATGGCATTCATATAGAAACAGCTCAAACAGTTGATAACAGGAAAAAGTGACATGATTGCTCAGTGATGGCACCCGTTTCCCTTATGTCCTTTCTTGCCAAATAAAATTTCACTTGATAGCCGCGCTATGTATACAGTTGTCTCATTTCGTCGTTGCTGCCACTCACCACATTCAAGCTACATAGCGAGTCAATATTTTAACCTGCTATTTAAACTCTCGTTTCAAGCCTTGTTATTTTATTGCCATAATTAACTCATACCACCTTGTGTGTTACAAATTATGACCTCACCTGTCATCACATCACTAACTACCCCCTGTTAATTCTGATCAAATGTAACCTTGACAGCCTTACTAACTTTTGCCACGGTGCAGACAGGCCCTATGGTCTCTTATGTTTATTTCTAGCATACGCATCAACATCTAACAAGATTTTATTTATTAACATTGCATGAACTTACTATACATTTGCACAAGCTTACACAGCACAAAGTGCCCAAGATGCTGCACTGCAGGGATCTGCCTCACAGCCAAGGCAAAAAGATTATTTTCCCAGCAGTCCAAAGAAAGAATTTTACAGAAGCAGGTTTCATTCAGGATGTTACAGGTAAAATCTGCAGCCTCGCCACCAGAATAAGCATGCCGTTTCAGCCACACCCTGAGATGTGTTGCCATGGGCCGTTTGGTAATTCAAAGCACAGAAAAGCTTTCAAGCAATCATTGTTCAGCGACTGCCCTGCAAAATATTCCAGATGATGCTCTAGAACCTTCCACCTAAGAATAATCACAAACCTTGAATAGCAAAAATGCAATAACTGAATGTTAAACTGTTCATTTATTAAAAAAGTAACAAATCCCATGTTTTATGAGATCAGTTTTGTTCCATTTTTTTTTTCTTTCTTTCAAAGCATCAGCAGGAGAGAAGTTACAGGCAACTCGGTGCGATTTTTTTTTATTACAAAATTCCTTGCTCACTGGAAAAGGGGGGGCCTTCCCCGACTTCCCCTTTAATTCACACACTGGAATCAGCTACCCAGCATAGGCCCTAATTAGGTGAAATGCACTGTACACCAGACTCTCGTGATACAGTTGAATACTGCCACTTAAACTTTACATGACGAGAACTCATGTGGTGATGGTCCATGGGGGACAAGATTAGCCTAGACAAATTGAAGACAACATATCTTTTTGTCCCTCGAGTACAAGACTCATGGTCTGTAAACCATTCACGCAGCCTGATAAGATATTCTAGATAACGCAATGGCCTGCGCTTTATTTAGGCACAACCTTTGCACAGCTAAGACTTCCATGGTTCGTGTTCTCTAAATGAGGCCATGCAGTGAATTTTTCCTTGCAAACCTTGGTCTGTTGTAAGATGTGAGCATATTCAAATTGCAAAACATTAAGATGGTGAAGTCACACAATCTGGCGATAACAAATCCATGCAAAAGGCACCGCAAATCTGTTTTTCATAAGTTGGTCGCACCACAAAACAGCCTGCAAAATAATTATGGGCCAGAAGTCTGACTTCCACTTAAAAATGCGCAACACCAAATTACCCGACCACATCGCTTGCCTTCACAAAGAACAAACACTGGAAGGCAGAAGCCTGCTTTTACGACAGATGAAAACTTATATGGCAATTGTTCTATGGCACCTCAATCATGCGAGAAAAACAAGACTAGGAAATAAGCCCGTTCTTATGGCAGATACAAAAACATACACAGGCACTATAAATGGAATTCCCACAGCTATGAAGTGGATAAATCATCAGTGGCTGATTTAATAAATGCAGTTCATAAAACTAAAACTTGCTACACAACTGCTATCCTTTTCTCTTTGACAGCACATATTAAAAGATGATTCGTTTTATTTCCTTCTATTTGCCTTGCTCAAGCCAGAAATTTAGCAGCCCTACTAGGATGCCGGACTTCCGAGGGATGCAGCAACACTATACAGATTGGAAAAGCTTCACTCTTTGGTGAGATGTGATAATGTCAGACAGCTCAAAGCCACTCACCCACTGGCACCATCTAGTGGCCAACAAGACAAGCGTCCAGCCAAGAGTTACCATGACAGCCTAGAAGCTTTTGTCTTTCATCCCCAGCCACCAATGTCACTCTTCTCATCACCATCTTTCTACACTTTTTCTCCTTCAGCAAAAAGTTGCCTGGCCCCCAGCTAGCATTCAACACAGGCAGTTCCCGCCTCTGTACATTCTAGTTCCACTGGAGTCTGTGAAAAGTAAATGCTGAAAAAAAAAAGGCCTCTACAATTGGGCTTCCTCATCAATATGTTTGACCAGCACAGCTGTTTATGCATTTGATATTGAATGGAGAGACTCCACCAGCACCTGCCCGGAGTGTGCATAGATTGCTCCTCACTGCCCGTGACGCCACGTCATGTGACCATGTAATGTGTTACACAGACGCAAACACTAAAGCCTAGAGAGGTCACTAGCAGTTTCGCTGCAAAAAAAAAAAAAGGGAAGGCCAGCCCACCTGAGCTGAACGCTGTCGAGTCCCCTGTCGGCAAGGTCATCTGTGGCGCGCTGGTGGATGTCCCTTTGGATCTCAATTTTGTGGTCGTCCGAGAGGCCGTCCACCTTGTGTATGAACACCTCAATCTTCATGTCTGGGTTCGCTTTGGTTGCCATCACCACTGTCTTGTTCAATTTTTGTAGGGCCTCCATGTAGTCATCCTACACAAGAAAAAGGAGGAAGGAGCCAAAATTGGGCTTCGGTCGCCCTCATCATCCACAAAAGAGAAAAGTACAAAAGTGGATTGGGTTTGCACATGCTAAAGCAATACTGCAAGGCAAGCCATAACAGAGGATTCCCAATAAAAACACGGAAAGGAACAGTGCAATAGGGACAGAATGAGGCAAAGAAGCTGACATATGCAGTGCTGTCTCATGACTGATAGTCTATAATGTGGCCAAGCAATAAATAGAGAGAGGGGAGAAGGCAAAAACAACCCCACAACCAGAAAACAATGTAGATTAAACATCACACTGTTGAGTTCCGTTATCCTACGGGCAATATGTTATACAGGCCAAACGGGGAGATGTAGCAATGATCGGTTAAGGCAATTGGAGCTGGTATAATATAGTGAATATGCAACTGATTCCATGCAATTTTTTAATTTCCCGCCCTTTATCATTGGCTGAAGCGATGCCACACCCTGCGTTCGCTCTCAATTATTGGCTGGAGCCTAAGGCATGGCATTGCTTCAGCCGAAGACGAAGGGCGGGAAGTTCAAAAATGGAATCGATTCAGGACGGAATCGTATTACACCAACCCTGGTGCTAGAATGGCTATAGTGCAACTACAAGCCACTTTTCAGTCAGACGTCGATCTTTACAAACATAAGGAACAACACAGATATCAAAGCATAGAAGCACAAAAGGTTTGTTGGAGCAGGGCACTTGTTAGGCTACTGTTATGCAGACATGCAAGAAAATAGAGTACTCAGATGACTAGGATGGCAATATGGTGTGTTTAACCAACATTATTTTTACTTAACTATGTTTTTAATCTACCATGCAATGCCTTGCTTTCTGTATTTTACCTTGTCCTCTCTAGTCTGTCAACTTCTTTGCCCTCATCCTGTACCAACTGCGCTGTTTCTTTGTGTTGAACAATGTACACTATTGGCGGATACAACTCATGGAAGAAGTGGAACATGACCCTCAAAGGAGGCTCTCCAGCCAATGGCATCAACAGACTGTCGTGAATAATCCGAGTAACCCATAAATAATCACCCTCCACCTGCCGACGCCTCGCGATATCACGCTAGCGAGTACAAGGCGATTCATCAGTGATGTCATTACCATCGGTCAACACCATTGGCCGAAGGGTCTTCCTTTGAGTGCCATTTGCCATTTCGCTCTTGAGTTGTATCCAGCTACAGCTCAATGAAGTACCCTTTTGCAGTTTTCCAAGTTAATTTTGACTACCTGGGGTTAACGACCCCACAAGGAAATGACATGATGTGAAATTTTCTTGATGTGAAATCAAGAAGATGAAATGGGCATGGGCAGGGCAAGAAATGGTGTGTAGAGATAAGCGACAGTTTTTTTAGGTAATGAAGTGAATTCCAAGAGAATGTAAGCAGGAAAAGGTTATTTGAAGAGATATGGAAGAGGGCCTTTGTCGTGCAGTGATGGTTCGGCTGATCATAATGACTCCAGGTTCTTAACATGCACCAAAACCTCAGTACAAGGGCCTTTCCACGTTTAACCTCCATTGCAATACAGCTGCCTTGTCTGGGATTGAACTCGCAATCTACTGTTTGCTGGCTGAAAACTGTGCCCACTGTGGCAGCTAGAACAGAAAAGAACCCAAAGCAACAAAAGAAGTATGGAAACAAGATGTCAGTTTTGCATGAGCAATGGAAAGTGCTATTCTTTCGACACAGAATGCTTCTTTCAGGTGTAGATGACAGGAAGGGACAAAAAGAACAAATATATTTCATTTCGACGTGACCCCCCCCCCCCCCCCCGTGTCCCTGAACCCTAGCTAGCTGAAACCAGCAACCCTGGTGAAACCATAATCGCAGCAGTACCCTTGGATTCCGTGAAGTGCCCTCTGGGTTCTCTTAAGCAACTGAATGCATGCATGCCTTAACCCACACCTTTCCTTCACCCACTCATTTTGGGACTGGCTATACTGTAACTGCTTATACGTGGTAGACTGTTTCACTATTTAGTAGTCATTAATTCAATTTGGGCACTTTTTGAGGTGTTGCACATTTTCATATATGACAGGCAGGAAGAGACGAAAGCCAGGACATCTGGGGTTCCTTGGGCTTTTTTTAGAGGTGTTGTGCATTTTCATATATGACAGGCAGGAAGAGACGAAAGCCAAGACATCTGAGGCAGAGCTGTGCACGGGCTCGGGCCGGCCTGAAAGCCCGGACCCGAACCGGCCCGCGGACTGGGCTCGGGCCATTTGGAGATTCTCTCACTCGGGCTTGAGCCGGGCCCGGGCCAGGCTTTCTATGTCTCGGACGGGCCGGCCGGGCTCCCCGATCTCGACTGCGTACCTTATGCGAAAGTATGCTTGTCGTCTTGCATGTAGGTACAGCATGAAGTGCAATGTATTTATTAATCAAAAATGAAATCTACAGAGACGGGAGAAAAATACAAACGCTAACAAAAGGCAAACGAAAGCTAGCGGAGGCTTGGAATGCGTTTTCGGTTCTACCAAGTACCGCCGCTGTGGAAAAGCCGCCGCTTGCAGGCGCCTCCCAGTAAAAAGGCTGAGAAGGGAAGCGTTTGGGAAGCGAAGATAAGCCTGTGTACGGCGCACGCGGAGTCGCCTTTGCCAAGCATACAAATTAGCCAAGCAGTGGCGTACAGGGGGCTTTTCCAAGAACAGGGTTGCGAACACAAGTACCATTACTTCTTTTCTTAAGCCATCAACGTCAAGCTCACAGATTCCAGCATCTGCAAAGGAAAAGTTAACTGCAGCTTTAGCACATTTATGTGCCAAAGATATGCGCCCATTTGACATAGTCAGTGGCAGTGGCTTTGCAAAAGTGGCTCAAGAGTTAATCTGCATTGGAGCTCGCCATGGCAATGTTCAGGTTGAGGACGTCCTTCCTCATCGCGCCACTGTCTCGAGAAAGGTAGCCGATCTAGCAGAACAGCTTCGAAGCAACTTGATACCGGATGCTGCTACAGCCATCAACGAGGGTCGCAGTGCGATCACTACGGACATGTGGACAGACGATTTCCGCAAAGTGGCGTACACAACGGCTACGGCGCATTACATTGACAGTGAGTGGCGCCTGGACTCCCACATTCTTTTTACATGCAATTTTCCTCATGAACGCAAGACTGGGGAAAACATTCGAAAAGAGTTGCAACGGCGTTTCGCTAAACTGGGGATCGACAGGGACGCTCTACAGAAGGCTACGTTTGTGACTGATCAGGGTGCAAATACCGTGTGCTCTCCAGCCCTACAGCAGAATGAACTGCTGTGCACATCTCCTGAATAATGATCTTCGGAATGCATTCTCTGAAGATTTTATTGCATCTGAAGCCCCGTTTGTAAGCGAGACACTGGAAAATGTCACATTACTCATCAAATTCTTGAAACAAAGCGGCCTAGCTAGCCAAATCACTCATACCGTCTGCCAGGAGGTTTCGACAAGGTGGAACTCAAAACTTCCTATGCTAAAATCTAATCTGTATTTGACCAAATTGCAGAAATTGAAGTACTTCTTGAGGAGAGGAACTCTCCTATGATGGACAATGTGGATAAAACAATTTTGAAAGACCTAATTGCATTTTTGGAGCCGTTTTCCGAAGCAACGACCGCCTTGGTGGCGGACCACAGACCAACGTTGCCTCAAGCCCTATTGCACTTTGCAAAACTTGAAAGAATTCTTCGTGGGCAAGCCAAACCATCAAAGGCCACAGAAATGGCGAAGCTCCAGCAGCGTGCCCACTACTTTCTACGGACGAAGGTCATCCTGACCATGGAGCACAAGATGGGCACAACATTTTCGACACCTTCGGATGGTTTCCACCGAAGAGCGTGAGGAGGTATACGATCGCGTAAGAGCTCGTCGTGTCGATACCACGGGAGTACTCGTGCACTCTGCAAGAACAACCTCCCGCAAAAAAGCCATGCATGGACTTCTTCAGCGAGTGGAGCGATGCAGCCAGCAACCAGACTGCTGAACGAGATGAGCTGACCGATTACTTGGCCGCAGAATTGACAACATGCTCGGAATCTGAACTAGTGCAGTTTTGGAAAAGCAAGGAATCCACGTACCCAAAACTTGCTCTTCTTGGACTATTAGCCATTCCGGCCACCAGTTCAAGCAGTGAACGAAACTTCAGCGCTGTCGGATTCATAATGCAGGAGCACCGCACTTGCCTTAACCCTTCATCAATGAACAACTTGTTGTTTTTTCACAATTAATTAGAATAACAATTCTGTGCACACGCTGCATCTGTATATATTCACGATTTTGTCATATGGAATGCAAGAGTTCCACATTATAAGGTCATTTAAATAAACTGATTTTCCTGATATTGTTTCTTTTTGTGTCGGCTTCGCTTTATTGCAGGTCGGGCCGGGCCCGGGCGAACTCAGGCTTCTTTAGCGTCGGGCCGGGCCGCCTGTGGTAGTGTAGGGCCCGTGCACAGCTCTAATCTGGGGTTTCTTGGCCTTAGTGTTGCGCTTGCAGGTTCCCTCGAGAGGTGTTGTGCTTGCGGGTTCCCTCGACGCTAAAAAGAACGAGCGCCCATGCTCCAGCAGATGAATAAGTAGCTTGCTGTTATCACAGCTTCATCGGTCAATGTTACCACTTTCTGAGGTTGCAAACAGATCAACATCGTCACAGGAAGCTCCTCAACAGAAGGTTCAAAGCACTTAAATAATTCTGTTTTGATTAACGGGTGGACATTAAAATTTATGTGGTGTCCACTGTATTATGACTTCCTAATGCCTGTCTACTATTTCACGTTGCAAAAAAAAAAATTTCTTTCAACTCCAGTTGCAACTGGCAACAAATGAAGAGAATGATATCGGGAAAGTAAGTTAGTTGCATACATCATGGGCATGCTCTTTCTTTGAAACCTATTCTGCTAAGGCACTATCCACATTACAAACAGATCCAACGGTAATGGAGAGCACTCCTACACGGCCACATAAGACACGAATACAGTTGTATTGCATGTGGTTTTATAATGCACAAGTAATTTATGGCACATTTCGACCAGCAATCAGCAGCAAGAGCCCTGAATCCACGAAGGAGCACAAAATCCATCTCAGCCAATAAAAACTCAGAACCTGTATCCAAGACACCCATTGAAGCGTACTCCTCAGTTCGCGGAGTTCCTGGATCGCCGATTGGAACGCAGCATTAGGCTATCATGCACCAAACTAAAAAATAATTCGTTAATACATGTGTGCTATCAGAAAGGTCTCTGTTGTTGGCATCAGCGCTTGATACGTCATTAGTAAGCTTTGGACATGACCTTTCTCTTTGAAACAAGAATCTCCCCAGCTGCTGGAAAAATGCAAAAGTGTCCATTCTGGTTCTATAAAACTGTGTACACTTTGTTAAGCCATAACTGCACATCATACCTAGACATTAAAATATATGAAAGTGCGAGCCAAAGAAATGCTGCATGTGCACGTAGACTTTTGCAAACATATATATGTGAATGTCAATGTATACACTGTCCTATTACTTATGTAGCTGGTTGCCAGCAAAAAAAAGGGGTATTAGTAATAGGAAAAATGATTATTACAAAACCTGCAAGATAACGGCACAATGGTGAATTTAGATGACATGTGCCATACAGGTCGTACCTGAGCGTCAATTACAAACACAAGGGCTCCCCAGCCACCAAAGACGTTCTTGAAGTCCGACACCTGGTCAACAAAGTCAACCTGGCCAGGGATATCCCATATGTCCAGCTTGACAAACGAGCTATTTGAGATGTCTGCAAGAGATGAAAATTGAAGCAGATGCTCATAAATGTTTGCAAGGGGCAGTTAGTGGAACACTACATGAAAACAAAAGCATTTAACGTCACAATACAATCACTTTGATAGGTTTTAATATTTTTACTTATAAAAAGCCAGGAAGCACATGGCATAGTCCAGTATTATCAGGCTGACATGAAAAACAAGATACAAGGATGATAAGGAAATACAGGGAAACCTTATGTGGCAAGAAGGTGTGGAATTCTTAATAAAATAATCATAGTCTTCAGCTTACATAGTACAGCTTGAATATCAACCAAGGTAGAGAGTTTCACATGGTTAATATCTAAAGATTAGATTTTCCACCAAGTGAAGTCATCATCCAAAAATTACCAGCTCATTCTATTTAAAGCTGTCATTTTAAAGAATTAAACTCTATTTTGTGTTGAAACCAGAAAGTAAAAGGATAATGTCCGAGAGACATGGCTAATCAGAATAGTGTGTTTTACAGAAATACAGTCTTGGCATTTTCACAAGCACCGTTTATAGCACAGGTACAATGGCTTATGCTTTAACATCCCAAAGCGACTCCGGCTATGAGGGACGCCGTAGTGGAAGGCTCCGGATAGTTTTCGACCATCTGAGGCTCTTTTACGTGCACCGACATCGCACAGTACATGGACCTCTAGCATTTCGCCTCCATCGCAATGCAACCGTCGTGGATGCGATCGAGCCCGTGTCTTTCAGTTCAGCAGCCGAGCACCATAACTATTATGGCTCACAGGGACAATTAAGGAATTCTGTTTCAATCACATGCACTATGTGGTGCTTACCAGTGATCTCTTAATCTAGCAAGATTTTAGTGCTTTTCTTAACAGCAGTGCCTTTTCTCTGTTGTCCACTTGTACAGCAGTTCCTACTAGTGAGTTGCTGGCGCTACTTAATTCTTTCTTCTACACTGCTCCTACAGGTCAACATGTGCAGACTCCTGGGCCATCTTCTAACAGATTCGATCGGTTCACAAAAAATCCGTGAATGACATTTCTAAGTATGAGCTACGCATGCAACAACAAAGTTGGCAGGGCTTTTCTGGTGCTTACTGGGAAATAATGAACACTCCTATCCTTGCCTATACTGAAGCACATCATGGCTAGCAAGCCTGTGTGACTGCATGACTGATCACCACTTGAGTAGTTGCAATGTAATGTTTCACGTCAGATATGCAAGCTTGTCTTTACATTTCCCAAAACTCCAACCCTCCCTTCTAAAAGAAGCAGAATGTTAAGTGTACCAGACATTAACAGTGGAGCAGCTGCAGTCGTGAACACTGTCCAACATCCACTCTTCTATCACATGGCATACCGTGTAGATAAATTCTCAAGTGCGGGCGAGACTTGCTTATCTGTTAATACACTAAAGGCCTTTTAATACAGAAGCTTGCACTATGCTACAAATTCAGCTGTGTTAATCAAATAAACGGTACTGCACTTAATGCGACGACTTATGTCCTCACAGGCCACACAAGTGGCTACTTGCTGCAGGTTGTACTACCTTCATCTGGCTATCAGAGATGCAGTGACAGGTTACTTAAGTATCTAGTGCGTGCATGCCAACAAAAAAACGCACATCAGAACAGCGATAAAATGGGGAGGAGTCATACCGTTTCGGACAATCTTGTTGGTGCTCTCCAAGAACAGCGTTTCGTTGGGTGACATTTTGTGAAAAACCACCTTCTCGATGGATGACTTCCCGCTCCTGAAAAACCGCACAGATAGACCAGGCAGGCTATAAATGTCAGCACTCAGTAGCTCGAAGTGTTCCAAGCAACGATCGCAAAGTGCATAAGCTTCGAAAAAGGATCAGCAGATCACCGTGCACGCAGACAAAAGCAGCAAGTGGACACGCACCCCTTGGACCCCATGAGAAGGATTTTTCTTTTTCTTGCACATTGCGTGGCATGTGTCAGGTCTCCCTCGGCGTCGTCGGGTCCGTAGGCATAATCACGCGGCAAAGACCCGACGTGGTAGTTGGACGAGTAGCCGTCTTCGTCCTCGGGGAAAGACTGAAACGACATCGGAGCGTTGTCAGAACACGGACGCCACAAGCTGCGGCTTTTGAATACGCGCACGGAGCACCGCGAAAGGTGCCGGGGTGGACGAACACTGTCGCAACATCCAATAACGCCTCTCTTCGCTGACAACGGGTCGCCCGCCCCGGTCGGCGCGGTCACAAACGGCGGAAAACGGCAAGCGGGAGCCGCGTGGTTCGGCGGGCAAGCGATGCAGCTGCGCTGCGCACGACTAGACGCCGTGGGAGGAAAGCCGAGGGCGGTGCGTGCACCCGGCAGCAGTGCAAAATGCGTGTCTTTGCAGTGCAAAACCAGCGGCTACACGCACTACCACCGACAGGCTGCCTCTCACACGATCGCAGACTGCTACCGCCGACACCGCCGCCGTGAACGCCCAGGCCCCGCGCACTCAAGCAGGAGATCGAACACAGAACACGCAACGGTAACAGTCTACATCTCGTAATTGAGCGCACACACACGCATAGACGCACAAAAGTTAGAAGACAGCGAAAAAGCAAGAAACGGAACAAGAACGAACGTTACCATCAGCGCAAACCGTCCGCACACCTAACCATCATATGACAGGCCGCTCTCCCTCTCTTGGCCCACTGCGGTCTCACGTGATTCGGCGAGAGCAAATATGGCGGCGCCCATGTATCCGACAGACGCGGAGCGTCTCTCCGGGAGGCGATGTCGTTCGTAAGGTTTCTCGCGAGTTCCTCTTCGGCCTTCAAAATCTTAAGGCTAGCATCAGAAACCTGAGGAATGGCCTATCACGAGCGGTGTCTACAGAGATGTCTCAGCTCAAAACCTCTGCGCGTATGGTTCGCCGGAGTCAGAAGCTCAAGGTTCTTGGTGCTTGCTCTACTCGCCTTGATTATTGTGCCGTTATTTATGCATCACTACATTTCAAAAGTGAGCTCTTTTCCTTGTTACTTTTTGTCGTTACCGTTGCCTACGCTTAGGTGTCATTCTTGTTCCAAACTTATCGCAGGTTTTGGTTCGCGTAGAAGGATTTGCTGTCCTTCAGCCTTCACTCTTTTGACAGGTTCTCGAGGTTCTGTGCAGCCAACCGTGGAAAAGAAAGTCATTGAAGTGCCGTTTTACGAACTGGCTTTCAGTGCAGGAAAAAAAAAAAGAACTGGACGTTTTCCTTTGTTTTTATTTGACACATCCGGTGAAAGTGCGCGGAGAATTTTCGTTGAAAAGCTAAGTAAGCTAGGTGTGTGCAAAGCTTGTTTCGGAACGATCTCCGTCCTCTTGTCACCGACAGCAACACACAATGTGATCTCGTTTGGTTAGGTTTTCGCTCTTACGTTTTACTCGCTGCAATTGCATGTTCGTCATATAACACTTCGTATTATTGAGTTCTTATTTTCGGAATGCATTACAGTTTGTGGGCTCGGTGGACTCCACGAAAGACCTGCAGAGGAGGATCCATCTTGACGACATTCACATCTTAGAACTAAAGGACTTAAAACTTAGGATTGAAGAATTTCTGCGCATCAAATTGTCTGTGAGCAGCGAGCTTCGAGACCTTGAAAAGAAGCGGCAGAAACTTCAGGTAAGTGTAAATTTTCTGCTGCATGCAGTGCTGCAACAGAAAGCTGAGCGTCTACGACCTAGAAGTGCCAAATTTTGAGCTTTAACTCGAACATGCTACACCCGATCTTTCGTGTTAGTGCACTGCATGCTATAGTCGGCCTCTGTTTCTTGTTTTCTGTACATTGTTTATTTGTTAATTTGTTTTTGTTTTTTCTTGCAGGCTGAAATCTTCACCTTGACTCAGAGTGTTGAAGAATCGAAGCGTGGCTACACCCAAAATCGCCTTGAGCTGGACCGCATCAAGCTTTCTCTGAAACAAGCCGCCTATGCTCGCGAAGAATTAGAAAGCCGGAACATACCACTTCTTCGCCCACCTCTGAAGCTCCTATTGGGAGAAGATGCTCGTCAGCTGTACCTGCCGGCATTAGAGCCGTCACCCAAGTGCCAGATGTACTCGTGTTTCGACTACTCGCACTGCTCCCTCACTTCTGGCTTTCCAGTTTATTTCTATCCAACTGATGACTCGGTCCTGGACCCTAATGTCAGGGCCTCCGTCGCACAAATCCTCGACACAAATGTTCATGCCACTTTTGATCCAAGTACTGCATGTGTCTATGTGGTAATCCTCAACAACAACTTGTCGTCAGGCTCAGTGGCAAATTACCTTCAGCAGCTGGTTCATTGGAATGGAAATGGGCGCAATCATGTTGTAAT
The DNA here is from genome assembly GCF_052857255.1 of Amblyomma americanum. Taxonomy (NCBI): domain Eukaryota; kingdom Metazoa; phylum Arthropoda; class Arachnida; order Ixodida; family Ixodidae; genus Amblyomma; species Amblyomma americanum. The sequence continues at coordinate 67,957,475 of NC_135503.1, read as the reverse complement.
CAACTTGGGGAGTGCAGCTGTCCTTAACGAAAATTATGTGCAGCGAGCCATTATTGCACAGCCGTCCGGAGGTGCGACAGATTTCCGACAGAAGTTTGATCTCATCATACCACCGGTAACTTTTGGAAAGGAGCCAGAACACCTGTGGCAGTCGACACCAGTGATTGTACCTGCTCGCCGACGGTATCTCCTGAGTTTTCACGGCAAGCTTGTTCATGGCACTAACATGACTGTCACAGCCCGTGCAAATGAAATGATTGTAAACCTTCTCAGAAAGATGTCGCAGGGCTTTGACAATGAGTTCAACTTCAGTTTTACGTGCTCCGCAGGTGAAAATTCATCCTATGTGCCACATGAGTGGGCTTTGTGTGGCAATCACTCGAGTCGTGCCCAGCTCTTGCAAGAGTCGACATTCTCTCTCATTTTTGCTCCTCCCACTGACTTTATCTCGACCGCCGGCTTTCTGACGCGGGTCCGTGAAAGCCTCCAGAATGGAGCCATTCCTGTCATTCTTGGTGGAGATGCTGTTGAGCTGCCGTTCGCAGAGTTTGTCGACTGGTCACGGGCTGCTATTGTACTACCGCTGGCCCGCATCACCGAAGTCCACTTCGTCTTGCGGACTTACCTGGACGTGGACATTGTGGAGCTTCGCCGCCGCGGCCGTCTGGTTTGGGAGAACTACCTGTCTACAACGTCTCGTGTGATCAAGGCAACGCTCTCGCTTGTTCGTACACGACTTGGAATACCTGCTCCACCCGCGCACGAGGAAACATCTCCGAGCGTGTTCAACAGCACTTTTCGTCCACTCACGGTGGAAGCTGCTCCAAACACGGAGATGGATGAAATGCTTGGCCCCATTGAGCCACCATTTCCGTCACTGACATATCAGCGGAACTTCTCTGTCACTCTGAATGACCGGATGAAGGTGTGGAACGAGGAATATGACCCGCACACCATGTACCCTTATGGAGCCCAAGACCCTATCCTCCCTTCTGAGGCCAAGTTCATGGGTGAGTGAGTTAGAATAGGTTGAATCTGCATCCACAAATTACGTAATTAAAAAGGTGCCCCTTGAGAGCCAATTTAATGGGGCAACGGTGAAATCTGGCTTACTGCTATCATGCTCTGGGAAGTGTTCTACTGTGCTAGTGCTGTTTTTAATTAATACAAAATGCTTTTCAGCCACTTTTTGTTGTTCCTAGGTAGGTCTGTCTTGGATTCTCAGTCCATGGGGTGCGGTTTACATTTTATATGTTTAACAAACTGTCTCGGGGCAGTATACCTGTGATTATTTTTCAGTTCAGTTTCAGAGTGGCTTAAATTTCCAGCAGTTTGAAAATTGCATATGTACAAAAATGAAATAGCAGTCTTAGTCTGGCTTTGTTGATATCAGTGGTACCAATGGTGAGCTGAAGTTTTTAAATTGATTTGTTTGTGAAAATGGCCATTGCTGCTTACTCACTGAGTTACACATTATATACTAACAGTACAGAAATTTTTCTTGCTTATCTGTACTTGAGAAACTGAACTTGCTTGTTCACAGTCAAGCTTCATACACACTGCGGTTGTGTTGCTTCTGTTGTGTTTAAAAACATATGAGACTGCATTGCTTGTCCAGTTCATCTGAAATTGACAAAAGAATTATTGTTGTGTATAATGTGGCCACAAACAAGTGAGCAGCAGAACTGGCATCTTGGCCAGGTTTGCATTTAGAAGGCTTTCTTTTGTTTAGTTCAAACAAAATATGTAAATACTGATGCCAGGTTTGGATTTGAGCAAGCAGGGTGTGTATTTTTAGTTTTGCTGGCACTATAACACAAGCCCCAGAATGCTATTTAACAAAGCTATGAGTGCGGATCGACATCAGCACCTTGAACTTGACCTTAGTTCCTCTCCACTCAACTTATCTGGCGGTAGGTAAGGCACCCAGAGATGTTTTTTTGGCATTCATCTCAGGTGTCCAGAGCTGCACCAGGGAATTTCAATGCTGTACTCATATTTTTTAAAAGATTGCTATATTTGTGATACTCAAAAGCAATTCAATGTGTGCTATATGAACGTTTTATTTTCACACTTGTGTAGTTTCCACTTGCCTTATGTGCCTGTGATTAACATTTGCACCTTTACCTCTAAATGATGTGCATTTCTGCCTTGCAGGTTCCAGTTTTGGCTTCAGGCCAATTGCGCAAGGTGCCGGCGGCTCTGGAAAAGAATTTGGTGAAGTCCTTGGTGGCAATGTTCCCAGGGAACAGTTCACAGGCAAGCTGCCTCCTGAATGTCCAGTTAAAAAATACTGATTGGAACTGGCCTAAACAGAATTCTGGCCAAAGCAGCCGAATTCTGTGCTTTGCTTGCTTTGCCATGGTGGCTGATAGAATAAATTTTTTTAATGCTGAGGAAGTGCAGATATTGAAGATTGCAAATGCAAATTGTACATTTTCTATTTATTGATTTATTTTCAGCTTGGGATCTTTTAATGTTCTCTCACAACTGAATGTTTAGATTTGTTGTGAAGAGTTCACCCACTATTTTCATTTTCCTTTAGTAGTGTTCACGTGGTGCGGAGCAGCTGCCCGCGCGCCGCCGAAACCAAGAGGGGGGGGGGGGGGGGGTGAAGAGGAGAAGGAGAGAGAGAGAGAGTGAATCCAGGTGTAGCTATCACGTCACTCTAGGTTTAACCAGAGCTAAACCACAGCAATCTTAGTTTGCTGATCACCTAACTGCAACCCAGCAAAGATACAATGCTCTGGCATCTCATGGAATCTGACCCTTGGTCACCTTGCCACCCATTTTTGTTTGCAGTGGTGATGCTGACCTATGAGCGGGAAGCAGTTCTGATTGACTCTCTTCAGAGGCTGCACAGCCTTCCTCACCTCAATAAGGTGATAGTTGTGTGGAACAGCTTGAAGCCACCATCCCCGGACCTGCGCTGGCCTGACATTGGCGTTCCTATTGAGGTGGGTGCAGTCACACTTGCATTCATCTTTGTATCTTCTTGTTTCGGGCCTCTGAATTTCTCCATAAAGAAAAGGATGGAAGATTACGGCATACTGCATAGCCGGAAGTCGAGTGAAGCAGTGTTGTAGGCGTTACCGAAAAAAAGTAACTCAATACATTACTCGTTGCGCCAAAACGCATTACCGCCCTACGTTACCTACAAAAAAAGGTAACACCTTATCGTTACCGTTACCGAAAAAAGTACCGCACGTTACTTTGCCGTCACTTCATGGCCATTAATTTTAATTAGTCGTCACCTTAAGAACTTACGGTAACAATTTTATGAAGCTCACATTTCACATAATACTTCAAGCCCAAACAAGATTTTGCACGAAATCCAGATATAACGAGAATACTTTGCACAAATGTGCAGGAGCTTAGCAATGTTATAGTGGCCTAAAGTTGCCTTTAGAGTTACATGCGATGGCTTCTAACTCTGTGGCACATGGTGAAGCCATTTTCTGAATGTGACATTAAACACAAAATGACATTTCATCATCAATTCTAACTTCACAAAGAAAACATTGTTGAACTCACAACAAATTTAAGGTAATTCTGAAAACTGTGATGTTCCAAAATGCTCCGCATGCTTCCACGCTTTAGAGAGTTGTGTGTGTGAGTGGTTTTGGAAGGGGAGGTAGGTGAAGGCAAGAGTGTGAATGCGAGTTCGTGCACATGTTTCGTGCTTTATGGCTATTCTCTTTTTTTTTTAGTTGGGTGCGTTGTCGAGGGCAGGTGTTTTCTAGCATGCATGCAAGCCGCAACAAGGGTCGTCGAGAGCACCTGTACATTTTGTTTATTTACAATATCACTTTAGGTGTTCTGCGCTTTTTTTTTTTCTCAAAAAGGGGGTGGAGTGGGTCACAATTTTAACAAAAAGTAACTAGTAACGTGACACCTCACTTTACCAAAAAATGTTAACGTAAGTGCGTTACCCGTTGCAGTTCCGAAATGGTAACGAGTACGTTACTAAGTTACCGAAAAAAGTAACGCGTTACCAGTAATGCCATTACTTTTAACTCGTTATCACCAACACTGGAGTGAAGTACGAAATGGCCAAGAGCGCACGAACAGTTGTTTGCAGTCACAAATTAAAGCCTCAGCGTGTCGTATATACCCGCTATGTGCAATGTCATCGTGAACGCCATTCTTTTCGTAATGTCTAAGATGTTTTTCCTCCTTTGACGTGTACTATAGTCGGGTACAACGTAAGTCTGCAGTGAAGCTCGACCCACATTCAGGACCGCCACACAGAATTCCTCCACGACAAAAAAGTAGTCCGTTGTTAACTTTTTCTGTTAACAAGAAGCTGACCGCCAGATGAAATTACAAGCTCAGCAATTTTGATGCCTCTAGCTTGTTTAACACAGTTAAACATTAAAAATGCTGATTCCGTTTACTGTTGGGATTGGTCAGCGGAGTAACATAGGACACTGAGTACCATGGCCCATGATTACCATTGATTTAGTGCTGTCTCTCTTCCAAGCCCACAGAGACGGGATTAGAATGCGCAGGCTCCTTTGCCAAGCCATGTAGCCCTAGCAAGCCGAGCACCAGGCCAGGTCAAAGCTTGTATCCATTTTGAGGAAACCGGTGGGTAACCGGCCGGCAGTGGGAGTTCAACCAACCACCTCCCGAAGCCGAAGCGAGTGCTCTACTTCCCAACTGTTACCAACTGCTGTTTTTTTTAAGTTGTATCCTACTGCATATATCGTGATACACCGGCAGCATTACGTTCTCAGAACTCTTGCCTATACTTATAGTACCTTGCCTCATTAGGTAGTATACTGGATTTGGGATTAGAAGGTCATGAGGCTTATTCCCAGTAGAACCAATGCAGTCGTTTCTTTTTTTTTTTTAAGAGGTGAATCTTTCTTTCATTTGGCTCACCTGGCGTCGGAGGGCATGTTACAGAGGAAAAATTAGTCTGCATAGTCAAGAAAGTGGGCATGCATGTAGTGAACATATAAGGATTGAGGTGCAGTAGCCGACATAATACGTTATTCACTCGCGTAATTTGTGCCTTTGCATAATTTGCGCTCGCTAATTTATTACCGGGGTTTATAAAAAAAAAAGCTTTTGTGGCATATTTTAAGGTCCCTGCTGCGCCAGACCACTAGTGTGCACATGAGTGTGCGCTAGGCGTGCTTGGGAAGATCGGTGTGGTCGCTTTGGCATGCGTGGCCGCGGAAGGTGGGAGTGGCAAGGGGACGATTTGGGCACCATTTAACCGGCTCGCTCGCACTGGCAGTCGCGCTCTTCCCGTACAAACAGTTTCGAGAGCAAACTTCCAGTAACGTTCGGTGCGCAACGGAATCCAAAACTACTGAACCGTTTGATGTTCGGGTTGACACCAGTCAGCCGAGCTGCACGCGACTGCACCGTTTTATCATCTTGTATCTCCATTTGCCTCTCACTGCTCGCTTTACGATTGTATCACTGCACGTTTATTGCTCCGAGCTACATGCGCTCCGCCATGCCATCCTGTGGGAACGACATAACCTGGGGCGAGGTAGGATGGGTTATGTGTCTTACATTTGGAGTCAACTTTTAACGTAGGCCTGGAAAAAGGGCTGAGAAAAAGGCATTTTTGGGTACACGTACATGTCTGAAGACTGCATTGTGGCAGGCGGCCCACCTGCCCACCGAGTTGTGGGCAACCTTCTAGGTGTGTACACCTAGAAGGCCCTCACCTGAGTGAAGGCCTTCAGGGTAAGGGCCTTTGTGGTAAAGGCCCTTAAGGAAAAACGTCTCATGGTAAAGACCTTTAGGGTGAAGGCCTTCATGGTAAAGGCCTTTAGCACGCAAGGACCTTAAGTGCGCACTGTAACTAGTGCTACTGCGCGATATTCCATCCTTAGCCATGATAAACCATCTGCTAATTTTTTTAGTGTGAAGGCACTTCTAGAAGCACTCCCTGGGTTTCAACGGTGTCTGTATGAAGCCTCTGAGTAGCAAGTGTAACTGGTGCACTGGGTCAGTCGACACCTCAGTTGCATTGTGAGTAGGTGGGTTTTCTTTTTACAAATTGAGGCAGTTATGTGCCTGTCCTTTTCTGAAAAACCAGCAAGGAAAGGTGCATAATTGGCTCTCTTGGTCAGTGGACACCTCAACTGCACTTTCAGGTATGTGGGGGTGGTGTCCACCTGCAAAAAACTGTGCTTTCTCACAATATTTTGTGCAATTAGCAATGCTAAACTGCTGCCCCCCCCCCCCCCCCCCCCCCTTTTTTTTTTGGCCAGAGAGAAGTGCGAATAGGAGGGTCAACGTATAGGCAGCAGTATAGCACAATATATATTGTACATTGTGACCTTTGTAGAGTTTTTTTAGGAAGTGTTCGCGAAATCGTCATGCAATTTGCACACCCCCTGTTTGAAGCCTTAATTTGTAATAATATTACTACTAATAATCATAATAATATTTATTAGCACTGGAGAATTGCTGGAATTCATTAGCAATACAAATTTCATGCCACTGGTAGCAAGGCATTTCTAATAAATTGGTGCAGCTCTCTTTCTTGCATTTTAGTGTCATCCAAGGATTAGTGTGTTGCCCTATGAGTTGCTGCAAGAGCTGAAACAGCTCCTTTGATGTGACGGAAGTCTGCACTCATTCAATTTGTGGAGTGTCTGGTTTGCTGCATGCAGATGAAATCAAACTTGAAAATGCTTTCTTTTCTGCCAGGTTGTCCGCGCAAAGAAGAACAGTCTGAACAACCGTTTCCTGCCGTTCTCCTCGATTGAAACAGAGGCTGTGCTTTCAGTTGATGATGACACCCATTTGCGCCATGATGAAATAGTCTTTGGATTCAGGTAAATCTGTGCATGTGTGCATTTGGGGGGGGGGGGGCTCATAATGGACCACAGGCTTGTTCGTTTGTTCTCTCCCATGTACGAAATATTTTCATGTACAAAAAAATTTGTCATACTAAGCAGCAGTTGTCTGTGGGAAAAGTTGTAAGTTAGATTTTTCATTGGAGTATAAACGGTGTGTAAATTGTAGAAATAAGATATCTTGAGATTCCTGTGGTTATTCTTTAACCATTGCAAACCAGCTAATTATTCCTTAGGAAGTATCTGTGCGGTTATCTAGCGCTTCAGCATAATTTTTACACAGTAGTTTTGTATGAAAGGTTTCAACTCGGTTTGTTGCAATTAAATTATTTTCAGTTGTGATTACTATGCTCTTGTGTACAATTTTGTTAATTATTGTCGGCATGGGCCAGGTGGAAAGTACTGCTGAATTTCATCGCAGTTTCCAGTGAGCCTAGAATAGGAGTACAATGTAAAATTGCCGCACTCAGGTTAGCTCATGTAGTAGCACTTGTCTTCCAGTGTGTTCAAAGCGCTGTCGAAGATCTTGTGGTGCAGTTGATGAATTTGTCATCTAACGTTAATTCTTCACAAATGGGCAAGTGAACAAAGCAAAAAATGAGCACAGGACAAGCACCGCCTCGTTATTAAGGGTTGTTATTGACAGTCCCGAGAAAAAGAAAAATGGCACTGATCACACGTTCATTTTGCTGATATGTGTATATGTCAATTGTTCCCTTTGTCAATAACAGCCTTTAGTTTCGAGATAGCACTTCTTGTCATGTGGTTATCGTTCCTTTGTGTACTTCCCTGCTTGTGCTGATTTAAAATACGCGATCACACTTCCAACTATCCTGGCTGTCTGTACTTCTCAAGTTGGTGTTTATAGAGCACAGCAGCAAAATGGAGCAACCTAGAAAGAGGAGCAGCCTAGGTGCGTTGTGGAATGTGTTGAGGCCCTCAAGAAGAGTGGCGGAGGGCCGGCCAAAAGGTGGGACTTTGCGCACTTGACCGATTTCTTGACGTCCGAAAAACTTCGCGTGGTTGTCTCGGATAAAGAAGGTTATTTCGTTACGCTGCCAGAGAAACTTTTCCGTGAGAAGGCTAGGAATTCAGTTGCCAAAAACTTTAAGCCTGTGCGTTCCAGTGCCCTTAAACAAAAAAGCGAGGCGTTAAGGCTGGTAGGTGATATGAATTTAGTTGGCCTGCAAGCATCCATTAAGAAGGCGAAAGGCAACTTTTTAGAAGTGTTTTTTGCTGCCAAAACTCATAAAACTGACATCCCCTTCCGTTGCATTGTTACTGAATGGGGAACTTGGCAACATGCCGTTTCAAGTTTTTTGCAAAGTAAATTGTGTTCACTGACAGTAGAAGACCCGTTTCTTGTATCTAATTCCGAGGCGGTTGTGCATTATCTGAAACTAAATAATCCTGGTGGGTGTGACATGTTTAGTATTGATGTGCAGGATTTATTCTATTCATTGCCACATGATAGGCTCCTCCAGTGTGTTAAGAAATGTATAGTAGAGGATAATGATGAAGAAGCATTCATTTCAAAGTGTGGCGTTTCTGTGGGCTCGTTTTTGGAGCTTGTGTCATTTTATCTCAAATCCACATTTGTTGATTGGGAAGGCAGGCTATATGTTCAAAAAACAGGAGTGTGCATTGGCTCAAAAGTGGCTCCGGTACTTAGTAATATCTTTCTTTCCTATGCAGATAGGAGCATTAAAGTTAACTTAGACAACCGTGTAAAACAAATCTTCCGGTATGTAGACGATTATCTTGTTTTTGTTGAATCCCATGACTTCAAGGCACATGTGGATGACATTTTAAAGACTTTTGAAAACTGCGGGTTTGGTCTGAAATTTACCTTTGAATTACCGGAAGATAATCAGCTGCAATTCTTGGATATTAGATTGGAGAAAAAGGTGAATCATGTTTGTTGGTCCTTCCTACAGCGGTCGGAAAAGCCCTTGCTAAATTATCAGTCTGGGCACTCGAAAATAGTTAAATGTGGCATAGCAGTGTCTTGTTTAGGATCTGCACTTACTAAGTCATGTATTCATACTTTAGGCAGCAGTTTCGATAAGCAAGTTCAAAGGCTAAGGTCAGCGGGCTTCCCCAAAGATGTGATAGCGCTTGCTAGCAACAAGATCCTGAAGAAGATGAAGTCGTGTGGTAGACATGAAGCACAGGAAAATTCCGGCAATGACAGAACGAAGTATGCGGTAATACCCTACATTCATCAGTTATCCCATAGGCTTAAGCAGGTTGGCACTAGATATGGGGTAAAAGTGCTCTTTTCGGTCCCTAATAAACTAGGCAAGGTTTGTGCTATTGTTGACAAAAGAGCCCGGGAACAGAAGCAAATAAGAGGCAAAAGAAAAAATGCATGCCAGGTGGATCATGAGTCAACCTTTGTGCCATGTGCAGAGGGAGTGGTTTATGACATACCTTTTAAATGCGGCAAGAGTTACATTGGGCAAACCGGTAAATGCATAAATACACGCTTACGTCAGCATAGAACCTCTTTGAATGGTGCTCCTTCATCAAATCTGTCCCTTCATTACAGAGATTGTCTTCTAAACAAACCCGGTGTGTCTAACAAAAAAGCATGCTTTCCTCTGCTTAACAGGGCTAAGATTAAATTCAGACATCCAGATCAGTTAACTAGGGAGTTGTGTGAAGCCTATCACATTCACAAGAACATCGACACGTGCGTTAGCACACCATCTGTAAACTTACATGAGTGTGAAATTTTGTATCTAGATTTTTAACTCTCTTTTGCGTGCCTGGTGGGGGAGGCGCAGGCGCTTTGGGTTGTCAGTTGTGTGCATATAATCTGTGTTTTTTTCAAATAAACTTTCAGTTGTTAGTAGCGCTTGTCCTTGTCTTCCTTCTCTGTTCTTGTTCCTAGTCGCAGCGCTGGTGAAATTGTGATTATAGAGCACAATGAAAGCAAAAGTTCCGCCAGCCGCCACTTCACAGCCACTTGTGTTGCCATTTGTTACTTTGTTGGGGTCTGCAGGGTGTGGCGTGAAGCTCGGGACCGCATCGTGGGCTTCCCGGGCCGCTACCATGCTTGGGACGTGGGCCACAAGTCATGGTACTACAACAGCAACTACTCATGCGAGCTGTCAATGGTGCTCATGGGTGCGGCTTTCTTCCACAAGGTATGCTGGGCAGAACATAGTATCTGTATTGATTGCATTGCGCTTTTATGGAATGGGATACCTGTAGTGTTTGGGCTCTAAACCTTGGTCACATTTTAAGAAGCGTTACAGTCGAGAGCACTCTTAAAAGTAGCAGAAAACAATGGAGGAAGCAGACATATGCAGCCTTTGTCAAAAATATATACCACTCAAGGAGTTTGCTTCTAAGGGGTATAGTGGGGTTCTTGTAACACCTATGGAAAGCCTGACCTCCTGTGGTCTCTGTCCTCTGGGAGGTTTTGGAATGCTGCTGATGCAAAACAAGCTATACTGCATGGCCCACAAGAAAACCTGCAAGCTGTACGATTTTGGCAAAGGCTATACCTGCTTTGGTTGGGTACCAGTGGAAGGGAGGGAACCATGGAGGGCCATTTTGACGATTTGCTCCTTCGGTGCTTGAGTTGTTTCTTGTAGCAGGGTGTTTGCAGCTTGAAGGCTTAACAAGTGCATAATATATGTCCCGTATATCTGTGTGGTAGTGAACAAGACTCAACTTTGAGCAACTATTGGCAGCTGTTAAAAGGCTAGAAGTTGCCTAGAAGGGCCAAGTGTCTGAAGGGAATGAAAGAAATTGAGAGCAGGCTTTCTGTTGAGACGTCAGCACATTTGTATTTTTCTGGCTTGAAGGACAAAAGCTGGAATTTGTAACCACTTGAGATGAGAACCTCAAGCATCTCTGCATTATAGTTTATAAAAATGCCGCAGCGGTGGCCTAGTGGTTTGAGCATCTGCCTCGCATGTGGGAGGTGCGGATCTGATCCCCAGTGCCGCCGGGTACCTACCGGTAATACAATGGATACAAGCTTTCCCCTACCTGGTGCTCGGATTCTTTAGGGTGAAATGCTTGGGAAATGGGTGGTCTTTGACCCCACCAAGAAAAACTCTGTTCCATGGCGCTCTTTGGCCACAGATGCTCTTGCGCCATAAAAATTCATCAAAAATGCCCACGTCAGCAAGAAAGTCTTTGTTGATTGTAGAAACTGAGACCCTGTCTGTGTGTGCACATGCAGTACTACTCATACGTGTACACGTACGTGATGCCTCAAGCCATCAGGGACAAAGTGGACGAGTACATGAACTGCGAGGACATTGCCATGAACTTCCTAGTCTCACACATCACTCGGAAGCCGCCTCTCAAGGTAAGAACTCTGAAATAGTTAGGAACACACCAGATGTCACTTGAGGTCCAGACACTGCTTGCATAGTCAGCTTTGCTAGTACTGAATATATCTGAGGGTAGTCTTTGACTAAAGTATATAACATGCAGTTTTAATGCATTACTTACTTGGTTGCAGTTTCGCTTTTCTGCGTCCACACGTTTTATCTATTCATTTGTCTATATTTGTGGGCAGACCTAGATAACAGCACAGTGCACCCTAGTTATTATCAGTGAAGACTGTGTGCATGACAGTATATAACGTACACTGCATGCATCGTCATATGGGTAGGAGGCCAGGTTTTTCATGTGACTGGGGTAAGCTTGTGAAATGATGCGGAGGAAGAATTTGTAGACATAGATGATAGCCGCAAAGAGTACATGGTCTTCTGTGGTAGGTACTGCAGAGGAAGTGCAATAAATAGTGTTTGAAGCATGCCTAGATGCACGGGGGACTACGCTACTGCAGTAGGATGATCCCGGACTAGTCTGCAAACTTTGATTTATGCTAAATATAAAAACCCCAAAAGCTCAAGACACATTAGAGAGGGAAGTGGCTACTTGGGAAACGGAAGTGCATTTAAACCTGGATGTAACCAACCTTCATATAGCGAATTCCTCGATGCGTCGCGAACTTTCTTAATTCCTTGACGTCGCCCCCATCGGAGCAAGTGTATTTATGCAGTTCGTGTAATGAAGGTGTCACAGTGGTTGACCCTAAAACAAAGAACTCACCGCGCTGATTATTTATTAGCCAGGGATGCAGTACTTAAAATTCATCCAAACCACCCAAAAGTTTCGTAACGATTTAACGGTTGTAATAGCGACGTTGCGAAGGCAACAACCGGAATCCACAGATGTGATTGCAGTCAGGGTCAGCCATCAAACTTCCATATCCAGTGGTGGGCAAAGGAGGATCGGGGTACTGTGAAAACTTATCCAGTGACTGTAGTGGCTGGCGGTGATGGTGTTACAAAGTGACCTTGCCTGTGATTGGTTGTTTGCTTCCTCACCTCCTGTTGCTTTCTTCATGATTGGTGTCACAATGAAAGGAATTAAACACCAAATGGGACTTTACAGATTGTGGTGCCTGTACAAAATATGGCCCCTGAAGCCCATATTCTGACTTTGGTCCCTACAGTGAATGACCCCCGGGAGCACCGCACACATTGACCAAAGCTGCGGAAGAAGTAACGTTCACTCGCAGTGAAAAATGCAATCGCACTGTCTGCACTCACCTCTGGGCAGTCAACGTATTTGAATGTAGTGTCCACACACTGAGTTACTGTTTGCGTTTCGTGCCTTTTTATTCTCAGGTGACGTCACGGTGGACTTTCCGTTGTCCGGGTTGCACGGTGTCGCTGTCAGAAGACAACTCGCACTTCCAGGAGCGGCACACGTGCTTGAATTTTTTTGTCAAGGTGTATGGCTACATGCCCCTCCTATACACCCAGTTCCGTCTGGACTCAGTTCTGTTCAAGACACGCATCCCCCATGACAAGCAGAAGTGTTTCAAGTTCATCTGAGCTCCACTCTGTGCATGTCTTCACACACAGATTGGTGCGACAGCCCGCAGCTAGTGATCAACCTTCAGTGGACTTCATGATGAGCAAAAAAGGGCTGTAGCTGTTGTTGGTCACTATTACGCTCTGAACGAAGTCAGTTAGCATGTACTTTTGCTGCCTGGGGCTCTACCTGACTCTGATACCCTGTGGGCGGGGTCGTGTCATAGCGGGTTGCGACAGCTACCAAGCTTGAGGTTGGCAGGTTGGTCCAGAACAAACCAAATACACCGTCATGTGCGCACAGGTTTAAGGGCTAATGTATAGTTTTGCCTGCTGATGAACCTGAAGGGTCAAATGGTTGCCAAAGATGAAAGTGTGAAAGATGGCTGGTGTTTCACTTTTTGGTGACTAATGGCAATTTATGTTTTTAGTGGTGACCGCAAAGAAAGGAATAACAAAAAAAATGAAACGAGAAAGAGTGCCCTGCGGGACCCCTTTGATCACTAAGTTGCGGAATTGTGCAGCTTTGGTCGTCCATTCCCGTCAATAGCAAATGTTTTCTATTTATTTTAGGCAAAACAGACTGTTGGCATAGCATGTGCAGCATGTGTAGTCTGACTGGCAGGAGTGTTTATATCTGCCTTAATCAGCAACACTCATTATGAGTGTATGCTTTGCAGCACAAGGTACAGCCTCTGTCAAAAGTTTGTAGCCCAATACGACTGCGGGTGGAGTGGTACTAAGGTTGCGCGAAATGAGAGGGTTTGTCCTCCTCTCTTCTCGTAGGACTTCACCATCAACAAGAGCATGACAATAAGAGGGACATTTCTCCTCGCCTAACTCCGCCTTGCTACCTGCATGGGTCACTGATAGCAGTGCCGCTGCTGGACAATGCCTGCCACATTTGTATTGGGCTGTGATCTTTCGACAAAGACTGTGTAGGTGATTGCGCACAAAAGAGAAGAGGCAAGGGACAAGATGGCACTGTTGCAGGACTGCAAATGTAGTGCCATTATTATTTTTATCATTGTATTTTAGCTTTGCTTCTTTCACAACAAAGCAAGGCAGTGTTGTCCTGTAGATGGTTTTATGGTTGAGCTAAGCTTTTATTCTTTGTTGTTCGCACCAACTTTCTGTCCAGTCGGCACCGTGTGGCAGCTGTCAGATTTAGTTCCTTAAGCTGACAGCTTATTGAACGAAGACATTAGATGCTGCCTTAAACTACAACTTATGTTAGTTTATGGTGGAATATAGCTGAGTGTTGGCATGATGCTTGGAGTGTGCCTCAAGATGGCTCAAACTGGTCACTTGTCACTTCTAGCTACTGGATACAGTTAGCATACATCTTGCATGTCGAAGGTAGGTCAAAAGCTGTCGTTGAAGGATGCTGCTTTTTCTTTCAAATGCGAGGTTATTGTATTTGATGTGCTGCTGTAAAAATGTAAAAAAAGCTACTGCACTCACGCTTCATGCACTTTGATCTGTGCAAGCATGGCCGGATTTGTGCGGGGCAGTGTGCGATATGTTTCTTGGATGGCACATTTTTTTGCTCGTCACAATTTCTTGTTCCACGCTGAAACTCTCAGGTAGGCTTCTTGTTCTGTTTGTCACTTTGGTGCTGCGATGCCAGATTCATTTAGCCTAGCATGCTGCTACTGCTGCCTGCAATGTTCACGAGGATAAAGCTAGTATATGGGCCTGGAATGAATTGATCCTAATGTGCTGCGTGTAGTCATAACATCAGCCTTGGGGTCTGACAGATCTGCCAGCGCTCATCTCGGGATCGCTCAACCAATCACTGGTGGCGGTGTTTCCCTGCGTTTTTTAAAGTGGCTCGATGGCTACTATTTCACAGCTTTTAGCGTGCTTCTTGAGAATATCTTTTTTTTTTAACCACATTTCATCTTTGGTGTCAGGCATCTGGTGCACTTCACAAATATAGTTCTGTTGTCACAAGTAATGAGGGACATAATGTCTGTAGTATGAGGCTGTTGAGAAAGTTGAAGGTTTTCTGCACTGGTTATGCACATTGCTGGAGGCTCACAGTCGTCACCTTTGTAGCCTCTATGATCAATTTCAGCTCCCGACTGGGTTGATGTTCAGCTGAAGTCAGAGGTAGACTGACTAATTACTAGGTATTTGTGTACCCTAGGCTCCAGTCCACATTGTGCTCCGAAACCCATTGAGGTGACAATTTTCTCTTTTTACATGTGAAGCACACAATGACAAATGAACTTTGCTCTTCAATGCTTTTAGAAAGTGTCCTCAATTGGAGTCGCAAAGCAATGATTAAAATGACATCAAGCACTGTGGGCTTACTTAAAATGCGACATTTATCTTTGTATAAATGTTCCTGCATTCACATAGAAGCCTAAAAATTCACTTCAAGTGGTATTTTTAAACTGTTGCGGGCTCAACTTTTTGAGCAGGCATTTTGTGGCCACACTTCTTTTTGCGAAAGCTACTTTTGGCCAGACTGCTGAAGGAAAGATGTTTACCAAGTAGGTTTGATGTGTGAACAGTCGCATGGTGTTGGTATAGTTGAGCTCACCAGGACATATTTGATCAATTTTTTTTTATTTAAATTAGCTCATTTCATTGTACCATAAAAGTGTAAGAGTGTTGTGGATCTACACTGAGCTCAGCAATCATGTGCATGTCAAATGCACTGAGTGGCACACACTGTTGTGCTTTTGTCAGCTGCACATTTTCAGACTGCATCTGTTGCTTGTCACTTCACACAGAGCTCCGGGTGAAGCAGCTGTGACCATGCAGCCAGTGCGGTCTGCAGAGATGTGGCATTAGGTCGACATAGGACCTAGTAATAACATCAGTTTCCTTGTCTCATTTTCAGCATTCACTTCTGTTCATTTCGTGCTCATAGCGAAATCAGGAAAATGATACAGGTTACATCAGACTACTGGTAGCTCACAGTCCAGACGCCAGTATACAACAGCGAGCCTCCTTGAATCAGCGTTAGTCAGAATGCACCGTGAACTAGTTGGTACAGCCTCGGTCAAAAGTCTTCAGGCCACAGGGTTTAGTTTTGAACTATGTAGTCGCACCCACGAAGATAGAAAAGTCTGGAATTCCGGCGACAAGAGTCTCTCTCTCTTTTCTGGAGGTCTGAAACTTCAGACGTGCCGTAACTGCCCGGCTACACAGCTAAAAGCAAACCCTGTGGCCCGAAGACTTTCGATTGAAACCGTACATTATGCGCTGTAGGTGAATACTTATTGGATGGACAGTGCAGTGAAAGTTATGTTTGACCTGCAGTTTGCTTATGAGGCCCTGCTTAGCTGAGGGTTTCAAGAAATGGTATAGCATATTTGTGAGATGAACACAAAGACAGAAGGACTTCCTGAAACTATAAACCACCCAACCCATCTGCGAGTTCTGTTGAATTAGCTGAGGGTGATCAGAAATGTTGGGACTTCTTGGCAGGCTGGAGAAGTCTTTTCTGGTTGATATGCGCACACTGCTGCATGTGGGAAAGCAAAGTTACATGCTGTTAGCATAAACTGCAATTCAAATGTTCTGTATGAGCCAGGGCGCACTTTGTTTCACATTTCTGCAGTCACCCGTGAAGCAGCAAATGACGCGTGATTCGCATTTTCCTGTAACGATTCCACGTGTGCACTATGAGCATGTGTATACTTGTTGATATCAAACAACAAACTTAAGTAGTGATAACACGTCAGAGGTGTTGTCTTTTAGTTCTGTCTGTTTGGATTCCGGTTTGTGCGTATTGCTCATACTGTGCATAGTTAGCTGCCGTGCTGGCTTTTTGTGCATGGAAGTGTTTACCAGCATGCTAGCCTTATGTGATTGGACGCTCTAATGTAGTAATGGTGCAGCCAGAGGTTCGATGCATGAAGACCTGTTTGTAGCACAGTTTTATACTGATAAGCAAGAGCGTCATTTTTATGTGAACTTGGATTAATTTCTTGATGCTTACCTGAAAAATCATGGCAAATGTTTGTGCACACGAGCAACACAAATCTTCCTGCCTATTTGGATCTCGGAGAAAAAACAGTCGACAAAAGCAATCACTTCCTGAAGGAGAAATCACTAGCAGCTGAAAGTGCCTGACCTGACTTTGTTATTGACTTTGTGCTGTGTCTGTGAGAGCTTGCCTTGTTTATTTCATAATGGCCAACCTGCATGCATCAGATTTTGTGAATAGCTGCTGTGCATTGAGCATTGCTGCCAGCTCAGTCTCGATCTGCAATTTGTGAATGCATCAACCATGTTCAACAAGATGGTGTAGTTGTCAGGAAACTGCATCGTCTACAAGCTGCACTTTTGAAGCAGCATTTACGTTAGCACAGTAGACAAACAAGACCTTGTTTTGAAATGACACGTGCTTGAACGTGACATCAGTATTGCATTCTAGAAAAAAAAAGCGACTTACGTAATTTGAATGAAGGAAGTAATTACTGCAGTGACATCAGAGACCATTTTATGAACTCTGTCAGTAAAGAAAGCGCGCTGTTGAAAGAAGAGAAAACGAAGTTACTGTTGAGATGCTTGAATTTTGTTTCGTGATTTTGTGACACAATTTTCTCGTTTAAAATTTTGTTCAGGGTTAATTTAGCAATAATTCTTCATTCAGGGTATGATTGAACCCATCGTTGTCCACGTTTTTTTTCTTTCCTTCTTTTTTTTTTGCTGAGAGTTTAGCGTTGGCACAAAAGGGAACAAAGCGTGGTTTGAAAAAGTTGCCATATATTTATATCTTTTCTGTTGGTCCTTGTTACCTCCTGATGTCTTTATTCTTGGTTTTGCCTTGGTGTGTCTTTTAGCTGAGGATCTGCAGAAAGGCACTGGTGCCTTGGCTTAGCCTTTGAGGATCTGCAGAAAGGCACTGGTGTCTTGGCATAGCCTTTAGCGTGAGTGATGTGCCCATCTTAGCCCACATATTAGCTGTTGTCGTCCCCAGTTTCATCTTGCTAGACTGCATTTACTTGCCCTCTGTGCCATTTGTATAATACTTCTAGTCATTTCTTCAGAAAGTGTAAATATTCAGACTTGAATTGTTGCTTGTGCCGCTGTGTGTACCAGTGGGTAGCCTTCACTTTGTGACATATATTCATTATGGTCCTCGTTTCAGGCATTTCCATATCTTGCATCACTTTTTAAGTTTTTTTTTTTATGAACCCACCATCTGCTATTGCCACAGCGTTATGATGCCTTCAGAGGTGAAGTGGAGAAGGGGGCTGTGCTAGGAGGGACCATTGTGTACTGCATGGTCTTGATGACATGCGATTCTTGTGAATTGTCATGTGTGGGTGCCGTGTCTATACTAAATTGACCCAGTGCCCCTTGTGTTGTCATTGGCAATTGTGGCATATATATATAAGTTAGAAACTAGAGGGAATGAAGTCGAGTACATACTACCACAGGCATCTGAGCAACTGTGGAAATGGCCATAGAAAAAAAAAATGTTGAAAGTGTAAGGCAAACCTGAAAGAATTCAACTATTTGTGGGATCAGTGGTGGGTAATATGCAGATAACATGTAGCAGAACATGTCTGTCGGCCTCATACCTAGGTTGCAATGTAACCATTGTAAGATATATTCTCATGCAAATAAGAAGAGGTGAAGACTTGTCAAACAGGTTAACCCGTGGAAGTTGTTTTATGTGCTCTTTTTTTCTGCTTACTTTGAAAAACTGGTACTAGCGTTGGTTTTGACAAATTGTGCCTGCTTGTTTATGCGAACACATTGATTGTGACTTGAGAGTGCCTGAGAATACAGCTGTCAAAGCTTGGGCAAAGAGGGGAAATCACTAGCAATAAGTGGCTGGTTATCTCCACCAAGAAGGAACCAACTTGCTGATACAATCCTTCCAGCTTCTTGCTGGTTTAATCTGTGACCTAAACGATTCTATTTTGTACACACATCAACATAGAGTGTTCTTCGAGGGCTTCATTTTTGTCTTGAGCAGTGTTTAGATAGTATGTGTCTCATAGCTGTTATACACGTGTAAGCAACTGTTTTTAGCATTGGCGCTGTAAAGACAAGAAGTGACAGGATTCTGCGTTGTGTTCATTACCACGTTTCCGCACAATATCGTGTTGCTTTTAAGGAGTGTCGTGTTATCAACAGTCTAGTGTACATACAGTCTTGAGCCAGAGGTTATTTGCAATAATTCACATGCCATCGTTCTGCTCTGCTTCCCAGCACTTGCTGTCAGAGTTTTCAGAGAGAGAGATTTACTATGTACGCTCTGTGTCTTCTTAGATGCTTGTCGACTATCACGACTAGTAAGACAAAGAAACTGTCTTCCATTCCAACTTGCACAGCCACTGAATTCACCAGCCTCCGGATCACAGCTTTGTTCATGAACAAACACGATCTTTAGTTGAGCATGTTTGTTGTTGTTGAGCAAGGGGAAGTGTTTTCTTTTTCCTTTGTTTTGCATTAGAAGATTCCAGGCTAAGTTTTATTTCTACAGTGAGAAAACGTTTTGTTATTCAGAATTGTGCAGGAATTGTACTGCTTTATTTTGCTTCGAACAAATTTTTACTTTACAAATTATGCTTGAGGACTTTGCTTTAAATAATTTTTTGAAGAATATGAAACGCTTTCTACTGTGAAGCCCACAACATGAGGTCTATTCGGAAAGCAGTCAGCCTTGATTCATATCTTGAACTTTTGATTAGCAAAGAACTACTGTGCTTGTGTGCACAATAAATCTGTTGTAGTCATAATCACTAGATTCCCAGACACCAGCCTGAAAGCATGTTAGTTTCGTGCTGAAGATGACTCGAACTGGCTTTTTTGTTTAGCAGGAAGGCCTTTCTGACAAATAGGCTGCTGTGAACGTTCAATGCATTGAATACTCAATCAAGCAGTATGCTCTTTGATATTCTGTTGAGCCGAAATAAAGATGCTTGAAATTGCCTATGTGGGACCTAAAGACACTGAGCTTTTCTGATGGCTGAGGTGAAAGTAAGCAACTGTGCCATTGACATAGTGGATACACAAGCTGTTGGAGTGAAATCATATGGGCAAGAAATTTTTGCAGTAGCAAGACTGAAAAAGGAAAATTTTTTCATGAAGCAATTTATGAAGGGCTACTAATTCTTATGCTTCTTAAACTTCTTGTGCGGCAGGTTTGTTGGCAAATTACAGAAAGTGCCAGCTGTATTAATTGTGCCGGGAACACGAATATACCCATGACTGCTGGAATCAGGCAGTACTTTAACGATCGATCTCCATTGCTTGTGTGTTCCGTGGATTCACGATACTTGTAATATTACTTCCCAGAACTCAACACGTTGAATGTCCAAATTACTGCCAATAAAGGAAAATATCATTTCTTGTTAATTCAGCCAGAGGCTTAGACATGGGGTCATTAACCGACTTCTTGGCCCCAAATGTGAATGCCTACTTGAAATACAGCCAGTCAGAAAAAGAACTGTGGGACTGAGTAAATATTCACTGAAGACAGCAACTAGATGATCATTTAACACTTATTAGATATTCTGAAAAAAAAAAAGTTTAAATAGCGATTACCTAGTTTGAAAATAAAATTTAACTGTAAAGGTCGCTGAGAACACTGCTATGACAAAGTGCATAATTCCGTTGATTAGTCTCTCACCACAAATTGATTACTCCTGACTACTGACTGATTACTTTTTCCCTTTGTGTGTGAAAAATGTGCTGCTTTCCGAACAGTCCTCAAACAAGGTCATCAACCTATTTTTCTTAAACTTGCTATTTACATGCAGTGTGGATCAGTTGTAACATAACCAGTTAGTCATATTGTCCCTGTTGAAACCATGTAACCACTGTACACAGAACTGCAACAGTGGGCGAATCAGTAATTATGGTCACCACGGACAATGATCAAGGAATACATATTTGCACAAGATTCCAAGCTTGTGTTCAAGTGATAATGCTGAAACATGACGTTGCATGAAACAGCCTCGCGCTTTCATTTAGCTGCAGCATGTGAGCAAATTTGTGAGTAAATTCAATAACACTAACTACAACGCTTCAACAACACTAACAACATCACTAAGCTAGTGACTTTCTTCAGAAAGATGTGAAGTATATATTTTCTGTTTCCCACAAAGGTTGTTTTATGCTTGATGCAAACTGAATTGTGTATCAGACATAGGTTTCCTTTGTGGCATGTACACTAGCTTTGAAAATTGTTTTGGTCATTCTGGTGGTGCTTGTAGAGCGAAAGATGTTGCTTACTTCTACTTTATGTCCTAGTTAGAAAAGACTAATTGGAATGACTCAAAACACAGTCAGAACCATTTGGAAACCTTTTGAAACCAATTAAATTTCAATCAGTTCTAATTATGTTTTCATCAGTTACAACTGACCTTTTCTAACTGTGTTGCGTTGTGAGCTGCCAGCACTGTATACTGAATGAGAGTGATGTCAGTTGGCGTTTACTTAATTTGTCTTTGTGCTTCAAAGCTGCATTACGCACTGCTGTTCCTAGTATGGCTGAGTTTTCCTCGTAAGAGTGCAGTTGTTTAATTCAAGCAACGTTTTTCCCCTTCACCGCACAAACGTACCTCTGTACATTCATTGCCCATTTGAGCGTATTGATCATGTGCTACTGGCCTTGATAGTGTGACAAACTGTCATGACAAACTTTCAGTAATAAATTTTTGTATTATAGGAAATGCATTGTTTTATTTGTGCACGCTTGAACAAGGGGCCCAAACACATTTTACCACACTGTCTCTCAAGCTTCCCGTCTCACCCGTTGGGGCTGCTAACATGTTGGAAAGGTGCCAAAGTAAGCTCATGGCAACAAGTAAAGGAAAACTGCATGGAAAGGACTGTAACAGGAGAGAGTCTTGAAGAAATGACACCCCGAGTGCAGATTTACAATTCTAAAATCATAGAAATCACAGTTGGTAAAATCAGAAAAAGTATGAGTAATGCTTCCACAGCCATCAATCGCGCTTGTGTTGTGAGAGCTGAGCACTTCATATCATTTCTTCACGTTCTTGCTGCAAAGTTTTACATTTCTTGGCCAACTGGCCCGGAAGCATGTTTGACTGCACCAGAATATGCAGCTTCCAATGTTAGGTAAGTTATAGTATGTCTTTATGGTGCATGTTTTACAGTGGTAGCTATACAAGGAATGCTCTTCGGAGTAGATGATGTCATTGTCATAGTATGTCGTGACCAAAAACTCTCATGTGAACCTCTTGGTCAAAAGCCATGTTGAACGTATGCCTCTGGGTACCGCACATTTGTACATGCGTCTAAAACGCTGTCAAATACCCATATAGAAACCGCAGTATGCAGAAATGTCGGCCCTGTATAATGTGCCCAAATGTAAAGTTTTCCGTAGAACCATTGCATGCAAAATGCCTGTCATATGAATTGAATACAAAAAATTGTTTTCAAGATGGGTGCCTCCATTTTTTATGGTAGATCTGATACGACTCTGGTCAGTGCGAGTTTCATTTTGCTTGTTTCTAGGATGAGTGCCTTAAAATGCTTGGAATATGCCAGCTTGAGTTTTTTTTACAGGAATGAGTCAAAGCAGTATTGCTGATATACTGAGGCAAGTGTTGAGTCACGATGAGAAGATATGAGGTTTCAACGAAACTGCAAAATTAAGCGTGTGGGAATATGGAAAATAGTTACTTTGCAGTCCTGAAATGCTTCTCAATAAAATATTAAAATTTTAACAATTTCTCCAGTTTGGATAATTTGCACCTGAAGGTGATATGGGCCTGGGTTACAAGTAGGCTTCTGCATTTTTAGAATTTATTTCCACGGCAAATCCAGAGGATTTAGCTGACGGATCTCTTTTTTTGGTTTTAGAAATTCAGATTCATTGGAGTTCGTAGTTTGTGATACAGAATATTGAGTGTTTTAGGAGAGCTTTTTTCATTATCTTTTTTTACGACACGCTGCTGAACACACTATCTCCTCCTCTTATGCAAGGAAGTGGGCCATCAATAGACAAATGAATCTGTATATGATTGAAAAAAGTATCAATACGGATTAGCAAAAGCGTTTCTAGGCCTGTATGAACTTGAATACAAAGGCATTAGGCAACTAATGCTATTTCCAAAGATGCTGCTATATAAAACAATGTGGATGCTGTCGTAGCTGTGTGCAGCTGCTGTCAGTAGAGCTACTCAAGAGCAATTAGTGTAATCAGTCAGCATGGAAAAAACGCCCCGTGTGGTGACATCATCTATTGATAAACATTGTAACAAAGTGTATTCTGACTGATGAGAAAGGCTGCATTGTTTCCTATGATCCGCTGAGAGCTTGGGAGTTTATGCATCATAAAAATATTGTAACACCTCCCAGCATACAAAACTGGCATGAAAGTTTGCTAGTGATTAGGGATTCAAAATTTGTAAACACAATTAACAGCTCAGAAAAGTCTTTTCTTGGTACACACAATACTTCTGAGACCCTTGTCATCTATAGTCATTGACATTTTGCTGACTGCTGCCTTTCTAGATATTTTTACACACTGCTTCAGCCTGTTCCCTGGGAGCTTTGATTCACGTACTGTAAACAATTTTTTTTTCCCGAGCTCGATATTTCACAGATGCGGCTAAAGTCTGTTTGAAAATGTTGCAGGCACTAAATTTTGAGAAGCGGCAGTAGTGAGCCCCTTAATTCATCCCTCTTCCATGAGAGTTTCACACTACACTCAGTGACAACTTATCTTGGCAATGAAGGGGCAGGACATAACATTGTCATTTCGCCAAATAGTTCTGCTGTAGGACACTGCGCTTGGCCACCTGGTGCATTGCTGGCTGGTTGCTTAGCTCCATCGTTGGTGTAGCTGGTGCAGTCTATGGAAGCCCTGAGGATTCGTTGTTGTGAAAGAATCAGGTTTTGCCATGACTCTCCAACATTGGAAAATTGGAGTTGTACGGAATATGCCTAAATATTGAATATTACCAGTGTGCTATGCTTTAAGAGAAAACCAGTAACTGCATTTTGCTGCATAGGGCAAGAGGGCATAGCACTTTTGCAAAATGCCATTGTAAAAAAGGCATTTTGGCTCTGCAACTTTGGTTCCATTGCCAAGAAAAGTTGCCACATAGAATTGCAGCAGGGACAGTAGGACAAGACAGTATTACAGTGAGGCATTGCAGCAAGCCTAAATTCCCGTGGAAGTAACATAGGACATATTAGACCGTGCATAATGAATCCCATTCATGCAGCATTATACTCAGTGAGGTGTGCAGTAAACAAGACGGGCATTGAGATGCTGCACAGAATGGTATGCTGAACTGTGAAATGACTGTCTAGCATAAGCATGAATTCTGAATAGCAGTGTTCATTTGTATTGAATATATACTGTAGACTGGAATGTTCTCTTCTCAGATATTTTTTTTTTCCAAACTTTAAGTCAACATTTTGCCAAATTATTTGTTGGAACTATTATTCATGAGTTGTGAGCAACTCGCAGAAAACGTAAAACTTGGGTCCTCGTGAAAGTTACGTCGATTTCATGCAAGCATCTCGTCCAACATGCAGGTATGTTTCATGGGCCCAACCAAAGTGCCGACACCGCTGAAGCTTGCCTGAAAATCTGGAGCCCGCCATAGGTGTATCAGACGTGTAGTGAAAGACGGATATACAGTTGTGCCTCGTAAATATGACCCCCGTTAATATGAATGACTCGAATTACGGACAACTCTTTTGGGGAATCAAATTTTTTCAATGTGTTTGCACCTCGTTAATATGGAAACTTGGGTCCGGAAAATGGACAAGGTAAAAATATAAGGAGCTGAGTGGGACCCATGTATTTTTGCCTTGTTAATGTGGGCCGAGGTGAGAACAAAGTCCCGAGTGCCTCTGCCAGATACCTCGCTTCGTGTATTTGCAGTGCATTACACCAGCAAAAGGAAACGCGAAAGTGCAAAATACCGTAGTGACGGTCGTCTTGTGTGTTCCAAGATTTCATGCTTTACAATGGAAAAATGCCCATTCGATACTCCTTGCCATTGCCGCATTGCATGAATAGCTGCGAAAAAAAAAAGATCTCTGTGCGCTACTTTTAGGACCACATTCAGCAGCAGTCAGCCGAGTGAGTACAGAGTTCTTGCATTGTCAATAGCCGTAGCAGGAGATGACTTCATCACACCAAGAGGTGCCATCACGTGTGTCGTGGACCACTAGGTGCTCCAAACATGTTAAAAAGCGCACTGCATGATTTTAAAGATAATGGCGGCTGGAATAATGCACTTAGAGCTTCCAAGTTGCCCGATTTCCACTTCACTGTCCACCACTATGCAGCGAAGCAGTCCGAGATTATAAAGTGTTTTTTTTTTTTAGAATATTTCGTTTTTTTATGATTCATTATTACGGATGCTTCACTCTATGGACACTTTAGCTCTGGAGCCAGTGTCCATATTAACGAGGCTTGACTGTAGACACCCTCGTAATCTTCCTTTCCCAGTGAATGGGACACAGTGCAAGATTGTACAACCAATGTGACCACTCTGAAAACAATAAAACCTGCTTGCACACCTGAAGTTAAGGCCCCCTTGATGTTGCCATTTGGTTTATCTCTAGAAGATAAAGAAAATGCACACCCAGAAGTGCTCCCTCTATATGCCAAATGTGGTTTCATTTGGCAACCAGCACGTTTGTTAGCTTGATGTCCACTCTTTCAGCATCTGGTTGCGGTAAGCAAAAGTTTACATTATATGTAAAGCCCCTAGTTTCCAATGATTACGCGAAAAACGCGGATTTAAGCATTTTTGCGGGATTTTGTGCTGGTAGCCATATTCTCATTTTCTGATATAATTGTTATTATAATCCAGTGACAGAGACATCGCAGTTCCTCTCTAAGCAAGAGAAAGAAGGTGAAGATTTCGATGTCCTGTCTTTCTGGACTGGAATAAAAGAAATGACCCCAACACTCTCCGCCACTGCAGTCGTTATAGAGATCTTGTATCAAACAAGTGCTATTCTTAAAGTGAATATAACATAAAACATTACTTGACGCCGAGTTACAACAGTGACCTTCACTTTTGGAAGATGGACCTCAGCAGCATTCAGTGCATGCGTTCAAAAAATAAACTTGCATTTTTCTTGCATGTTCCTTCATTTTGCAAATTCTTTATCCTGCATCTGCAGAATTCGAAATTTTCCATTCGAGAAAGGTAGAAGGCTTAATTGCAAGCAATGATATGGGAAGCATTCCAGAAATTGTGAAGTACACATCTTTCAGTGCTCGTTTTATTTATTGATGGCTTGCATCGAAATCAAAGCAGCTGCTGTATTGGCGATCCAGGCGCACAGCAAGAATCTGTGCATGGCTTGAACTGCCATCATACCGACTGCGATGTTGAAGGATCAGCATCGTGGAAAAAAGTGTGCATACTTTCACGATCCATTTTTTGCCTTCTGCACCACAAAATCTTGGTGGAAACTATGCACATTCTGTCACATGCAGGCCTTATTGCCACCTGCTCTGGCCTGCACCATGAAAGCAGTGTGCGGCTTACCATCATGGCATCCGTGACATCACATGCAAGCCACCTGCACTTCGCTTACCACCACCTACATCGTGGAACTATGCATGGTTCACCATAACGACGCCTGCGATGTCACGTGCAGGTCACCTATTTTTCAGACCTTGTTCCTTTCGCGCCTTGAAATTTGGCAGTTTTTTATTCAAACATAAACAAGTTAGCGCTTATCCTGCTAAATAGATGAGGAGCATAATAATAAAGAAAAGTTGCTACCACAGCTATGATCACTTCAAAAAATTGTACTGAACCTCATTTGATCGCTAAGGCGCTCTGAAAAAATTTCCTGTTCAGCTAACTGGCTTCTTTGGCATTGTCTAATCACCTGCTTTCCTTCAACAACTCCGCTTTCACGAGTATGCCTGACATGAGATAGAGTGTTCACTTTGTAAAACCTTTCATTCACAGCTAGCATGCTTGCAGAGTCACTATGGCCTTTTGTTTCATCATCATCATCAGCCTGACTACGCCCACAGCAGGGCAAAGGTCTCTCCAAATAACCCTGTCCTTTGCCAACTGCGGCCACAGTCTCCTCACAAACTTCTTAATCTCATCCGCCCACCTAACTTTCTGCCGCCCTCTGCTACGCTTGCCTTCTCTTGGAATCCACTCCGTTACTCTTAAGGACCAGCAGTTATCTTGCCTTCGCATTACATGCCTTGCCCACGCCCATTTCTTCCTCTTGGTTTCGACTAGGATGTCATTGACCCGCAATTGTTCCCTCACCCAACCTGCCCGCTTCCAGTCTCTGTAGCTTCAGCTACAGAGGGTGCCTCCTAAACAGTGAAACATAGTCCCCTGTAGCAGTTATTTTCCCTTAAAATATGGCACACTGTTGATATTTGCCACTTAAGGCATATTCCTAACACAACTCTCAACGTTATAAAGTGGGGGAAAATACAATTTTCTCGATTACCACAAATTTACTAGACATGTCTTTTCAAAAGAAACTTCTATGATGGTGCCAGCTATACCAGCGGCCGAAGGAAGCTACCGCATAAAGAGTAATGCGCCAGACAGCCAGGTGCACCGCAGTGTGGCCAATTATTTGGAGGAATGACAGAATTACTGATGCTCCCCACCAGTTGTTGCCTTCACTTCACTGCCACGAAAAGCTGCTATCGAATACAGGTGTGCCTCATTAATATGACCCCCATTAATATTGATGACTCGAATTATGGACACTTTTTTTACAGACCAAACTTTTCCAATGCATTACCACCTCATTAATAAGGGAACTCGTTGTCCAGACAACGCGCAGGGTTTTGGCTCGTGTATTCTTGTCGCATTAATACGGACAGCAAAGAGAACAAAATCTCTACTGCTACAACCAAATGTTTCAATTTCTGCATTTTGAGTGCGGGACACCAGGGGACTGCAGCGGAAAATTGCAAAGGACTGACTGATGGCCATTTTCCTTTCAGGTTTCGTGCTTTACAGTAGAAAGTTGCAGAGTCGTCGCCCCTTACCATTTGCCGTATTGCATGAATGGCTGTGAAGAAAACACTCTCGGCAGTTTGTGCTATAAAGGAAGCAGCAGCTGTCAGCCTACTGAATCGTGGGATGTTAATAGTCGCAGTAGGAGTTTGATCATCTAGCCACGAGACGCCATCAAAAGTAGTATCATACATATATCACTAGGTGCATGTGGCTTATGGCGACCAGGATAATATGCTTAGGGGTCCCAAAATTGCGTTTAAATTCAACTGCGCTGACACCACCATGTACAGAAGCAGACACTAATCATGGTTTTTTCTTTTCCGAATATTTTTTTTGAAAATCGTCAACACGGACAACTCGCTTCATGGATAGTTTTGCTCGGGAACCGAAGTGTCGATATTAACTAGGCACGACTGCAGAGTTATTGTTATGAACCAGAACAAAACATGCACCCAGGGATGGTCAGTGAAATTTCAGTTTGGAGAATCTGGATCTTTTATGGGGAATTTTAGCAAAGAAATATGGAAAAAATAAATTTTCATGGGTTCCTATGGAAATTTTAGAACCGAAATTTCATCGTCTTTTACAAATAGCTGCAGGAAACGGGGGCCTGATATAGGAATATATACTCCATCCCTACATGCAGCAAAGGCAAATAGTGATGTGGCATGCAGAGAAGCGGGCTAGTTGGTGATTCAATGTGACTGCACTTTTTTCAGAAAACAGGAGACAAAGGCGAAAACAGAAAGGACAAGCAACGTCACCTAGATAGAGCCAGTCTAGGTGGCGTTGGAACAAGGCAGATTTGAGACCAGATGTTCAAGGTTAGAAATTAAACGTGGCGTAGGGAGGCTAGCTTTGGGAGCACATGGCAATACACCAAATCAGGGGGTACAGGGTGATATGGGATGGGTTTCTTTCGAGAGCAGAGAGGCTAGCAGTAAGATAGCATTTGAGGAGCGATTGAGAAAAAGGGGGAAAAGCAGTGGGCTGGGAAAGTTTTCAGATACCTGTATATAAGGAATGTTGACACGAAATGGAGAAAGCGAACTAGAAAATTGACAAGCAAATATCTGGACAGCAGTAAGGGGGCAAATTAGCAATTGCCGGTTAAGAAAAAGGTTAAAGCAGAGAGAGCTCTGTGGAAAACAGGGATGGTGATGAAATCAGCACTGGGAACATACAGGATTTTTAAGCAGCAAAATTGCCAAAGAAAATATCTATGATAATTGTAGGGGAAGCTCTTTGTTGTTTGAGGCCAGGACGGGAGTTTTGCGGGCTAAGTCAGGTACCACGAGATAGACACGTTGTGCATTGCATGTGGAGAGGAGGAGGAAATGGCTGAACACTTCATACTTTTCTGTAAAGGGCTTCACCCTACAGTGGAAAGCAGCGGGGCTGATTTGTCGAAGGCATTGAGGTTTAAGGACAGTGAAGGGAATGTAGATTTTAAGCGGGTAGAAGTAACCAAGCGAGGGTTATATGATTGATGGCTAAAAGCAAGACAAGAGTAAAATTTCATAAATCATGGCTAGGTGGCTTGAGCCACCGCCCGATTTAGAGGGTTAAGCCGTATTCATCCATCCATCGATGCAGTGAGCTCATTGCACCCGAGGAAAGAGAAAGAAGGAAACAACTAAAATGTTCTCACATCAATCGCATTTCATTCAGCATGTGTGTTGCCTGCAACGGCCTACTTTAAGCTAAGGGCCAGAACGGATGTAGCGAATATTCGGAATGGAGTCAAACGCAAAGCAGACTCGTCCCATGCGAGCCTGCTCAACACCTGCACGCAGAAACGAGCCAGCACTTGCGCAGAGTGCAAGAAGTCGGGGCGAGCTCGACGCTGTTCGACGTGCAAACAATGCGCGCTTTATTGTAACGCGCTCTTGAGCTTCTCCATTATGCGGTCCCACTTGGTGGTGGGTATGACCAGGACTTTGCGTATCTGCGTCATCTCCGCGTCCTCCTCTTTCCAGTCGCCGGCGACTGCGGTATCGGCGTCTCCAGTCACGTTGTACTCGAACTGCAGCTCAGCCTCCTCCTCGAACAGTTCTTCCTCCGCGTTGGCGAACACGGCGCCCTGGTCCTCTTCCGACGGCTTGTACTGCTTGCATATGAGCAAGACGTGCGTGAAGTCGTACTTCTTTCCCGCCGCCTTGGCCGCTTCCACGTCTCGCATCAGGGCGTCGTACAGGGGCAGGGCGATCCGCGGCGGAATGTTGACGAAGCGCTCGCTGATCACCAGGCCGAGCTGGTAGCTCTCCTCGGTGAAGTACTCGTCGAACTTGGCCGCCAGTCCGCTGGCGGACACACGGCACTGGTCGCGCAGCAGAGTCGTGATCTGTCGGACACACTCGCGCTGTTTGGTCTCGGTGACGTTGATGACGCTCATGACGCCGAAGACGCCGTCTTCGTCGTCATCGTCCTCCATGGACTCGTCGTCGACGTCGTCGTCGCACTGCTTGATGACGCTCGCGACAAAATTGCGCTCGAGAATGAGGTTCGTGAGGTCCGAGAGGTTGACACGTGCCTTGAGGAACAGTTGCTGGAGGAGCCGTTTGATGCCATGATAGTCCGAGTCGTCGGGAGTGCGCGCTTCAAAGTCGACGTTCACCTCGGTGTCGACCAACTCGTCCTCCTCGGAGTCACTGTTGTCATTCTGCGATTGGTTTGAACCGTCACTCTCCTCATCTTCACCGAGCCTCTTCTGGCGTTTTGACATCGCCATGTTTCTCGCCCAGATTGAATGGTTACAGTGTTTACGACATAGGCAGGAGCTGCGAGCACTGGGTGCCAAGAGCAGTGAAGTGTCGCTTGTTTGGCTTCATGCGTGCCCGGGTCAACAACCAAATTTTATACCTACAGTGTTGACGTATTTTTGTTAGGTTTCTATCTTTGAGTGTGCCCACATGAAATGATATGCACAAAACTCGCCTAAACTTTGTTCATTTTGTACGCTAGGCGACGCGGACGGTCATTGCAAGCAAAATGGCGGAAAGAAATGACTTGTCAGCCTCTCAAACAGAGAAACTTCTTCAATTTCAGGTGAGCGTCTATTTTGTATGGCACCTCGATTTTTAGTTGGCTCTTGTAACCTATTGTGCATTTCACATGTAACTGTGTTCTGGAGAAACGTTTTTATTTATATTTTCGAAAACCAGCGTTGCGTTCACTGCTCTCTTCTGAGCAATAACAATCTCGCCCGAACAGTGATTGTTTTTGCCATCAAGGCTTGCATGCTTTACTGTGTCATTCAGTAATGCCGCTGTCCCCGTAATTTGCGCAGTGAGCGTTAGTTTTGTGGTTTGCAATACTAAGGAGCGCCTGACAGTGGAACGCAGCGCGATGACCAGCACATGCTCGGGTGTGTTCTCATTGAAAGCACCATGTCCCTGCAACAACTGCTTACGTTCAACGTCCTCGATTTTTGTAGGATCTCACGACGATAGAAGACCTCGAGAGGTGTCGGGAAATATTGAATAGGCACAACTGGGACCTCGAGGTGAGAAATTGTTTCGCATCAGCAATTTTCTTTATATTTGCATCATCATCCCGCACGCCGCTAACGTGTTCGATGTGGTGGTGTCTCGGTGTAGGGTGCTGTTCAGGATACCCTCAATATCCAGGAAGGCTCGCCATCCATCTTCTCGCCTCCTTCTAGTCGGCAACCGTCGGTTGTAGTCGATCACGCGGACCAAAGGTGAGTGTGTGCTGCGTTTACGTGGGCAAGCATGTGCCCGAATAGCGGTATCTGCTGCTCCGCCACCCGCCGCTGTTGTGAATTGCGCGACGGTCCGCTCTAAGTGGCATGTTCCCGGGCTTGGCCCGAGGCAGTTGCAACAGTGGCATTGTAAACAGACTGTTAACCGGGCTTGACACTGCTTGATCGACAGTCGCGAGTTTGCTGGTGAACACGATCTCTTACTCTCCAAAGCCTGCTTATCGTCTGATTCGACCTTTGTAGTCTTTGTGTAGCAGGTTGCTTAAAGATGGGCGCAGCCCTGATGTCAGACGCTATGTAGCAGAGTTTAGAAGTTGGCTGTCGTAATGATGACCACATTGATTGTCGCAGGTGCACCTGCAAAGAATTTTTTGACATAAAAACGGCATTTAATACTAAATGAAAGCAAGAGGCCCATCTGCTTCTAATGAATTTGGAGACGGAATTAGACCCTATCTCAAATGGCCACAATCGTGTGAAAGCTAGCTACATGGAATGCAACCCTCTAGTCATCCCGGGCTTTTGAATGGATTCATGAGCAACACCTACTGAACTAGAGACCTGCACACTTGGCACTGCTCCAGTGCGCACCTTCTTTTGCCACTAGGGAAGGGCAACTACAGGCGGCGCAGCACTACAATTAACCTGTTGAGCAAGATGATGTCGGTTATTTTACTTCAAGGATGTAACAGTTTTGTCATTTGTCTACGTTTTGAGTATTCATCATTCATCCATTGCCTTAGCAAAGATGCCAGAAAGTCTCACACATGCATGCGTGCAAACAGAATATTCACCGCTAGGATTTAAAGAAATGTCATATTTGCATCGTTCATTACTAGGTTTCCAAATAATAAGACAGTGCAAATGCACAGGGAGGCAGTGAGAGGAGAGAAATCATTTGTGAAAAGCAGACGATGATGATGATCATGACAAACAGGTCAACCGAGTGCCCTCAACGGCGAAAAAGATAACTAAATTTGGCGCACGCAGTCCCATAGGATCCCGCCAAGTGTGTAGGTCTTGTTCATGAGCACCTAGTGCCCATTGTCTCATTGCTTGGCGATTAGCGCATGTTTTTGAAGCACTAGGTGTTCTTTTTCTGTTTTTTTTTTATTTTTCTGGTGTTTTTGAGCAAAGTATCACGCAGCAATCCAGGGACCTGATTCATTCTTTCATGACACTGTCACTGGTCGCTGCCACCCGTAACCTCTAGCTGATGCTGTCAAGCCATCTGTGTGGCCTTCCCTGTTATCAGAGGCTATTGTAAAATGGGGAGTTGGGCCAGTTGGTACACTCTGGTGGAAAAAACTGCACAGCGCTGGTCCTGTCTCTTTTCTTATCCCTTGTCACTGTGGTGTTCTTTCCATCAGAGGCTGTTTTGACAAGTGGCTTGGAAAAGAGAATCATTTTAGATTACAGCGTTTGGAGTTCATTTATGAATGCCTGTTATATTCAGAAGATTTCTGCAGGTCCTACTGTTTCACCTTAGTGGCCATTTCCCACATTTAACCGTTTTGTGTTTGTTTTTTCGTCTGAAGCCTGCTTTGTGGCAGGCTGCCCGCATGTGTATGTGTGTGCATGCACACAAACTGCCTACCATGGCATCAGGTGGAAAATGACACCTGCCATCGCAGGGCAATGGCACATCGCTTAACGACTGCTCTAGGAATGCTATGAGGACTCCCAGGGATCTATGAATGTGAAGTTGACAAGGACCCAATTCCGCATATATGGGCATTAACTGAAGTGCAAGCAGATATAATTCACATTTTGCCTAACCGTGCAAATTGAATGTCAATTTTTTTTTTCAGATTTCAATTTATGCATGAAAAAGAAAAATTTCATGCTTCATGACAGTAGTTCATTAAAAAAAGTGCTACACAACATTTGGGAAAGAAAAAACAAACAGAAAGAAGAATAGCAGCTTTTATGCTAGAAGCTTGACAGAAATTTGAAAAATTTATTTTTGCAGTTGTGAAAAAAGAGTGACCATTAGTGCCAACATTTTATGGAACATGCAGGCACAAACAGAAAGGATGTTTCTGCGTGCCTTTCATACACTGGGTTCGTGGTCCAGATCAGCACATTATACTCTAGCCGCTGCTGTGGCTCAGTGATTGTGGCGCTCGGCTGCTGACCCCAAAGATGCTGGTTTGATTCCGGCCGCGGTGGTCGCATTTCAGTGGAGGCGAAATTCTAGAGGCCCATGTACTGTGCGATCTCAGCGCACATTTAAGAACCACAGGTGGTCGAAATTTCCAGGGCCCTACGCTATGGCGTCGCTCACAGGCTGAGTCACTTTCGGACGTTAAACCCCCATAGACTAAACTAAACAGCATACTTCATACATCATCAAGCTATGCACCAACTTGCCCCAGAACGTATTCTACTGCAATCATACTCTTGATCCTCATCACAAGCATGATTTTTCAGCATATACATTTAAGCATGTTACTGAGGCCATGCACTTGCTAATGTTTAGTAGGCTGCTGAGTTAACTGTGAGCAGTGTTTGGATTGGCTTTCAGCTTGTTTTTTCTTGGGACAGTTTAATCGATTTGCGGTGGGCAACTTTTATTATGACACCTTGCAGGAAACGGCAAGAAAATGTTTTGGTGCATATTTTATTCTGGGATCATTGTATAACTGACAAAGGGTTGCATCAAGGTTTCAGTTTTTTGCAAGCATCATTTTTCTTTTTTTCATTACTGCATGCGTCATGTTGCACTAGATCAAAAGTATGATGTTGGCTTGACACAGCAGTGCTCGACCCTGTGGAGTAGTCTTGTCTTTGCACGCGAATAGGTGCAATTGGGTGTGCTTATTGGGCTCAGCGAGACACAGAAGTCACCACACTGTGCCTGCTTCTTGTTGTGACTGGAATCATCGTTTGAAGTGAATAATTTGCGATGGGAGTTTGCATTTCTCTTATACTTGTGACACTTTTGATCTGAAGAGATATTGATGCAAGTGGGCTAAACGGAATCATGTTTCTTTGTTGTGCCAGATCTGTGCGAGGCATTCCAGCAGTTTGGGGAGTGTCACTCATGCTGTGCGTCTTTCTTCCGTCTTTTCCTTCTTCTCCCAAACCAGGTTCTTCTACTCAGTCCAGAGCTGGCGGCCCAGTGGTCTGTTAGGATGGGGCAAATTCATCATCATGTTTCCATTCTCGTTTGTCTACAGCACCCTCATGAGCATCATCCGATATGCGTGTAAGTAAACTGACCACTCAGCAGTCAAAACATTGAGCCCCACTGTAAGTTGTAGGTGGAATGGTCAAACTGCTCAGTATCTACGCTCCTGCATTTTATACACTGAAACCTCTCTAGATATGTTGTTTGCTTACATTCTGCTTTTTAGCTTTCAAGCAGCATATTAGTGCTTGATTTTATTGTGTGAGCCATTGCAGATGGCAGCAGTAGTCATCAGTTCACTTAGTATGCGAATTTATTTTTATTGCACTGACCTGTAGGTCACTCAAGTTGTAGTGCTGCACTGTGAGGGGACAATAATATTGCTGTAGAACCCCTGGCAAAACTAAAGCTGCAAAGAGTGGTAAAAAAAAATTATGTAAAAGTAACACTACCCCTGTGATGGCCAATGAATGAAAATGTGAAGTAAAAATTAGTAACTTCCGGAATTGTGTTCCTACATTGCAGGAATGCAAGAGACTGGCAAGTTGACCTGGAAAGATGCATTGACTGCGTAATTAAAATTAGCTAATTACAATAATTTCTTACTGTCCAAGAACTGAAAAACTGCGCACCCATACTCAGGTGCATACTTTAGATCCATAGTGATATAAAATATTTTTCTTTCACCTGCCGATGCTGCAGTATGTGCATAGGAATTTTAATTTGTTTTGCAATTAGCGTTAGCTTTCTCAATGAGTGATCTTTCAGTAGGCTCCCTGCTCCTCAATCAGCTGACACTTTGAGTTTGTTTGTTTTAATAAATATTCTAAGAAATGCTGTTTTTGCGGTACTGTGACAAATGATGTTCTTCTGTAAGCAGAGACAGGAACTGTTCATTTTTACTGTCTGTGTTTTGCATGATAAGCTGGGCATTACAAGGTTAAAGATTTGCTGGAGACATTGCAAAGCTGCAAAAGATGATTAATAATTTTTTTTTTGCACAAACTGAGTGCTATATAAAAATGAACTGAGCAATTCATAAGTTCAGTCATCAGCTCTGGCTAGAAAGCTTTGATATGTAGGCTTAGTAGTCTGTTGTATCTTATGTCCCGTTAAAAGGGGAGAGGCATGAAATTTTTCATAGTGTATTTTTGCTTTCATAAGACATTAGTAAGCATGGATCATCGTGTGAAATTTGCCTTCGCTCAGTAAATAATTTATAACGTAATATTTTACGCCATGCTGTTTTATCAACGGAATGCCAATTGTGACATCACAAGTATGAGATTACTTGAGGCACACAAAAGCTGCAATATAGCAGCTCTTTGTTCATCTGCTGTTTCACCTGACTAAAAAGAGTAGGAGTGACATAAAATGACAAAGAAGCAATTATATTGCAGTTTTTGTTTGCATCTCATGATCTCATACCAACTTGCGTTGTCGCAACCATCACTCGGCTACTGAAACTGATACTGAAACTAGAGGGAAAAATATATCCAGTTGCAGATTATTTATTGAGCGCTGGCAAATTCCATGTGGTGACCCTTGTTTATTAATGTTTTATGCATCATTCCAAAGCATAAAAACACCATGAAAAATTTGGTGTTTCCACCCTTTTAACTAAGTGTTTTTTATGGTAGGCCTATCTTAAGCTATTAAAGTGCCTTTTAATGCATTTTGGTATCTGGTTGTTTGATTGTAAGTTTTGATGATATGCATACATTTGTGGCATCACTTAGCAGGTTGCTTCATGTTAAAGGTCAGTTAAAAAAAAGGGTGCTTGATGTTGTACAAACAAATTTTATGTACTGTATGTATTTGGTAAAGATTGTTTACAGTATTGTTTGGTTGATTTCAGTTAGAATTGGATCTAATATAATATATTGGTTTAGGGAAGAGATGTTGCATCAGTTAGTCCAAGCATTATTTTTAGTTGAAGCTTGTCATCCTGCAGTGGTAGTTTTGTATGTGTTATTCCTGTGTCTTTAAGTGAGCATTGTAGTTATCTAGTCTTTCTTTGTGATGAAGCGCTTAATGTTTTAAACACATGGTTTATAATAAAGATATCTTTAAGATTTGAATTTACAATGCACTTACTCTTTTCAAGCTTGTGCAATACACCCTCCCTCCTTTTTGCCCCCCCCCCCCCCCCCCCCCCCCTTTTTTTGGGGGCCTAATGAAACTAACTTCTTTTTTCTCTGTTTATTTCAGGGCGGATTATTTGGCCAGGCCCGAGAAGATGTAAGTAGTAACATGGCTCACCTTGGGAATAAGGGCACAATTTCACGTCTTAGTTTCTTCTCTACACATGCTCAGAAAGATTTCCCATTCTGAAAGAAGAAGGGACAGTGTTTCAAGGCAAAATGAGGACTCGGAAATGTACAGCTACACTTTTTTATTTAAATTGCACTTTGAAAGAAGTGGTGGTGCTGTGGCCATCTCCGTGTGGCTCCTTAGAACTGTTGAAGCATTTGGTGCAAACGAAAAGGCATTTAGTAACACAGTACATGCTTGCTTTGTCTTCGTTACATAATTGCAGCCAAGGGCTTTGGCAGTTTTGCCGGTGTTTCTCGTGGGAACCAAGTGCCAGTTATAACTCCCTCTCTGATGTTTGTTTTCGAAGGAGGGTCGAACCCGTTGCCATGATAAACAAATGTAAACAATGGGTGACGTGGCGCGTGATAAAGCATTTGTGAACTTGAAGCGCGGCACTGCATTAGGTTACTTTAAGCGCAGTCCTATGGCAAGGTTGTTGCTTGTTTGGTGCCCTCCCTCGCCGCTGTTAACATGCCCTAGCTTGTTTTTTTTTTTTTTTTTGACAGGCAGGTGTAGCAATGGTGCGGGAGGACGGTCCCACTGTGCCATGTATGTGAGTTTATCCTGCAAAAGAAAGGCTGCGTTTTGAACCCCTCCCACTACTGTTTAAGGGCACAGGGTAAGATAAAATTAGAAAAAAATCGTTTTTTTTTTCTTTTGGAATTTTAGAAGTTCAATTCTTTCTACACATGTTCCATGATCGCACTTTCCTCAGAAAGCCATATTTACGGCTGAAAAACGCTTTTTCCGAAACCAAGTAGTGAGCGGCCACGCCCCCTTTCAGGATTAACGTCAATTTTTTTCAACCAAAAAGTCCACCACCTGATTTCAAAACTTGTCTAAAATCAGCTACATATAAAAAATTGTCTGGCAACTATTGTACAGCTCCTCTTTTTTAGCCAAGACAATCCTGAGACGCTTTGCACGTTTTTTCCACGTTTCTGCAACCTTCATGCAGCTGCGTCCGAGTGCTATCCCTTTCGATCAGTATTGTAAATTGTGCCGGTGTTGGTTGCTGCTGATAAGTTGAGATGCCCAGGGCAAAGAAGGCCTTCGTCAGGCGTGAATTTCACGGCAACCACTACGCTCATCGTGAAAAAGCAAAAGGATGTCCACGACCGAATGAGATCCCGAACGCCGAACGCGCCAGCTCCTCGACATCGAAGCTTTCAAGATTTTCTCTGTGCTTCCAGGAAGAGGATGTGCTGCAGAGCAGCAGCCAATATGCCTTAATGGACATAGACGGCATTTGTGCCGCAATTACACAGATTTGTGTGTGCAGAGAGTGCGGTGGAAGTGTTGAGCTCATCGAAATTGTGACAAAACGGGTAGGTGTTGCAAGCGTTTACAGTTTGAACTGTGAAATGTGTAGTGCCGCACAACTATTTGAGACGTCGAAGAAAACTACTTCTGGCCTCTATGAAGCCAACCTCAGGTTAGTGTATGCCTTGAGGTCCATTGGTAAGGGAATGGCTGCAGGAAATATACTCTGTGCTATGCTAAACCTTCCTTAGCCGCCGACAAAATTTGCGAAATACAATCAAGAGCTTCTAGGTCACATCGAAGCTGCTGCTCAGGAGTCTATGAAAAGGGCAGCTGAATGAGGGGGATAAAGACATCGCAGTTGCTCTTGATGGAAGCTGGCAGAAGCGAGGCCATACTTCCAATAACGGCATAGTCTCTGCGACCAGTGTAGACTCTGGGAAAGTGCTGGATGTGGAGGTTTTGTCTAAACGTTGTCCAAAGTGCAGCATCAAGGGTACAAACAGTGACCCCCTTCATAGAGAGGTGTGCCAAAGCAACTACCAAGGCACCAGCGGTGGAATGGAAGTCGCAGGAGCACTGAAAATTTTCGGCAGGAGTGAGGAGCTTCACGGCGTTCGATACGTCAAATACCTTGGGGATGGTGACAGCAAGGCTTTTATGGCTGTGAAGGCACAAATGCCATATGGTGATTCCGTTGAAATATCCAAGGTTGAGTGCATAGGGCACGTGCAAAAAAGGATGGGCACAAGGTTACGAAGGCTAAAAAAAGGAAACAAAGCAGGAAAACTCTCTGATGGAAAGAGCCTCTCGGGCCGAGGCCGACTGACTGATGCAGTAATAGACAAGCTCCAGACGTACTATGGTTTGGCCATCAGAAGAAATGTAGGAAACCTGGATGAAATGCGAAAGGCCGTTTGGGCAACCTTCTTCCACTTATCGGCCACAGACGATGACCCATGCCATGGACTTTGCCCAAAGGGACCTGATACGTGGTGTGCCTTCAACAGAAGTCAGTCAGAGGGCAAGCCATTTTTCCACAAGGAGAGTTTGCCTGCATCTGTCTTGGAGGCTATCAAACCCATTTATAGGAAGCTATCGAAGGCTGAGCTCCTAGAGAAGTGCCTGCATGGGCGAACTCAAAATGCACATGAGTCGTTCAACCATGTTGTTTGGGAACGCGCGCCAAAGAATGTGTTTGTTAGGCTTCGGACCCTACGGATGGCAACACTGGATGCTGTTCTTTCATTTAATGATGATAGCATCGCACGGGCCAACGTTTTGAAGGTGTGTGGATTGAACCCAGGGAGCAACACCATCAAGTGGCTGAGGGAAGCTGACCATAAGCGCATGTACTTTGCGGACCGAGCTACACGACAGCTTACAAAAGAGGCCCGACAGTCAAAACGACAAGCCGAAAAGCGAAAAAATGACGGCAACAGTGACTACGAAGCAGGGGGCTATTAAACCAATTACTATGGAGGTGTTTCTGTGAATAAAAAATGGTTTTTCACATCTTTTTTCTCTTTACGCTCTATTATCTCAAAACAGGGTTTTTTCTTACAAAGGTACTGTTATTTCCAATGCCTTTCAAGACAGACGGCCGATTTTTTTTTGCAATCATCTACATAAGTGTTGCCAACTACTGAACTAGAATTAAGCAATTTCACTGAGCAGTTATTCTGTTATGAATTTTGAAATGCGCAAAGAAAGGCCAGATTTGTGTACTACCGGAAAAAATTTTATTAAAAATCGAATTTTCAACACATTTCAAATATTCTAGTTCAGTAAAAAGAGCACAAAATTTGGCAAACAATGATATATGTATTATTAGGCTACTGTTGTTAGTTAGTGAGAAACATGTACCTCAACATGGCCTAAAATGCATGGGAAGTATAGGGCTTACCCTGTGCCCTTAAGGATTTGGGAAGGCTGAAATCATGTTGTATGGCATAGAGATTACACATTTTTGTTTTTATTTTTTTGTTTGAGGTAAATGGTACTGCTAGTGGCAAGCAGTACTTGGGTACGATTTCAAACCACAATATTTTTTTGCCTGAGTTGTGTGAAACTTCATGTTTTTAGAAATATTAAAGTGCAGTTGTTTGGGGCAGCAACCCACAAAGCACTTCAAGAACACCAGGATTAATAATAATAATAATAATTGGTTTTTGGGGAAAGGAAATGGCGCAGTATCTGTCTCATATATCTTTGGACACCTGAACCGCGCCGTAAGGGAAGGGATAAAGAGGGAGTGAAAACACCAGGATTCCGTGGAACTCGGTTTGTGAACCTCTGCCTTGGAGGTTGTGTAGTGTCTAGATGCTCCAAAACACTTGTACGTGTCTGCTTATGAAATCTGTTTCTTTTTTAATTTCCTTTTTTCTGGTATGTTCAAGGCTTGTTTGCTGTATGCATTGTTTGTAGCAGTGTATGTGGCACGCTAGTTTGCTACGTTGGTCTTGCCCTTTTATGTAGTTTCATCTTTTAGCTCTGCCTTCTTGCAGATGCTGTTTCTTTTCAAGTTTCCTAAATCTTTTTTTTTTTAATTATGCTCTCCGACATTTCGAATTGCTAGTCCAAGCCTCTTATTGTGTTTACTTGCTCCGTCGGCCTAAACAGTGCCACTTGCTTTTACTGCTCTTAATTACAAAAAGAGGGGTGAGCAGTGCTTTTATTTCAAGCATATTTAAAATGTTGTGTACTTTTTATTGCAATTTTGTTTTGGGTAAAATGGGTGGAAGGTGATCATAATCAAGAAGTGCAATAGTTTCTCCCTGCATCTGGGTATTAGGTCATCATGCTGCGTATGTGTAAAAAAAAGGGGGGGGAATAATGAGCAATTGTTTTCTTCCGTCTCTCGTGCACCCTTCTGTAGTGGCCACAGACCCCCTGGCTGATGTGATGGCCTTCATCCACAGCTACGAGAGTAGATATGGGAGCAGTCATCCAGTCTTCTACCAGGGCAGCTACAGCCAGGTGCGTTTGTTTTTGCTTCTCTATTGTTGCTCGGTCTGACCCCACAGTGTTCTGACTCCTTTGCTCCGAGCTCCGGATGTCCTATTACTTCAGGCTGTGTAAAAGCAGCTAGCACAGGTAGGCTCTCGAGCTTCTTTAGCTTTGTGTGCAACTGTGAAATAATGTGCACGTGGCAGTAGATTTTCATATGTGTGCTCTAGTTTATCTGGCTCTAAACAAAAACAGACACATAAGACTGCTTACATGTGAGAAGGCGAAAGCTTGCCTGCACTCTTTGTGAACACAGTCGCCGACGAGGCCCGCAACCTCCCCCCTGCCACCAGCTGCCGCATCAGGTTGCACTTGGATGCGCTGACTCTCTGTCTGCATACGGACTCCATCTTTTATGGGTTATATCTCTCTCTCACACACACAGATAGAGAGAGAGAGATGGGTTTTGCCCAATGGGGCAAGTAAGGCTTTCACCTTAAACTGCACATACTCATGCCATATATTGGCAGGGAAGCTGCACATTACTTTTTAGCTACTTTTTAGGCCAGCTCATTGTTCTTTCGTTAAAGTACTGAATTGATTGCCACATTTGGCTGTACATGGCAGATACTAAAGGTTCATGCCATGAACTTGCAGGGAAGCTACGCTTTACTTTCTAGCTACTTTTTAGGCCAGCTCATTGTTCTTTCGTTAAAGTACTGGATTGATTGCCACATTTGGCTGCACATGGCAGATACTAAAGGTTCATGCCATAAATTTGCAGGGAAGCTACGCTTTACTTTCTAGCTACTTTTTAGGCCAGCTCATTGTTGTTTCGTTAAAGTACTGAATTGATTGCCACATTTGGCTGCACATGGCAGATACTAAAGGTTCATGCCATGAACTTGCAGGGAAGCTACGCTTTACTTTTTAGCTACTTTTTAGGCCAGCTCATTGTTCTTTCGTTAAAGTACTGAATTGATTGCCACATTTGGCTGCACATGGCAGATACTAAAGGTTCATGCCATAAATTTGCAGGGAAGCTACGCTTTACTTTCTAGCTACTTTTTAGGCCAGCTCATTGTTCTTTCGTTAAAGTACTGAATTGATTGCCACATTTGGCTGCACATGGCAGATACTAAAGGTTTATGCCATGAACTTGCAGGGAAGCTACGCTTTACTTTCTAGCTACTTTTTAGGCCAGCTCATTGTTGTTTCGTTAAAGTACTGAATTGATTGCCACATTTGGCTGCACATGGCAGATACTAAAGGTTCATGCCATAAATTTGCAGGGAAGCTTTACTTTACTTTTTAGCTACTTTTTAGGCCAGCTCATTGTTCTTTCGTTAAAGTACTGAATTGATTGCCACATTTGGCTGTACGTGGCAGATACTAAAGGCTCATGCCATAAATTGGCAGGGAAGCTACGCTTTACTTTTTAGCTACTTTTTAGGCCAGCTCATTGTTGTTTCGTTAAAGTACTGAATTGATTACCACATTTGGCTGCACATGGCAGATACTAAAGGTTCATGCCATAAATTTGCAGGGAAGCTATACTTTACTTTTTAGCTACTTTTTAGGCCAGCTCATTGTTCTTTCGTTAAAGTACTGAATTGATTGCCACATTTGGCTGCACATGGCAGATACTAAAGGCTCATGCCATAAATTGGCAGGGAAGCTACGCTTTACTTTTTAGCTACTTTTTAGGCCAGCTCATTGTTCTTTCGTTAAAGTACTGAATTGATTGCCACATTTGGCTGCACATGGCAGATACTAAAGGTTCATGCCATAAATTTGCAGGGAAGCTATACTTTACTTTTTAGCTAGTTTTTAGGCCAGCTCATTGTTCTTTCGTTAAAGTACTGAATTGATTGCCACATTTGGCTGCACATGGCAGATACTAAAGGTTCATGCCATAAATTTGCAGGGAAGCTATACTTTACTTTTTAGCTAGTTTTTAGGCCAGCTCATTGTTCTTTCGTTAAAGTACTGAATTGATTGCCACATTTGGCTGCACATGGCAGATACTAAAGGCTCATGCCATAAATTTGCAGGGAAGCTATACTTTACTTTTTAGCTACTTTTTAGGCCAGCTCATTGTTCTTTCGTTAAAGTACTGAATTGATTGCCACATTTGGCTGCACATGGCAGATACTAAAGGTTCATGCCATAAATTTGCAGGGAAGCTATACTTTACTTTTTAGCTAGTTTTTAGGCCAGTTCATTGTTCTTTCGTTAAAGTACTGAATTGATTGCCACATTTGGCTGCACGTGGCAGATACTAAAGGCTCCTGCCATAGATTGGTAGGGAAGCTACACTTTACTATTGAGCTACTTTTTAGGCCAGCTCATTGTTCTTTCGTTAAAGTACTGAATTGATTGCCATATTTGGCTGCACATGGCAGATACTAAAGGTTCATGCCATAAATTTGCAGGGAAGCTATACTTTACTTTTTAGCTAGTTTTTAGGCCAGTTCATTGTTCTTTCGTTAAAGTACTGAATTGATTGCCACATTTGGCTGCAAGTGGCAGATACTAAAGGCTTGGTAGGGAAGCTACACTTTACTATTTAGCTACTTTTTAGGCCAGCTCATTGTTCTTTCGTTAAAGTACTGAATTGTTTGCCACATTTGGCAGATGTAATTAGGAAGTAGAGTTGGATCATCTATACGTGCCCCAGCAAAACTTCCTGTCTACAAAAAGGTGCGACAGAATAGTAAGAGACAGATTTCCTTTGCTTTGACAGCCCTCTGCCATGCCATTGCACTGGCCTTCGAGCAGAGCAGTGACTTGGTGGCCATGGTGGGCTCCATCATTAGCGATGTAGTACAGTGGTAGCAGCAGTTGACTGCACTTTCAGCTGCATTGATTGTTTGTTCCACTTGTCTTGCTTTGATTTTTGCGCAGGCCCTGAATGATGCAAAGCAGGAGCTCAGATTCCTCTTGATCTACTTGCACGGTGACGACCACCAGGATACGCCTTCTTTCTGCAGGTGAGCTTTTCCCCGCGAAAAGTGAGCTGGGCTCACGTATGGTTTTGCAGCATTTCATTAAAAGGAAGGTGAATTTGTGTGCTTGGAAGGTAACGAGGAATTGGACACCAGGCAGGAAATCTTGCGAGCTGCAACGAGGGAAAGGAGGCGGAATTACTACTGCAGAATCTCGATGAAACGATTCTGGTTGACTTTAATTCGGAAAAAAAAACACTCTCCCGCACCAC
Source organism: Amblyomma americanum (assembly GCF_052857255.1). Lineage (NCBI taxonomy): Eukaryota > Metazoa > Arthropoda > Arachnida > Ixodida > Ixodidae > Amblyomma > Amblyomma americanum. The sequence goes on along the minus strand of NC_135503.1, from coordinate 67,913,246 downwards.
TATAGATAAGAATGTGCATGCCATGATAACACCCTCCAGCACTATTGCGCTGCTCGCATGTCACGATCGCCATTTGCACAGTATATGCACTGCAAGCGGTGATTGGTGGCATGCGGCAGTAAGTAAATCCCGTCTGCCATACACAGATGTGCATAAATCCATTTCTGGTGCTTCTGCATACAGATTTTGTTAGCTTTGGATGATACGAATATTTTTTGCGACCCCATTAGGTTCGTATCGTCAAGATTCTATTGTATTTCTCAGGAAGATTTGTAATTGCAGCAGACTGATAAAGAACACTGAAAAGTTGAAAAGGACAAGTGAGAACTTGAGTATGTTGCTGCTGGTAATGCTCCTGCTTGGTACTCAGTTGATTGACGTTAATTTGAACTCGTTTAATAATAATTGCACATTCTGGTTTATTTCAACTGATGTCTTGGTCCCATCAACACCTAGTAGTAGTAAAAATGGTCTTCTTATTTCAAACCCTCATAATTAAATAAAAATTTTGGTCCCTTTCAAGTTTGAATCGGCAAGAGCCAACTTCTGTTGACTTGATTGTTGTCATGTTTTTGAATTGAAGGTGAATAGCATTCAAAAGATTCTCTGCTAATTTGAGTGAAACTGGCTATCAGCAAACTTCAGGTAGTTGCATTCAAGGGACAGGCACAAGCTAGTCGAGACAATTTTGTTGTCTGGTGGGATTTACAAAAGGCATGGGCTTGAAGTCCTCTGGCCGCAGACAGATGGTGTTAAAAAAAAATGGTTTGTGTGCGAAGTTTTAACCGACTTTTGATGGAGGGTTGGAAGGACAAGGCCAGCATAGTGAGATGAAAGCAATACATTCCCTTCAGAGACAGCCACCATTTGTTCAAACAACCTGGAAGCTGAACCATGCGTTTCAGTGATGCAGAAGAATTGCTTCATTTTATTGTGCTGATTTTCGTCGAATTTGTGCAGTTTCTCATTGTGCACGTGAACGTATTGTCTGTTATTCGCAGGGATGTGCTGTCGTACCGCCCTTTGATAGACTTCATCAATGGCAACATGCTCTTTTGGGCCTGCTCTGTCAACTACTATGAAGGTTCTCGTGGTGAGTACGCACTAGTTACACAGTTAATGGGGCATTCAGATTTCTTTTTGTCCCAAGTATAGCAGCCTTCCTAAAATGTGCTCCACTGACTGGTGTGGCTGTGTCAGAGAATTTGGGTCACATGTTAGGGACAACCTGGAGGAATCGGGGAACTTGAAAACTCTTGCGTGATAGCCGCTCTGCTGAAGCTTCTTGTGCTGAACTGGGCCTCGTGGGGTTTAAGAAGCGTGAACATAGTGGGGCCACCTAGTTCAGAAAGTGCTAGGAAAAAGCCACTCGAGCAAGAATACTTTTTATAAGTGCCAGATTTGAGCTCAAAACTAAGGTTTGCACAGGGGTCTATCCAATCACCTGGTGCCATGCCTTCTCTGTCATTGACTCTGGACGTCTGTTGCATGCAATGCGTGCAGTGTCGCAGGCCCTGCGGGAGAACACATACCCGTTCCTTGCGGTGATTGTGCTGCGGGAGCACCGCATGACGGTGGTGGGCCGCCTGGAGGGCCTTATGGAGCCTGAGACAGTCATCGTGCGGCTGCAGCAGATCATGGCTGACAATGAGGCTGCTCTCATCACAGCACGCATGGAGAGGTCAGCGCAGAGCAGTACTTGTGCATTTCTCTGGTGTCTGCCACCAGGCAGTTTTCATTTGTCATGGGATTATTCTAGTAGAAAAGAGGCTGTCGATCATCTTCTGTCAATGCCGATGTTTTGTTGTTGCGAGTTTTCCTTCTTCCTCTTGACTTGTGGAGTTGGCGTGTTGCAGTGTGACGAGGCAGAAGCTGTGCAGCACATGCAGTATTTTCGGTTTCAGGCCAGTTCTGCACCAAACGTGCTGCATCATTCTTTTATTTGTGGTGGTTTTTCATTACAAGAGAAAAATGGGTTCACCAGCTCAACTCTAAACCGGCTGCTTAGAAAACAGTCATTCCACCGACTAAAGAGAAGCAGTCCTGGAACTGTAGAAGGCGTCAAGGATGGCAGATGATCGGCTGAAAGGGCCAGCAAGAGTGTTTCAGGACGTGTTTCACTTCCTGTTGTTGCGATGGCGCAGGGACGAGCGGAGCCTGACGCAGAGCCTGCGGCAACAGCAGGACGAGGCGTATCAGGCGTCTCTGTTGGCCGACCAGGAGAAGGAACGGCGGCGCCTCGAAGAGGTCCGCCGCAGGGAGGAGGAGGAGCAGCGCCAGAGGGAGAGGGCCCTCCAGGAACAGCAGAGGAGAGAGGTCAGCCTCCCCTGGGGCAAAGGAAGGGTTCCTAAGACAGCTTGCTGTTGGGCTAGTTGGTTACAGTTCATCCTGGGGTTAAGGTGCCGGTACTGGACAAAAACGTGGAAGGTGATGGAGCAATGATCCTCCTAACACGGTGCCGATACCAGTATTCGAAGGAATAACCTTGAGACCTCTAACTTATTCTCTGTACTGCACCGCAGTAGCAGTTCCAAGCACTACTAATACCATTAAGATTTGTTCAAACAACCACGGCACATGGAAAGACAGGACTACCGCATATACATTAGCAAGAGTTGTTGTTGGGCTAGTTGTTTTGTATCTAGTAACGCCATGAAGACTTGTGCAAAAAACCACGGCACACAAAGGCAGGACGAGCGTATATACTTTAGCAAGAGTTGTTATCGGGCTAGTTGGTTTGCACCTAGTAACACTGTTTGTACAAAGAACCACGGCACACAGAAAGACGGACGAGTGCATATACTTTAGCCTGAGTTGTTGTTGGGCTGGTTGGTTTGTATCTAGGAATGCCAAAGAGATTTGTGCAAAAAACCACGGCAGGTAGAAAGATAGCACAAGCGCATATGCTTTAGCAAGAGTTGTTGTCAGGCTTGAATAACCAGAAAATTACATTGAAGCAAAATCCGTCAGCCCAGTGTTGTTTCTTGCTTTTGTTGATGCATTTTCCTTCAGTGTCACTTTTACATAAAGCAGCCAAACTGCAATACCCCTGCTATACAGGCGAATCTTACTGTCATGAGGGCAGTAGAACTGCATGGCTACGGAAACTGTCATTGAGACGTCGTGACAGTGAGGCACTACGCATCCACTTTGGCATCACTTGCCATTTTGCTTTATCGACTGACACTGTAGGGTGGTGCCATTGTTCTTGTTGCAGGAGATCCAGAGGATGAAGCTGGAATTGGTGGACCAGATTCCGGAGGAACCTCCAGATTCAGACCCTCACAGCATCCACCTGGTGATCAAGCTGCCTGCTGGAACGCGCCTCGAAAGACGCTTTAGGCGGTCGCAGTCTATCAAGGTGCGTTGCATGCCTTGGCCACTGCACCACCTGCGCTGGGTGCCGTTAATTGTGGTCTTGTTTGAATGCTGAATTGAAAATCTGCTTGCAAACTCAAATGTCAGGAGCGGTTTGACGAGTGACAGGTTGTCTACTGTGATAATAATTTTAGACGCCTTCACATAGGTGATTGAACTAAAAAAAAAAAACTTATGGTTGCACTGTGTCTCATAATGTGAGCACCTAGCAATAGCTGTTGCGCTGTACTACACATGCGAGCAAAGTTGCACATGTTGGACATTCTTCTGTTACTCCTCCCCCCTCTCCCTTCTTTGTCTCCTACTCTCCCACCCCAATCACAACTCTTTACTCTGTTGCTGTAAATGACTGCAGAGCACACATTAATGGCTACCCACACGTTATTTGCAGCGGAATATCTTCTATTAAAACGTACTCAATTCAAATGGACGGCTGATTAAAACAGGCATATCATAATCATCTGACCGACTGTGTCCACTACCGGACAAAGAGAGTCCGAAAAATCGGTAGTCGACTGTATTCCTCGCACTAATAGTCCCGCCGTACATGTCCTTAGCAAACAAAGAACGCTTTTTAATTAGGCATGGTTTGTACATTGTCAAATTCGTTAAAGCTGTATTTAGAATTACGCAATATATCGAACTAATTCCCATTTTTTACGAGTTCGATATATGTGGGTTTGACTGTATAACCAATCAACAAATTTGGCACACAAGCGTTCATACATGCAAGGCAGGCATGATGCCAGCATGCATTCATGTGTGCAAAGTGCAGTTGTGTTATAAAGAGTTGGGCAATGTCATCCTTGCTGTAAATGTAATGAGGTGTCAATATACTTGCAATTTTCCATGCATTGTGAGCTAAATTGGAGGATCGATTGCTGTTATTGTATTGAGGATTGATTGCACTTACAGTCGAATCCTGCTCCAATGGAATTCATAGTACCAGCGAAAAAATTTGCTTAAGTGGAAGCTTTGTTGTCATGAAATTGGGCCAGAACTTTGACGGAGTGGACTGGATAGTTCAGGAACGTTTATTTGGCAAAAATCTGGTAGCTTAAACAAGCGACATGTACACGCAGCGGCACTAAACGATCCTGCAACACCTGAAGTACAGCAGCTGCAGTTCCGCAGCTTGGGTAATACTCCTTGTTAGCTCCACCTTGCTATACTCAAAGAAACACAGGGAACGCCGCAGAAGATCTGCACTTACCGTCAGGCGGAGTGTTAAAGGGGCCAAACAAACACGGACCAAAATGTGTCATGAAATTATGGCGAAAACGAAAAGATTGTGCCTCAAAACTGTAAGAATCGAGCACTGCAGTGTCAATGAGGATTTATAATTTTAATTTGTCATTGAAAATCGCGTTAAAAACCATCTTGTGGCAAAAACCTCCATTATCACTGTAGTCCACATGTGACCAAATGTCGGTAAAATATTGCTTGTTTTAAATGAACAGTGTTTTTTCTTTTGGGTGTGTTCGTCATGTTTCGTCATGGTTTGCACTCTATTCAGTGTGCCATTCGATGAAAACCAGCACTCCCTTCGCATCGCCAACCACGCGCTTTTAGCTTTTGTAACTAGATGGCACCACAGTGTTTTGAATTTCTGGATGGAGCGGCAACCACGGTCTACTAAAGCATTTGCTGACGAGGCATAAATCACTCTTCCGTAACAGCTTTGGGTATGGGAATTGAAATGGGCACTACGCCGTATACTAAAATTATCTTATTACCATCTGGCAGGTGAGATTTTTGTTAGTTTTTGCCACAGCTTTTTTGTCGACTTGTAGTCACCATCGCGCTTGCTGATCATGGTTTCCAGCATTGGGATACATAAACACGGGCGCATGCACTGATTTAAAAATTCTCTATAAAAATTTTCTGCGACGTTTCCAGTAAAGCCATCGCGGAATGCAGCATCTTAGACAGCAAGCTTTCGGTTGAGCCAGAAAAAACTGGATCCTTAAAATTCGGTGTTCTGTCCTTTTAACACTTAAATAGTTCTTGCTCTATGGTCCGACTACACACTGCTGGTTCATGTCATGCTTGAAAGTATAGCCTGCATCTTCCCAGAATGACTTCATCTGTCTACTTCTCTTTCTCCCTTCCGCTTTGGTGCAGTACCTCTATTTCTATGTCTTCTGCCACTCGGATGCGCCCAGCAGCTTCGAGATCATCACAAACTTTCCCCGGCGGACACTGCCATGCGAGCCCACGCGCGAATGCCCCGAGCCACCAAGCTTTGCCGAACTCGGCCTGGGAAAGACAGAGACCGTGTTCGTCCACGACCTGGAGGCGTGAGCTGCTTTGCCCTCTGCCGGCCAGACGACACCAGCTGTGGTCCGCCTGTCCTCCCACTGCCTCTGCTGCTTGCTCCTCTTCATCGCTGGGTGGCGTTCAGTGGCAGACCTCTTTTCTTTATCGCCGCTCTCGAGCGCTGGTGGTTTTACGAACTGTCATGCATTGTTGTGCTGTGCGTGGTCCAAAAGAAGGGGAAAGGGAAAAGATCCAGGAACCGAGGGTCCTCGCCAAGAGCACAAAGTTTGACAGGGTTTAGGCTTGGGCCCGTCTGTCATCCATCATTGTCAAGTGAACGCAGAACCAGGGACAAGGACGATTGCACTCGGCGTTGCATTCATGTCCGACTGTGCTTGTTCCTGCCTTTGTGCAGTCTCGCGATAAGCGGACAACGGTTCCAGAAAAATCACCAGCCCAGTATATAGGGTGATGACTTGCTGATAGGTGCTCTACCCCGAAGAGCACTCATTACCTATTTTTGTTCTTGTCATCTGTTTCCATGCAAGTCACTGAAGGATCTGTTGTAAAGCACATCAAGCCTGTTGCTGCGGGAACATTCTTGTTGTTGCATTTTCATTCAAGAGCAACTGCTTTAGCACGTTTCATTTGAAAAGGCACAAATTTTGAGCAGGAGCTGATCTGTTTGTTTTCCTTTAATGTGAATTACCCTTGGGGTGCACAATCATTGCTTCCGACTGCATGATGACTTCTAATCAGGCACAGATGCCTCCTCCAAATTTAAAGAAATCTGAAGAGATTTCTTCACTTGATGTGCACCAGCACAGTTTAGCTTACTTTTATTCTGTGTTTGTTCTTTGCAGAAATGCAACAACTGCTTGATATTTTTTTCGGCGTCTCGGCTGTCGTCAATACAGTACAATACACTCAAGACATTCAAATCCATCGTTGCATCAACACTTTTATGAAATAGGTAATGTGCCAGGCAAGAGCAGCTGTGTTTGTTTTGGTGCCCTTTGGCTCTGTACAGTCCAAATTTTTTTGTTGTATTTGTTTTTTTACTGCTTTGTATTTTGCCACCTGGACCAGATGACTATGTTGGAGTGCGCCAGGGTATGGTTAAGAGAGCGGAAGTGAAATTGTTGCATATTCAGGTTTTCCGTGATTGTGATGGCTGTGCATATTTGCAAAATGCAGGCCAGCTGGTGGCAGCACTCATCACGTGCGCGGATTCTAGTTTGTGCCTGCAAGTCTCATTTCTTTAACGTCATATGAAGACCAGAGTGGAATGAACGTGCGAATATGTGGTGCAGATGCTAGTGAGCCCACTTTTCATTTTTTTTTCTTTTCATTGTGTGGGGCGGTAATGGTTTCTGCCTCCGCTTCTTTTTTTCTGTGCTTGCTGCCTTCATGACTTTCCTCCCTCATAGTGTTGTGAGCCAGAAACACAGGAATTGTTCCAAGCACAACCTAAACCAAATTGTGATGACGGCCACTAGTGTGTGCTGTTGATAAGACTTTATAGAAGCCTCTTGGTCCATGCAGTGTTCGGTGAATAGTTTGCCTGCTCCCAGTTCTGCATTGTTTTCCAGCACCCAGCAGCGTGTAATTATTAATTTATATAATAGAGATATCTGTACAAAAATGTTTTGAGAGAGTTAGGTTTTGTGGCGTCGTTGACTGCAAGTGGCAGATGTGTCACACGTTGTCCAGCTACTGATTTTGACGTAGCCACAAGCTCAGCTGATGTGCCTGATTTTTACTTCAATAAAAACAAGGGAAGACTGTATAATTTGCTTCTGTTTGTTGGACGAAAGGACTCTCTCATTCTTTCATGGTAAAGAATTACTAAGCATTATTCTTGTGGAGAAGTTCTCAAACTGGACTCTGCGAAACCCTTGGGCACTTTGGAGAGCTTTTTGGGTTCTGCAAGCACCTAAACCTATGCAGTTCTCAATCCACACCATTCATTTACTCACTTTATTTTGGGGCTACTAACTGTTCTGTAATTGCTTACAGCAGAATATGCAGCCAATAATTATCTCTGTAAATGGGGCATTTTTCCGGTGGCCATGCATTAATGCTCTTTTTTGTGTGCAAGTTGCGTAGAAAGGATCGGAAGCCAAGAAACTTGCGGTTCCTCAGCCCCTTTTGAGAGGTATTTGGGCTCCCAGAGGCTAGAAAGTATAAGAATCCCTGCTTTAGTCGCTTCAGTGGTTATGTGAGATTTTCATGCGATTGCACGTTTCGAGTTCAAAAAGTTGGACCGCCGTATATTTATACGATTGTAAGTCAACCTATTTTTCAAAATTTTAAAATCCGAAGGGGGCGGGTCGACTTAAAATCGAAATCAAAGCATCCCACCATAAATAAAGGCGAGACAAATGAGATATCAGGCATGCTACAGCGTGGCTGGGTTTTTGCTGCGCGGCTCCGTCGCATCGCTCTTCGTGCTGGCCATGAGCAGCTGCTGAGTAAACACACAGAACCGGCATCCCCACCCCGCGTGAAGGGCGGTTCACATGCAACCGATTGAGCAAACTGAGCGACCAGCGGCTCGGCGCAGCGATGCTTTTCGCAAGGTTCCGCTTCACATGTGTCGCTCCAGAACGTTTACTGCCGATGCGAATCCCAGTGTTGCTGGCAAAGAATACGAGCTCGCGGTTGGTTCCGTGGTTTGCAACCATCAACATGGACAATGTTCATGCATTATTTTTCCAAGATTGCTCAAATTTTGTTAAGAAATAAAGAACTCGTTTGTTAAATATCAACTACTTATTTTGATGCCAATACATCATTTTTTTAAGTTCGTACGTGCATTTCGGAAGCACGTGTAGTAAACAAACATTGTCTTTCCCACACGAATCTTGTTCTTGTCACATGGATTTTCCGCCGTGCAGTCATTGGTGAGAGGGCGGAGCTATAAGGCTGTCGCTGCGAAAATTTCCAACTTGTTCGAACCCCTTCGCTCTGGCCGGCCGAGCCGCCGCGACGGGTCGTAACAGGTGTTTACGTCGCAGTGACAGGATTCGCTGGCATTTTCGTCTGAATGTGAAACACGCTTTAGGCGGCCAATGGTGGCTGTCGATAAGCAGCAAACCACACCAGCGCACTCCCCACATGTGGCCGCAGATTGCGTCTGCTGATAAGCGACGGCGGCTCGATAACGCACGCGGGGCTCCCTTGAGCATAATAATTGGTTTTTTGGGGAAAGGAAATGGCGCAGTATCTGTCTCATATATCGTTGCGCCGTAAGGGAAGGGATAAGGGAAGGAGTGAAAGAAGAAAGGAAGGAGGAGCCGTAGTGGAGGGCTCCGGAATAATTTCGACCACCTGGGGATCTTTAATGTGCACTGACATCGCACAGCACACGGGCGCCTTAGCGTTTTTCCTCCATAAAAACGCAGCCGCCGCGGTCGGGTTCGAACCCGGGACCCTTGAGCATCGATAGTTGATGAAAGGGCCGCCGTTCCAATGGCGGCGGCACCCCCACTATAGAAACGCAGTGGCGCCGGGGAGTGTCGTTGCCGACGCCGCTCACGCTTAGTTTCTCTTTGGCTCTGACACATTTGTCTACTGCCTGCCGTGTTTCACAAGTTTTTAATGTAGTGCTTCATTATTTGTGCTCCGGGTCCAGTAAGCGACCGGTGCTCGTTCACGGCTACATTCGAGATGGCTGTCATTCTTTACGCCGAAGAAACGAACAACTGCGCGCCGGGCCACAAGTTTGATATCGCAATGGGTGATCAGGTATGGCAGCTGCAGCGAGGCAAATTTTTCAGCTGTTCCACGTGATGTTATGATGTGGCTGTTTGCGAAGTGCGGATTTCGCTGCACGACGACGTCGTTAGAACGACGAGCTGTGGGACCGCAGCAGTGATCACGACGGCAGCGCTAGTGAGGACGACGGCGCAAGTGTGGACTAGTAGCCCAGTGACGATATAAGCCGTCGGCATTCATTAGCATTGGCGCTGACAACGTTCTAGATTCCGATGATTTTGCGGAAAGGAAGGGCGCATAACTGGCTCGCTGGGTCACGTGGCAGTGGTGAGAGAGAGATGTGGGCTGCATGCGCTGACAACGTTGTGGCAGACATGCGGCACTGCAGCAGTAGACCTCCGCAATTATTGGGTGAACAACCTCTCACAATCAACAATTAACTGCCACCTGGCAGCGTGGGCGCGCTACCTATCCTGTGTGCTGAACGCACTCAATGTTACAGACCCCGAGCCACGTGTACTCGCCCGATACACCACAGCTTTCACTCTCTAACCAGGTTCAGCAAGATTTAAACCCCAGCTAATCTTTTTCATGCCTCTGTGTGACCCAATAACACCTTACACATCACAGCCATTGTTTGGTTGTTGAAACCAAAGCCGAAATGGAATAACAAATTATTTAGCAGTTGTAGAGGAATACCACAGGGTAATTTATATGTATTGTTGGCTAATGCATCATTTAAATGAAAAAAAAAACGAAAGCAAAAATTTGGTGTCTATTTCTGTAAGCCATGTGGCTCTGTGTGATGGCTCCAGGTGTTTGGTAGAAATGACACAAGCAGGAGGACCCTGCATAACAGAGCAGCACATTAGCCTGGCTGTTGTACAATCTCACAATTTGGGTGACAAATATAAGAAGAGTGGGCTGTTTTTTTTAATATTGCAGCGTTTTTTTTTTCTTATTGCCAAAAACAGTACCTAGCAAAGCGGCTTCTTACCGAACCGGTAATGCATGACGTACTACGTCCACCGCTATGGACTAGGTTGGCGCTGGTGAACACTCTCAAGGCTCTGTTACACTACACATAAATACCCCGAAAGCAGAAGATTGGACAGCTGTCGCCGTAGCTCCGTTGGTAGGGAAATGAAATGAAGCGCTAAGAGGAAACGGCGCGGAAGCCAGCGCAGGTCCGCGCGCACTGAACCTGTGTCGTCTGGCAACAGTGACATCCCTCTCAGACTTCGCCTCCGGTGTGAATGCGGGGGGTGGGGGCTTCGCCGACCAATGACGTCATGATCTCCCTCCCCTCTCGATGCCCCTGTGTGAATCCTGCATATCGCGACCTCCGCACCAGGACCACGTATTTCCTCAGGTGTCATGGTGGCACGCGTTAGTGAAGGCGGACCTTGACAGTCACGTCGCTGGGTGGCTGGAGAAGGTGCAGCTTGGAGATATTAAAGTCACCAATAATGCACAAAGTGCTCTTAAAACTCCTGTTTCCAGGTTTCTTTGTGTGAAGGCAACACTTGAAAATATTTCGAAGATAGCGGAGAGTTAAAGCCGCAATTCGCAGTCAGCTCACACGGCGCCATCTGGCGTTGGTATCAAGGCCTACCGGGGGAAAGAAGTGCCCACGAGAGCGTTTCTTTTCTCATCTAAATGCTGTCTGTTATTTTAATTTAAATATTATGTCATTTTTTTATTGACACATTTTTCAAAATTCGCGCTTGGCGCTGAAATTTTTTTCGGAATCTCCTATGGAAATTTCCTTATTTATTCCACTATACCTTGGCCAATCCCCCCACGTGGGTATGTGCCATGTTTTAAGAGGAAGAAGAGAAGGAGAAGAATTTTGGCACGTGGGTATGTGCCATATACCTGGGGTGAAGAAGAAATTTCGAACCCCTGGTCGTGGCTCTGTTGGTCGAGGGAAACAGAAGGCGCGGCAGCTGTCCGGCTAGCAGAAAGTCGTCACGGAAAGATGTGGACGGTGCGACTGGAGGGCGGACCGCGCCGCGTGAACCTCGCGGTAGTCGCCGTCGACGATAAGAGCTATTCGTTTGGTTTCCATTGCACAGGTGAGGACTACACCAATCGCACTCCCACTGACGTACATGCCCTGGACGTCGTATCCCTGCGGTGGATACCGCTAGAGACAGAGCCGAACAGTGACGTCGTGCCCTTCAAGAGGTACGGCCACACTGTCGTGGTTTACGGCGATTGTGTTTACCTCTGGGGAGGCCGAGACGACAATGGACCCTGCAACACCTTGTATTGCTTTGACACCAACGCAAAAGTGTGGACGCCACCGAAAGTTTGCGGCCAGGTACCATGGCCGCGTGATTCCCACTCCGCATGTGTCATAGCCAAGCGCATGTTCGTTTTTGGCGGCCTCGAAGCGGACCGTTCTCCCAAGACGTGCACAGCCTTGACTTGGAGAGCTTGCAGTGGCAGCAGCTGCGCACCAAGGGCAAGTCCCAGCTGTGGCGGTGTTTCCACTCTGCTTCAGCCATCGGTGACCGCATGTACGTCTGGGGAGGCCGCAGTGATGCTCAGGGACCACTCCACACTCACGACGAGGTCTACTGCAACCGCCTCGCCTACCTGGACACGGTTACCGCTAACTGGGTGCATCCACAGTTCACTGGCCAGGTCCTCGTGGGCCGCCGAAGCCACTCGTCATTTATTTACAGAGGAGAGCTGTGCATCTTCGGCGGCTACATTAAGACCCTGATGACCCATTTTGGAACATGCACTAGTACAGCCCCGAAACCTCGCGGTGGAGCTTGCTGAACCCTCAGCGGCCAGACCCGTGTGCAAGAAGGCGCCAGTGCTGTATCATGGTCGGTGACCGGCTCTCTGTCTTTTGCGTTATGAGTCCGAGAACCAACCAAGGGAACAATCAGCATATGGGTAAATTTGTCTTCAATGAGTTCACACTGAAAGATCATTCTGACATTTCTGTTCTTGACTTTGCCGCTGCACTGAAGACTGTATATGCTTACCGTTATAAAGGTCTGAATGTCAGTGGTCTGCCGCAGGATATTGTGTGGGATATCCGAGCCATGACAGCAGCCAATAGCCTATCTAGGAATGTACATGTACTAACTTTTATGCGCTCCACAGTTGGTCAGTGAGCAGTAGAGAATGTTTCTGGACTGTAGGGGTTCTTTCTGCGCGCGTGTCCAGTGGACATTTGTGGTTCAAGGAAAACAGTGTACTTTAGTTCACAGTATAGTTCAAAGAACACACTACTAAATATATACAGTGTGAATGTCGTGACCCAGCCTTGACACGCGTGACTAAATGTATATAGCGGGAACATTAACGAACAATCGAGACCAAGATTACCCATAAAACAATTCTTCGAGTGAACCTGTGGTTTTATTCTCTGGGATATTTTGGAAACAACGGGGGAGTAGGAGGTGCACGTCTTTTTAATGCAGAAGCATTATGTGGCCCACAAGACAAAAAGTCCGCAGAATCTGTAATTGGAAGTTGTCCACAGACCGTAGCAACGAGAGATGAGTGACGTCATCGTCTTGACGTAAGTCTGGTAAAGGTTATTGATAGTTAATACCACTCAAGAAGACTTCCATCACCGTCTCGGGCATTAGTAAGGCTCTCTGTAGCCTGCTTACGTCTCCCTTTAGAAATCGACAATACGTTTTAAGCACGCCGCCGTCTATGTGTCCGCGCACGGAAAGTGGACCGCTCCGCGTTAGCCGCGTCTCACCAGAATTCTTTTCGGCATCGTGCTCACCGCTGTCGCTTTGTTGTACCTGCATTTTCAACCCTGCAGTCAGGCCTGCTGCCAGGACCGCCTATTTTACTCCTGCCGGCAATCTTATTATAGATGTTTCGGTGACTGTGAGCGAGGGGCATCCGCCTCGGGTTTCGTTCTTTACCTTTGAAACGGTGTAAAGCCAGCGAATCACTTTAGGAATGAAATTGATGAAAACTTAATGAAAGAAAAGAAATCAATGAAGGAATTTATATCGGGTGCGGAAACACGTACTGAACAGGCCGAAATATTCAGCAAACCTTCGCCACAGCCCAAAGCTAATTGCCTTGTGGGATTCAGCGCTGAGAGCTCATTGCGCTGGAATCTGCGAGGATAAGCTCTACCAATTATGTATTTTACTGGCTTTTGATTTAGATAAAGATCCGACTTCAGGAAATGAAACGAGGATGCTGTGCATATTGTTCTGTTGGATAGAGCGATCGAATAGACTTGGTTTCATATGGCTTGGGTCTTTTTTGTTCGACACTTTGTCAGTAAAGCGCTGCATCTGGGGAAACGCTTAAATAGCGCCTCGTCTCCGCCCAACCGTCACACGTGCTGCACCACGCTAACAGAAGCCGAATGCTTTGCCTTCCAAGACCGTCACACGTGCGCAGGCGGGGCCTTACCCATGGTCGATATATATATATATATATATATATATATATATATATATATATATATATATATATATATATATATATATATATATATATATATATATTAAATTCGATTTTATGCGCCCTCCTGATGCCACTTGCGAACAGTTTTGAAAGTCAATTAAGAGGGGCTCTGCACATCTCAAAACCAAACTCAAATATCTTATCTGCGGTTTTTACCTCTGATGTCTACATGTACGTCTTTTTGCATAGGCAGAAAGCTTTTGCAAGATGTTTGGGCCGTGTCACTTGGGCAGCTCTGCACTTTTACATTTTTTCTCCTGTGAAAAATGAACAGAAAATCTAGACCTGGAAACCATCCTATCTGCCGCCTAAACAGCCCCGAACGACCGCTTTCTACAATGTAAATGAGTGAACATGTCATTTTGTGGCCTTCGGCTGTTACTGGTGCGCGTAGGTTAGTTAGTTTAAAGAAGGATCTATCTTACGCTCAGCGAAGGTGCGCTACGATGAAAAAAACGATTGCTTTGACTACTTTCATGTTATTGCTGGTCCTTGTAGGAATTTAGTTTTCATGACAGAAAAGAAAATCCTCAATGCACTATTTACACATCAAGCCAAGTCAAGCTTACCCGCAGCATTACGGTCCCGTCTCGTGCAAAGCAGCAAGAAGAGAAGAGAAGAAGAGGGTTCACGCGCTTCGTTATTCACGCGGCCTCAGGTTACCAAAAAGCGGTTGCTTACGAGAAGCTCGGCCTGAAGCGGGAATCTGCAAGACAAGCGGCATGTCTCGACGACTCCAATGGGCTCCTCCATTCCTTCCGTCATGTGAAGACGACGCCTATTCAAATCCTGGCCTCGGCGTCACTGAGCAGACGGGGCCGGCACTAAGCCCGCACTCAGGATACCAGAGGACCGGTGAGAACGATTATCACGGACGGAACTTTCGAAGATTTCAAGATGGAAGACCCCTGCGAGTGCTGCGATTTGGGGGAACAGAGCAGCGCCACTTTGGGGAGGCGGCGGGTGTCGATGTGGCGCGGTCTGGGAAGGCAACGGTCTCGGCGTCTGCTTCCGATGGCGAATCGGGAGGGAACAGCACGTCGTGCACAACGACGCACAGCCGTACCTTTACTGAGAGCGAGAGTGGGAGAGATGCGACAGCAAGCAGTACGTACCTGACCACTAGCGAAACCAGCGAGGCCAGCACATCTCAACTGATTCCGCGCAAAAGTCACCGTGACTCTGGACCTGGCGAGGCCTGTCGTGGACGCCTTCCCTGGTCTTCCTGCGCGCCTGCCGTTGCCATCTTGGCCCTCGCCGCGATTCTCCTGATGTCGGTCGTCTCCACCATGGCGGGGACGAAACGCTTGCTTATCTCGTTCCCGATCAATCGAGTGCGCGAACTACCGCCGCTGGAAGAGTTCCCGGTTGACGCCGGCCAGAAAGGCAACTCGTCGACGAAGACCGAGGAGTCCACAGAAGGTCGCTGGCGCAAATTCTTCGCAGGTGCCCGCCGCCACAAGACAGCTGCTACTCCTGTCTTTGGAAACATGGAAATCAAAACAACGGGCACCGCAGCTAATGACTGGACAAGAAAGGCGAAAGTTCACGGGAAGCAGAGGCGGACTGAGAGAAGAGGCCTTACTACCCGAGCGCACCCACCTCACAATTTCGTGAATGTCGACGCCGAAGCGGCCACCCGGGACTTAATGTCTTTTCCGTTCAGCCATCCGGTAAGTATTTGTGTTTTGTGTTTCTCACCTCCATCTGACAGAGTATACGCTGCGAAATATGTTAAACGTGCAATGAGATCTTGCCATGAGTGTGCCTCGAACAGTTCGTCATTTGAGTACAAAAGAAACGCTTAGCACTCAGTGGCGCAGCACCATTACCTCGGGAAATGCCCAGTCATCATAGTTTTCTTCCATATGTAAAGTTTTATAAGAATAGCATGCGATAGGTATATCTTGACTAAACTCCCCATTTTCCGCACTCATCATTACTTTAAAGGTATAGCATCGAAGCAGTAGCTCAAGGCAGGATCCTGCTGAGAAGCAAATGGAAAGCCCATCAGGTTTGTCAAGGAAGGTTTGATTAGTCTTCCCAAAAGAAATACTACAAATGCCGACTGATATCTTTGGCAGCGAAAAAAAAATGTTATGCTGTTCTGCAAATAGCTGTACCACAAGTAGCATTAGAGGATTCCCTGCAGTAATCGCCGTTCGATGAGGTTCTCCGTGGCTGTTGTGGTATTACAGGACGTACTACGTTCGCCGCTGCAGGCGAGAGTGGCACTGGTCAACACTGAAGACTAGGTTACATGCAGCACGAATGCTATTGAAAGTACAAAATGGACAGCCACTGCCACATAGCTCAGTTCGTAGAGTACCGTACGCGACAGACGAAGGTTTCGAGTTCTTATCCCGTCGGTGTTATGTCATGTTTTTATTCTGCTTTCTAATCAGTTATCATTCAGGTGAAAATGATCCCACTTCAATTTTTTATTGATAAACACCACAAACTGAAAAAAAAACATTCATCTATGTTTTCCTTTGTTTCGTGTGGTCGTTGGCTTTCTTCTAATGTGCTTTAATACACAGCGCTGATGGTGGCTATCAAAAGGTAGGCGTCAACAAAGGACCGACTGTACTGCGTGACTTACAAGCCCTACCATCGCCCTGCACAGCCTATTCTTGCGGGTCCGGTTCCATTGAGAATGAACTTTTTAAGCACCTGCCTGCGACAGCGCATCAACATGACAATTCTCCGTCTGCGGGACATCACTAGAGGGCGTTGCAGGCATATTTAAAGCCATAACTGCGAATAGAACTGCTCGTAGGTTGTCCTTACGAGAAAAACCCAACGCAGTTAGTTACAGCGCATTTCTTTTACTCATATTCAATTTTGTATGCTTTTCGATGAAGGCGAAATGCTTAAGGCGCTCGTGTGCTGTGAGATGTGCATGCTGAAGAACCCGGCCAGAGCGGCATCGCGGGAACATGTTAGCACAGGGCCTCACAAAACGGGCAAAAGGTGGGAAAGACGCCGTCTTTTAGTCTCCTGTTTCTCTCAACGCGTGACGCTGCACTATCCTGCTCGTTGTACCGAAGGTCTGCCAGCTTCGCGCCCTGTTAAGCCACGGCCGCATCCTCCGCTTGGGCTCCGTACAGTTGGCGCTCCCGGTTTGAGATTCTGGCGCCGGAGAAGCCGTGCGCTTCCCATATGGACCGTGTCGCCTTTACGCCGCGGCCCATTTTTTTGAAAACTAAACGTGGCATAATTAAATACCAGACAGAAAAGTTACTGTGCCGAATGGAAGTGCAGATTGAACAATACTGCCTCTCCTCTTTGTGCTTCCCAAGTCCCGGATGTAATCTCGCGAACACTCGCATCCACTGTGCTTCCTCGCCAATAACGGTGATTGCTTTACGACGGCTTGTGCCCGTTATAAAACCAGTGGGTACGCCGTGGGAGTGCAGATTGAAACCCGAACCTTCCGCGTTCCCGACAGTACAATATAGAAAATTATTGAAACCCCGCGCTATCTCATACGCAAAAGCCTTACCTTTATCCCCCTTGCCCCACTCCGCTCTCAATGCCTAGGGTGACTAGGCCACTTCATATGCTGCTTTCTGCCAATTGCTATCTATGGTTGCTCCTTGCGGCCCACATCACCCACGTGTTTGGCAGCGATCGTACCGTTTCTAAATACACACTCAATCCTTCCACAGAAACCAGTGACCTGGACCTGATATGCTGAACGATTTTTTTTTCGTTCTGCCTATGTTTCGGAGGTTCCTACTGTAAGCGTAAAATTAACGTTTTTTGATTGAAATACCGCAGAGCTTGCACTTTAACCTCAGTGCAGCTTTACCGTCCACTGCTGCATCTCTCATAGCCTACATCAGGCTTATGGACGTTGGATTCCACATACCATAGAGTATATTTACTGTAACTGGCGAAATGTGGTAAACCTCTGCGGTGCTTCGGTCCAAGTGACGAATGTCTTTTCCTGGTCGTGTGTGCACGCAGAAGCGGCCCATGTGCGGAGCGGTGTTCTACTCGTACTGCACCCGCAGCCCATGGCGTCAGTTCCACTTCCTTCGTGCCGCCAACGCCTGCGTCGAAGCCGAGGCTGACGCCTTGCCCCTCTGCAACCGGGGAGCCAACAGGTTCGCCTCCATGCGCCACTGCCGCCAGAGCTGCGTTTCTGCCAAGCGCCCTGACGTCACATGCTTCGACGAGCCGCTCTTCACAAGTTGCGCAAGGTATGCACACGTGGTTGTCTAATTACAGACGGCCGGCATTCACAGGCCGAAACAAGGCCGTGATCATGCCGTGTGCCGACTGTGGCAGCCTCGTAAAGGAAGTCACGTGTAGAAAGCATCCACGTGTGACATCTGTGCTTCCAACGACGTCACTCTGATCCGATACGTTGGTGTACTATGGAGCACAGGGAAAGCTTGTTCTCTTGTCTAATCCGCTTATCCCCACGTGCCTCGTGGAAACCTGGTGGAAGCTATTCGACGTAAAGCGTCCTGACACAGCTCAGGTCACGTGGAAGCCACATAACTGCGCTTATACGTGTCTCCAACGAGCCTCTCCGTGGAAGCCGCGCAGTGGGTCTCCGGCTTGGGTTTTCATAACGCTGAAGTACTTATGATCTGATTTCAATTTTTTTCACGACTTCCTACAGTATTAGTATCGTGGTCATTATAAGCCATCATCGGCAACATCAGCTTATCTAGTCACAGAGCAGGGCAAAGACCTCTCTTACATCTCTCCATTAAACTTGTCCCGTGCCAGCTTCCTGATCTCATCCGCCCACGTGACTTTTTGCCGCCGTCTGCTACGCTTACAGTTAAACTTCAGTAGTCAGTGCCCGATTCTCACTCATCGTGCTCGACCCAGAGGGGCGACGGTTTCTTGAGCCGCTCGACTTTGGTGTTCTTTGCCATCACCAGCCGTGCTCGTGAAAGGGACCGCCGGTCTGTTCGGATGTGCCTGCTGGCACCTTGGAGAAAAGCTGTAACTCCGTGAGCACTTATTCACCTTAGTTTATTCCACTATCCTCCTCACTCTCCAAAACACTGAATTAAATAATCTTTTAAAACTGTGTGCGCGCCAATCACAATCAGGTCCATGCCTTGGGGCGCAACGCAACGTCCCCCTCCAGTGTTTCCCTTCGCCCCTGGAGCGGGCCACCAATCACTCCATCCCACGCACTCTCTCGACGGTCACCACGTCGCCGCAGAGTTGCCGAATCACGTGGTCGGTTGCCCGCGCGCCGGCGAGCTGCGCGTGACACCATGTTTCCAAGGGTTCGGAGTTGTCTCCATCCAACACCTTGCACCGCCGCCGCTGGTCCGACACGTTGACGCCAACCAGCGGCACATCACAGTGGCGCCTATTACTGCAGAGCTGCAGGCTGGCCTGGCCGCAGGAAACCATTGTGGATCTTCTGGCGCGTGACAGTGGCGTTCGGTGGCCGCAGGCAACGATTGTAGAGTTCCTCTCTCGTCTAATCCTATTATGAGAAGGGGGTCCCGTGTTCGTTCAAGAGCAAGGCGCGGATGTTCCGTTTGAAGATACTGCGTTGACGGGTGCGATACTTACTTCCTCTTGTAAGCCACTCCATTACGCTCAACGACCATCGGTTTACCCTGCCTTCGCATTTCCTGCCCATGGCCATTTCCTTTTGATTTATACTGCGGGCATACTATTAACTCATGTTTGTTCCATGGCCCAATCTGCTCTCTTCCTGTCTCTCAAAGTTACACCCATCATTTTGCTTTCCATAGCTCGCTGCACTGTTCTGAATTTAAGTCCATCTCTTTTCGTTAGACTCCGTTTCTGCCTCACTGGTGAGCCCCGCTAAGGTACAGGTGTTAAACTTTCCTCTTGAGGGCCATCGGTAAGCTGCCGCCATGGTCTAAGAGTTCTTGCTAGATGTGGCTCACCCCATTCTTACTCTCATAGTTATTCCACATTCGTTGCCGCGATCTGCAGTGACCACCTGCCTTAAGCAGATGTGTTCCCTATCATTTCCAACGCTTCTCTGCCTACTGTAAACTGCTGCTCCCTTCCGAGACTGTTCAGCATTTGTTTTCTGCGTATTAATATTTAAACTGACTTATCACCTTTGCCTGCCCAGGTCCTCGATCGTGTTTTGCAGTTCGTCCCCCTCAGTAACGTAGCAAGGTAATGCTACAAGCAGATCGGAGATTACTGTAGTATTGTACGCTAACCATTATCCCCAACTGAGGTCTCCTGCCTGCTTCTTTCCTACCCTGGCTTTGAAGTCACCCATCAATGAAGAGTATTGCGTTTCTTAACTAAAATTCCACGTCTTCGTAGAAGTTTGCTACTGTCGGGTCATCGTGACTGGGTTAACGCTTGTACGAATGTACCGCCTTCAATTTGTACCTGTTAATCATAACTATTATAACTTCCACCCTGTTGTTAATGTTGTAGAATTCCTCTATGTTGCCAACTATATCGTTACTGCTCAGGAATCCCGCACCTAGTTTTTGTCCGCTAGCATAGCGACGATGGCAGCTAGAGTACGTGCCTGCATTCCTGCATTGTATATGCTTCATCTGTCTTCGTCACCTTACTTAGCCCTATGAGATCCCATTTCAAATCAAAAGCTTTACTACTCTCCGTAGCTTCTTCGCCCTGTGCGCGCACTTGACCTTGAACCTACTTTGACACGTGACAGCTATGACGTCACTCAGCCGCCTCCGAAACCGAGCGCGCTCTGTTTCTATAGGCCGTCGGCGTTCATTGTGTTCATTGGCGTCGGCGATAACAAGGTTCTAGACTCCGATGATTTTGAGGAAATGAAGGGCGCATAACTGGCTCCCTGGGGAAGCGCGCTTTGAGGTACGTGGCGGTGCTGACAGGGAAATGTGGGCTGCCTGCATTAGCGGTGAGAGCGTTGTGGCAGACACGCGGCACTAGCAATAGGCCGGAGCGTTCATAGCAATCAACCGTTAATTACACTGCCACCTGCTAGGGTGGGTGGTTAGGCGCGCTGCCTGAACGAACTCAACGTTACAGACCCCAAGGTGCGTCTACTTGCCCGATACGCCATAGCCTTCGCTCTCTAACCAGGTTCAGCAGTAGCTAAACCGCAGCAATTTTTTTTTTGATGACCGCTAGTTCATCAGCCATACTGCAACACATTGGCATCTGTCAACGGTCTCCGAATACCCCGTCCGACACCGTGTCCGTGGTCACCTTGTCCCCGTATATCTACTAATTTCATCACCCCCCTTACCTTCTCTCGCATATTCCACGCTTGTGTGCCTTAGGTAACTTCAAGTACATGCGGTTATCCGTTTCCACCTTTCTATAATTAAGATACGGGCTACTCTCTCTCGTATGGGCAACCCTAAGTCGTTATACTCGCTCAGTTGGATTGTGGCTCGTAACAGCGCTAAATCGCGAGAGAATGACTTTATCCAGGCCATGCGATCTTTACAAAGCTTCACCTGAGCAGCCAGAAGATGCTGTATGCGCGACAGTCTGCAACTTGTGCCGTGCAGGCAAGACGTGCTGTCCAGCTGGTGGCACCTCCGAGGGAAGAATTGCGTTCCCTGGAGCTTTCCATCAGGTGGCTGCCCGGCAAGCGGAAGTGACGTGTTCCGCACGGCCCAGGAGTGCCAGAAGCACTGCATAGCCCCGAGACGGAGCCATCGGTGTAGGCGTCCCGGTGTCGTGCCATGCACAGCGAGCCAACTCAAGTACCCGTTCTTCGCGCATGCGCCCACAGAGGGCGGTCGCGTCCGTTGCCTGCGGTCCTCCGTGGAAATGCTGCAGGGACACCGATGCCTGACCGGCGCCAACCGGTTCCGCAGCCTCGAGGCGTGTATAGTTTCGTGCCGGAACAGATCGCATGTCTAGGACGTCGGTGATCCGGTCGCTTCTATACTTGCGTTTTTCTTCCTGTAACGTCGCGCTCTCGGAAGGCTTTATTGGCTTCCAGACAGTGCGCATTTCAAGAGGATGCTCTTTTGCGTTGGCGCTGACATTTACTAAAGAAAACAAAGTTCTGTGGGCTTCTGTTTTGATTCGTTGAGTGAAAGGCTTTGGCAAAAGCATGTAGTTGGGATAGCTGGTGGACATTCGGGAACCTGATGTGAAAGCAATGCGTCGCCACAAGTACACGGTGTTGTGTCAACCAACTAGCCCAGCTTACAATTCTTACTCAAGCCTTTATATTTGTCGAAGCCATTATGCGAAAGCAGCTTGTTCTGAAAAGAATACGTTTTGGCGGCTCAGTCCCGCACTGTTATTTCTAGACGCCACCGAAACTCCTATTTTGGCGAGACAAGATCTCACCTGTGGATTAAAAATCGCGTCTTCATGTCTCTCAAAACAAAGATACTTATGTGCTGCATGTACTACCATGAGCAATATGAACAGGAACACGGGAGCGCGTGGCAGATAGCTTCGAACCCTACTTGTAACGATAGGTGACGGCCGCTATGAGAAACAAACTGGAAAGGGGGTTACGTTATTTCATTTTTCAGAAACTGGCAACGCAACAGAACCCTTTCTACAATGTTGCGAAAAGCTGCCGCCGTGCATCGCCACATGTAGCGTTCCAGGCTATCTTCCACGCGCTCCCGTGTTCCTGCTGATATTGCTCGTGATAGTACAGCAATGGCTGCGACGCGAAGATAAACTTAAAGTGCACCCACATTTAAATCCCATTAACCTATTTCTACAACCATATCGCCTAAGAGCACCGTTTTGAAAATGCTGAAGCGGCTGAGAAAACCAAAAAGCATGCTATGCGAGTCTGCATGCTTAACACATAGCCACTGCAAGCTCTGCACCTGCATACCAATGCGGCTGGTGCGTATACCATTGTTTTTTCGTTGGGATGGAGCCTAGGTGGGCCGCCTGATCGAACGGTTTAAATCATTAGTATTTGCAGCGTTAACCTTTGCATTTTTTTTGTATAGACTCAGTTGAATATTGTGTTATCCCGGTGGGCCTGGTAGAAGTACAAGAACATTGCAAGTAAAACAAAAAAGGGAAAGAACCAGTAGTGGTGATTTGCTGTGAGCACTAAGAGTAACTTTTACGGGTCAGATTACGACACGAAAAGCGTCACTCGTGACACCTTTCGGCCAGTAAAAATTTTTTTATCAGAGTACGTACCATAAAAGGCATCTGCGTGCCTCCGTCAGCACGGTTAACCTCATGCCCAAGGTGCCTTGATGTTCGGCTTCGCAAATTTAGAAGATTAAAGACTAGCAATATATAGTTACAGACTCAGTTTTTACCGAGAGAAGTATTAATCTCAATAATAATAACAATTGGTTTTTGGGGAAAGGAAATGGCGCAGTATCTGTCTCATATATCGGCGGACACCTGAACCGCGCCGTAAGGAAAGGGATAAAGGAGGGAGGGAAAGAAAAAAAGAAAGGAAGAAAGAAAAAGAAAGAAAGGTGCCGTTGTGTGCCTTTTGTGTCACGTAGGGTGCATTAAATGTGCTTCTGTGTGGGTACCTGTCGCCTAGTCCATTCTATCTGCACAGGCTTTTTTAATTGCTACAAAATGTAACACTTTTTTTCCCCCTTTTTTATCGCATATCCTCTGAGCTTTGCAAGCCGCCGCGTGGGCTCAGTGGTTATGGCGCTCGGCTGCTGGCCCGAAAGACGCGGGTTCGATCCCGGCCGCGGGGGTCGAATTTCGATGGAGGCGAAATTCTAGAGGCCCGTGTGCTGTGCGATGTCAGTGCACGTTAAAGAACCCCAGGTGGTCGAAATTTCCGGAGCCCTTCTATACGGCGTCTCATAGCCTGAGTCGCTTTGGGACGTTAAACCCCATAAACCATAGTCAAAACCTGGGATTCCTGATACCAATCCTAGCGCAGTGGGGCAGCGGCCACTGCCCAGCGATGGGTCTTGTGCGACCCAGGTTGCTCTCCCCGACTTACCTCTCGCTATCAACCGCCGCCTGCCATGGATGACACGTTGTGATGACGTTACAAGGTCACGTGACATAGGTGGCAGGTGGTCCATCTGCTTTTTCGCTCAGCGCTGACGCCGGATTTTCTGCAGAACTGGAGCCTTAACGCTGTCGCGTTAAAACGGTTTATCCCCAACAAAAGGCGTTATTGACGCTAAAAGAAACAGGCAGAACATCTCGTAGCAACGAGGCAAACACCCCATCGTGGGTGTATTCATAAACTTGGGATTACACACCGCCGCGCATTTCATGGCGCATAGAGTACGACCCATCACCAGCCACATAGTTCAAAAATAGCCTGCTTCTGTTCAAGTGAGTTTTTTCAAAGTGTAATTCAGCACAAATCTGCCGCGTGTTCTTTGTTTAGGATGACGCAGAAGACGTTAGTAAAGTCGGATCACCGCGCGAAATTTGCCTACGCATGCAAATAATTGTTCATCGAATTTTTTCTCCCGTGTAGTTCCGGTATCAGCCGTCGAACGGTGTCCGTGGCGTCACGCGTAAAGGGTGAAACGTGAGGCATGTAAGAAATATAGCCTCTGTTTCATCGTTTTAATTTCCTGCTGCCCTTGCACCTGCCTACCTCAGAAGCCAGAACGACTGCGACAAGCAGCTATTATGTCAGGCAACATCAGCCATACATAATGTCGAATGCTCACACCAAAAGCCGCAACTACAGTGAAGAACTTTAGTTATAAATTATTCATCGCCCACACACGAATATTCTGTGGTGGTCCCTGTTTACTAATGCCTAACGTCCCATTCAAAGGAAACAAAAACGAAAAATTTGATGTTTGTTTTCTTTTTTAGTGTCAAGTCCAGCATTCTCAGGAAAAAATTTTGAAAATCGGAAAGTAATAAGACACTGTTATGGAAATATTGAAGGTAATGGTCTATTCTTCTTATATGTAGTAAAATCTTTCTTTTAAAGCGGTTCCAGCGGTCGCATCGGACAGTTAAGACTCCCATAGAAAACCAGTGGGGAACACTTTTGACGATAGCAAAAACGTGAATAGAAAAAATACAAGAGTGCCATCGGGTGATCTGCGGATATATTGATTGGTAAAGTGAAATCTTACATTATGTGAAAAAATTACGTTGTGACATTCCGTGTGTGCTACGAGGATCCACGTTCGACGGCGCGGCGTAGACGGAGACCCGTGACAGCGGCATCATCAATTACCCAGCCATGCTCTTTGAGTGACGACCAGAAAAACCGGACCCGCCGCCGCCCCGGGGAAACAGGCTTTATCCTCCCCAATTTCCGGTTACATTCCAGGACAAGGGAGCTGTCAGCGGGCCAGAGCGCGCCGTACCACAGCCGACGCTATGCGCTACCGCGAAGACGACATTCTTTCCCTCCCCCCCCCCCCCTTTGTCGTGGGCTATCGCCGGGAAGGCACCCACAGCTTCCCAGAAGGGCCGCGACGGACACCTGTCATGGCGGACAGGCAGTACTCGCCAAGAATGTGGAAAGACAGGCGCTAGTGAATTAGCTCCGAAGAGAGAGCCTGTGTATACTCTCACTTGAGAGAGAGTGGTGGCGTTTTTGTTGTTTATTTAGTTTGTATTGTTAACAGACTCTGGGTTCGAGGCTAAGCCCAACCCAAAGGGGTGGTCCCCATCTCGCATGTTATTTTGGATTGGAGAATTGATGCTTTGGGCGGGCCACTGGAAATGATCGCCCTTAGTCCTTTGTTAATCAAGTGCTTAAAAGCACATGTAAACGGATGCAGTCCAGTCTGAGCTGGGGCTCCATGCTTAGCATGTAATGTGATGCTACTTAGGCACTAACCTGCCCGGTCGATGAGTAAAGTAGTGCAAAGTTTGTTCTGTTGTGAAATTATGCTCTGCTGTCATCATCTACAAGCTCGCCTCCTGTTCATCTTCCAAGCCGAACGACACTAGAGGAAGGGTTTGTGAACCATCCTCGAAGAAACGGACGACTATTGAAATTCTACTGCTGAGCTGAGGACGACATCGTTCGCCAAGAGGGCCTTCAGCGCCGAAGCCCGACGGCGTGCAGCTTCTGCCAGCAACCGCTCGAGCCCAACTCCGGAGCCACTCCATCGCCCCCATGAAGTCGTCGGCACGTAAGCTCGGACGCCCCAGCCTCTGATGTATAACCTTAATCATGTGTAATTATTGAATATACCTGTTTGTTTAAACTGAGCCATACGGTGTCTCTTTGCCTCTCCATCCCGTGTGGACCTGCGCATTATGGGGGTCATCACACTGGTGTCAGAAGTGGGGTCTCAAAAGCAAATGTCCTCTGAATGCTGTGACATTCATGACTTCAAAATTGTAATCAAAAGGGAATCACGGGACTGATTGTGGGACTTTTACCCCCATTTGAGAGGCTTGAGGCACTGGAGGGCTTGAAAAAAAAAAATGACTGTATCTGAGGGAGCTCCCACTCCACAGCCGTCGCTCGGAGCAAGCATGCTGGCATTAGGAAGCGTCATTCCGACGTTTACGGGAGATAAGACAGGGGTTCCAATCTGCGATTTCTTTTCCATGCTAGAAGAGATTGGGAAAATGGGGGGATGGTCCGATGCTCAAATGCTGGGAATGGCGAGGTGTAAGATGGCAGGAGCTGCTCATGATTTTGCATGGCGAGACGAAAAAGTAAAATCCACAAAATCATTTGCGGAATTTAAGAAGCTCGCGTTTGAGCATTTCGACACTGATCCACGTCACGTGCGGGTACAGAGGTTCCGTGACGCTGTACAGATGGTAGGGGAGGACGTGCGAACGTTTGCGTCGCGGCTTCAGCGCTTAGCGCGCGATACGTTAAGCAGGGAGGAGGAAGGAGACCAGCTAAGGAAGAAATACGCGGAGGATCTACTTAACGAGGAAATGACCGCTTTGTTCGTGGCTGGTCTGCAAGACCCCGTGCGCCGGTTCGTGCTCTCGCGCAAGCCGAGCAATTTCGACCAAGCCGTGGAGGCCGCATTGGATGAGGAACGAAATGAGGCGTTAACGACAGCCGCAGCGAGAGTACGCGTCATAGAGAGAGCGGTGCTCAACCCTGAGGTTGCTCTCTTGACAGAGCGGTTAGATCGCTTGGAACAGCTGCTAACTCAGCAGGTAGAACGCCAGGTTGAAGCGCGCGCTCAACAGCGCCCAGTCGCTGGAAACCGGAGACCGCCACAAAGCTACAGGCGCGGTATGCGAGATTTTGAAGAAATCGTATGCTTCGCTTGCCAGGGTCGCGGACACATCGCCAGGTTCTGCCAAAACGTGCGCCGTGGGGAGCCACACAGAGAAGCAGGCGAGACACGCCCTAAGCAAGCCTACAGCGGGGCTCCAGATACCGAGTCAAAAAACTAGTTAGTCCTCCCCAGCCTGAGGAGCGTGGGGAGGGAGCAGTGGATGATGAGGTGGTGGTAGTTTGTGTGGCCGACGAGGCATGCCCTGTTGTGCGTTGCAAGTTAAATGGTTGTTGCATGGAATTGTTGATAGATACGGGGTCAAAGGTGACATTGCTTAAGGAGAGCAGTTTTAACACGCTTCGAAGGAAGGGGGACCGCGAGGTGTTGGAAGCGTCTGGTGGCATGGCAACCAAATTTGTAGGCATAACGGGGGATCCTCTTGGCATAAGTGGACTCTACCGATTACACTTCTCTCTCGGCGGAATTGCATTGGAGCACCCCTGCTACGTATGCCCGGACACGGTGTCTCTGCCAAACGGAGTGTCAGGTATATTAGGGCAGGATTTTTTGAGAAAAGGGAAGGTAGTAGTCTCATTCTCTGAGGAAGAGGTTAATGCGGGCGGCTCAAAAGTTCCGTTTTTGAACAGGAGAGGGGCTGAGATTCGCATTACCGATATTGACACCCGTCAAACAGTGGGATCATTGGAGAAGGTATATTCGCGGGTTGCCGTCCGGCTGGTCGAGGAGGCGGTTGTCCTTCCTTGGTCGGAGCACATTTTGTACGCGTTTGTGCCTTCAGATGTAGAGAGCGGCGCCGTGGGAGTGCTTGAGCCGGTCGACTCTCTCAGCAATGGCCTGAAGGCAGCCGCGTGCCTCGTGACAGTTAATGACGCCCACAGAGTGCCCCTACGGGTGGTTAACTGTAGCCAGCAGCCACTGAGCCTTCCCAAGAACAAAACATTGGCTTTCTTCACCTCTGCGATAGAGAAACGTGAGCCCACCGATACGGTACTCGCAACTGTAGAGCATGCTAGTCCTTCGGCTGCTCCAAAGGTGTCGTTCGATCTTTCTCACGTAAAATCCAGGGAGAGGGAGGCTCTGGCTGGTTTGCTGAACGACTACTCGGAAGTATTCGCCGCGTCCAACCTGGATTTGGGCTGCTGTGGCGTTATAAAGCACAGGATAGAAACCGGCACTTCATCGCCCGTTTACCAGCGTGCGTACAGGATTCCTTACTCCCAACGTGAGGAGATAGAGCGACAGGTGCAGGACCTGATTGATCGCGGCATTGTCGAACACTCAAAGTCACCCTGGGGAGCACCAGCATTATTAGTGGAAAAGCCAGATGGCTTGTATCGATTGGTAGTGGACTACCGCAAACTAAATGCCGTAACTCGCATCGATCCATACCCCATCCCCAATATACAGGAGACGCTTTCTCAGCTGGGCTCTGCCAGGTACTTCACGGTAGTGGACATGGCGGCGGGATTCTGGCAGATAGCAATGGATCCGGCAGATGCCGAGAAAACGGCATTCAACACGCCCTCAGGGCACTATGAATGGAAAAGAATGCCGATGGGTCTGGCCAACAGCCCTGCTGTCTGGCAGAGAACCGCTGATGTTATCTTGGCAGGTCTTCTGGGGAGGCTGTGCTTCGTGTATATGGATGACATTATTATATACAGTGACAGTTTTGATAACCATTTGCGCGATATTGAGCAGGTTTTGGTGCGACTAAGAGCAGCGGGTCTCAAGCTGAAGCCCTCTAAGTGCCAATTCCTCAAAAACGAGGTGAAATACCTCGGGCACGTTGTTTCAGCTGACGGCGTGCGACCGGACCCTGAGAAACTAAGGTGTGTCTCGGATTTTCCATCCCCGACTAGCGTCCGCCAGGTCCGGCAGTTTCTCGGCCTGATCGGTTACTACCGAAGGCACATAGAGGAGTTCGCCAAGCTCGCTAAGCCGCTCACCGCCTTAACAGCCAAAAATGTCGCCTTTCGCTGGGACGAAAACGCGGAGAATGCTTTTGGGGCCCTGAAAAGGAAGCTAATGAGTGCACCGCTGTTGCGCCACCCGGATTTTAATTTGCCCTTCGTTATGGCCACAGATGCGTCAAAGTTCGCAGTGGGTGCCGTGCTCTCTCAGGTTATCGAGGGCAAAGAACATCCCGTTGCTTTTGCTAGCCGACAGCTGAGCCCCACAGAGCAAAAGTACGGAGCTACGGAAAGGGAGTGCCTCGCCGTTGTCTGGGCAGTAAAGCACTTCAGATGCTACATTTACGGCCGCAAATTCAAGCTAGTCACAGACTGCCATCCTCTGAAATGGGTGATGAGTGTCAGGGACCCTAGCTCGCGACTCGCTAGATGGAATCTACACCTGCAGGAATACTGCTTTGAAGTTGAGCACAAGTCAGGAAAGACACATCTGAATGCTGATGCACTCAGCCGCACAGCTGCCGTGGCAGCTATAGATGAGTTTGTCCCCGTAGTCGACCCCGCCGAATTAAGCACAGAGCAGTGCAAAGATCCTGACCTGAAGCGAATAATCGAAAGCTTAGAGGGCGCACCGTCTCACCCCGAACAGCTAGGTTATTTCATTGACAAAGACGGCACCCTGTGTCGGCGCACGAGGCCAACCAGGAAAGGGAGATTAGAGAAAACCGCTTGGGAGAGAGTCGTCATACCTCGGTCGTGGACAGAAAGGGTTCTTCGCGCGTTTCACGATGCGCCATGCGCCGGTCATTTTGGCGTAGCGAAGACACGCAGGCGTGTGGAGCGTTTGTACTTTTGGAGTGGCATGCGACAGGATGTTAGAGACTACTGTGCGAAGTGTCATTCCTGTCTCGAAAGAAAAACACCCAAGGGACGAAGACCAGCTCCAATTCAGCCGTTCCCTGAGGTTTCGGCTCCCTTCGAGCGGACAGGTATGGACATAATGGGCCCATTGCCCACGACCACTTCCGGAAACAAGTACATTTTAGTATTTGTCGACCACCTTTCAAAATACGCGGAAGCGGTAGCACTCCCAGATCAGAAGGCAGACACGGTTGCAAGAGCATTTGTCGAACAGATCGTGCTCCGACATGGACCCCCGAGGCAACTATTGACAGATCGGGGAACGAACTTCGTGTCGCAGCTAATGAGGAGAGTTTGCGAGCTGCTTAAGATCGCTAAGAAGCAGACAACACCGTACCATCCGGCTTGCAACGGCGCGGTGGAGCGACTGAACCAAACCGTGGCCGGGTTCCTGTCGCATTTTGTTTCGCGCGACCAGCGGGACTGGGACTTGTGGCTCCCGTATGCAATGTTTGCCTACAATTCCGCAGCACACGAGAGCACGGGCGAATCGCCATTCTTTCTTCTCTACGGCCGAGACCCGGACCAGCCTAGTGAAGTGCCAGAGGGCCCCCGTCGTGTCCCATACGCTTCACTGGACGACTATAAGGTTGAGCTAGAATCGCGCTTGCAAGTGGCGAGGGACATCGCAAAGGAGGCCTTAAAGAAAGCGGCGAAGCGCAGGAAGGAGGTGCACGATCGCAGTGCTAGAGACGCGCCGTTTAATGTGGGGGACGGCGTGTACATTGAAAACTGCCAAAGGCAGATTGGGCTAGCTCGTAAGTTCCAGACGAAGTGGAGAGGACCGTGCGAGGTTGTCGAGAAGCTTTCTCCGGTAAACTTCAGAGTCCGAGACGTGAACCGGCGCTTGATAAGGATACACGCAAATCGCCTCAAGTCGGCACCGGTTCAGTATTCACGAAATGAGGAAAGGGAAAGCGCGGATTTTGATGGGGACAGAAGTGAAGCGGAGCGCGCAGATAGTTCGCAAGAAACGCCCTCTCCTGCATCTGTTCGGCAGGCGCCAGAGGTGACGGCCAGAATGCCGCCGGATTTACTTCATGCATTGCTAGAAGAAGAAGCGCGCGAGGTTGCCGCGCAGATAACGCCAGGAGAGGCTCCTGCCACGAGCCCTCGCGAGTCCCAAAGCAGACAAAGGGGCACAGACTTACTTAGTATGACTCATGAAGGCCGATATCCGCTGCGAAATCGGAAAGCTAAGTCGGACTAATGGCGTAAACAGCGGAGTTTTGAACTGGTTAGAATTGTGTAATGCCACAGCTCATAACATTGCTATGTGCTTATGTGTTAAGTTATCGGAGTTGGTAGTTAAACCTTTCTGTCATTAAGTAACACCTTCACAGGAGAGCATGCGGAGCGCATGCAGAACCTGCCCTACTTCCTTTCGTTATCTATATTTTTGTCTGTGCCGTGATCGTGCTAGAAGTGGGAGCTCCTTTGTAACTGTGGTAAATTTATTTCGTCCAGTTTGGACTAGAAAGGAGAGGCTTGGGTGCTGAGTTTCATGTTTATCTGTAAAAGAAGATCAGTGCTGCCCCTGGAGACGCCAGTATTGACAGCGGAGGCATATGGTGTTGTGCAGTGGTGTTGAGTGCAGCGAAAAGTGTTTTGTCGGACGCACTGTGCGAGGCGATTCAGAAAGACAAGGGGAGCTGCGTGGACTCAAATGTTCGGAGAACATTCTTCTGGAGGGTGAGCGAGTGTGACATTCCGTGTGTGCTACGAGGATCCACGTTCGACGGCGCGGCGTAGACGGAGACCCGTGACAGCGGCATCATCAATTACCCAGCCATGCTCTTTGAGTGACGACCAGAAAAACCGGACCCGCCGCCGCCCCGGGGAAACAGGCTTTATCCTCCCCAATTTCCGGTTACATTCCAGGACAAGGAAGCTGTCAGCGGGCCAGAGCGCGCCGTACCACAGCCGACGCTATGCGCTACCGCGAAGACGACATTCTTTCCCTCCCCCCCCCTTTGTCGTGGGCTATCGCCGGGAAGGCACCCACAGCTTCCCAGAAGGGCCGCGACGGACACCTGTCATGGCGGACAGGCAGTACTCGCCAAGAATGTGGAAAGACAGGCGCTAGTGAATTAGCTCCGAAGAGAGAGCCTGTGTATACTCTCACTTGAGAGAGAGTGGTGGCGTTTTTGTTGTTTATTTAGTTTGTATTGTTAACAGACTCTGGGTTCGAGGCTAAGCCCAACCCAAAGGGGTGGTCCCCATCTCGCATGTTATTTTGGATTGGAGAATTGATGCTTTGGGCGGGCCACTGGAAATGACCGCCCTTAGTCCTTTGTTAATCAAGTGCTTAAAAGCACATGTAAACGGATGCAGTCCAGTCTGAGCTGGGGCTCCATGCTTAGCATGTAATGTGATGGTACTTAGGCACTAACCTGCCCGGTCGATGAGTAAAGTAGTGCAAAGTTTGTTCTGTTGTGAAATTA
Source organism: Amblyomma americanum (assembly GCF_052857255.1). Lineage (NCBI taxonomy): Eukaryota > Metazoa > Arthropoda > Arachnida > Ixodida > Ixodidae > Amblyomma > Amblyomma americanum. The sequence goes on along the minus strand of NC_135503.1, from coordinate 67,881,041 downwards.
TGCTCTGCTGTCATCATCTACAAGCTCGCCTCCTGTTCATCTTCCAAGCCGAACGACACTAGAGGAAGGGTTTGTGAACCATCCTCGAAGAAACGGACGACTATTGAAATTCTACTGCTGAGCTGAGGACGACATCGTTCGCCAAGAGGGCCTTCAGCGCCGAAGCCCGACGGCGTGCAGCTTCTGCCAGCAACCGCTCGAGCCCAACTCCGGAGCCACTCCATCGCCCCCATGAAGTCGTCGGCACGTAAGCTCGGACGCCCCAGCCTCTGATGTATAACCTTAATCATGTGTAATTATTGAATATACCTGTTTGTTTAAACTGAGCCATACGGTGTCTCTTTGCCTCTCCATCCCGTGTGGACCTGCGCATTATGGGGGTCATCACAACGTTCATAAACAGTTTCCCGCCGAAAAATGCTTTTGTCCAAAATTGCTGAATATGGTTCTGGGTGCTCGAGAAATGGACTGCAAAACTTTTATTCTTCACTGAGATCCTTGATCGAGCGGTGATGCGTACCCCCGGAACGAAAGATCGCCCATATGCATGTGCTCGCGTAACTTACCACGCTGGGTGGCGTAATAATGTGCATGGTTGTAAAAATGTGACAATGTTTACCCTATGTTGCGTAATGCACTAAACTGGGCAAAATCTGGGCCGTATATGTGTGTGCTGTGTAGACCTTTTCGCGACTTTGTGTGGCACACCGTGCGTACAAGCAGCATATGCCCGCCGCTAAAGCTTCAGCTCTAAAGCATGACGCTCTACTGCAGTCAGCAGTATCGAGGCCCAGGTAGCACCTAAACATTACTACAATATTACTTTTTGGTTTTCACCATCATCATCAGCCTTACTACGCCCACTGCAGGACAAAGGCCGCACCACTCTCTCTCCAAATAACTGTGTACTGTGCCAGCTGCGGCCTCCTTACCCCCAGACCACTATCTCATCCGCCCACCTAACCTTCTGCCGCCCCCTGCTACGCTTGCCTTCTCTTGGAATCCATTCCGTTACCCTATAGGGACCAGCGGTTATCTTGCTTTCGCATTACGTGCCCTGTCCAAGCCCATTTCTTCTTGATTTCGACTGGGATGTCATTAACCTGCGTTTATTACCTCACCCACTTCGCCCCCTTTGGTTGGAAGTGCTGGAATAATCGTATCTGTACCTTTAACTAAATATTTAAACAACATAAATGTAACATTTTCGGTAATGGTATTGCAAACCTGCACAAGCATGCAGGCCCGCCAGTTGTGGAGGTACACAACTTCAGCAACTAGGGCAACGCTTGAGCTCCACACTATACAGCACAACATGCAACTTATTAATACATACACCTCCGAACGGGTACCGTGGAGTCATGCTTATAGAGCCATTACTAAAGGATGTCGAATGGTTAATGAACAAAGCTACCGACCCGCCGCGGTGGCTCAGTGGTTAGAGCGCTCGGCTGCTGATCCGGAGTTCCCGGGCTCGAACCCGACCGCGGCGGCTGCGTTTTTATGGAGGCAAAACGCTAAGGCGCCCGTGTGCTGTGCGGTGTCAGTGCACGTTAAAGATCCCCAGGTGGCCGAAATCATTCCGGAGCCCTCCACTACGGCACCTCTTTCTTCCTTTCTTCTTTCACTCCCTCCTTTATCCCTTCCCTTACGGCGCGGTTCAGGTGTCCAACGATATACGAGAAAGATACTGCGCCATTTCCTTTCCACAAAAGCCAATTATTATTATTAACAAAGCTACCGAACAAATAGGGATGTGCATGCAAAATATTATGGTTGTGCATGCAGGCAGAAGGACGGACGTACGATCGGGAGGACCAGAATATTTCTGCAAAAGAACTCGCACTCAGGTGACACAACGTGGACTCAGTGCGGTGCGCATACGTCATGTCCACGACAGTCAGCGCGTGCATGTTTCACTGCGTTTTGACGAAAAACCTGTTGTGCGTGGGCGCGCTCGCGCGCGCGCGCGTGTGTTTGTATGTCTTTACCCTCCGGAAGCACCTTCAAGTGGATGCACATCCGGACTCACAGTGGTAAAAAAAATGGCTGCGGTTTAGCTCTGGTTAAACCTGGAGTGACGCGATAGCTACATTTGGCCGAGTGGAACTCGCTCAGTCGAACAGCAAGGTCAGTCTTTCGCCGTTCCGTTTCGCTGGGCGTTCCTTCTTCATCTTCTTCCCTGGGCGTGGATTCACCCTCTCCCCTCCCTCTGCCCCTCTCCACCCCCACCCCCACTCGGTTTCGCCGCCGGCAGCTGATCCGCAACACGTGACCAGCCACAGCGCCGCCACGCAGCTCAAGGGGTGCCACGCTGAAGGTTCGACGTACTAGCGTAATGTAGCTATCGCTACAAAATGCAGCTACCACCTACTGGTCCCCACCTACCCACCTGCGTCACTTTCCAGAAGGCCTGCACCCTCTCAAAGCACCCTCTGATGGGTGCACTCCCGGGCACCCACTGGTAAAAATGCCTATCCTACCACCACAGAGCCGTCACCTACCCACCCTCATCCTCCAGTAGCCTCCGTCACCCCAGAAGCGACCTCGAAAGACGCAAAGGTGAAATGTACAACCAATACCGGTAACTCAGATTCGTCGCATCACGTCATATGATAGCCTGTGTATATGTTTTGTTTATTCTTTATTATTCTCTCGCAAGGTTGGGTGGGGTGTGAGGCGGCAAGAAGGCAGCTTTTTTCGGCCGCTGTTGTGCCTTAAGCAGTGATATTACATTCCGGGAATTTTTCCTTCAGGGAATTTTAGGAGTAAAAATTGGCGACAAACGAATCTTCATCTGTTTTCACCAAAAATTTTAGAACCAAAATTTTGTCGGTGTTTTCAAATTGTTGGAATTTCCGAACTGCTGCAGAGAAAAAGGGGAGAAATGCGGATTTTTTAAACCAATTAAGGTAATTTTGCGTTACTGCGTGTAAGGTCACCGGCCTTGAGCCGGTTATGCGAAACAACAATGCGGACAGAAAATCGTCGATTGAGCATGGCAAAGACGCATCTTATAACTTCATTATTTTATTTATTTATTTATTTATGCGAACCCTAAAGGCCTTCACAGGGAGGGAGGGGATGGCATGGAGTGGATAGAACTGATTAAAAACACATCGAAAGCTTGAAACACTAAAAATGCATTCAAGCTAAGAAAACGAGACATTTCTCAATTCCAAGCATCGAAATATACCCGTCGGCAGCTGCTGTATGTCTGTGCAGTTATTCTGGGCGTTTTTCGCATACGTCCTTGACATCTCAGAGTGTGTCTGTGTAGTATGCGCACGTGTAGAGGCCGAACAAATTTCTAAAGGCCAGTATGACTTTACCAATCCTTTGGGTTCATATATGTGCAAAAGAAAATTGGAGGGCACACTTGAGCTTCACCTTAAGGGCATGACATGATAGGTTTAATGGGATAATGCCTATACATATGCAGAATTGGTCATTCTATACTTATTATTCATAGTACCTTAGGAGTCCTCATACTACTCCTGGCGCAGCATAGGTGCGCCAGCAGTTCGGTTCCGATATTCAGATCCAGTGTTCACGGAAGGCAGTTGTTGGGATAGCGATAATGGGTTAATGCCCATACAGACAATACATGTTAGTCTAAAAAGGAGTGTTCGGGGCCCACAGAAGCGCTAAGCAATCAGCGCATCATAGCGGGGAAGCGTGTTCAATCCTTAGCGTCAGGCTCCGCCTCATGTCGGGATCTCGGCATCAGGCGCCGCTGCACTGTCACTCATTATTAGGGCGGGAGCCTTTAATGGCTCATACTTGCGGCCATGACCTTGTCTGGTCTCAGGTCATGTCCGGTCTCAAGTCATCTTACACCGATAACTAAATTAAATAGATTAAGAAAAAAATCCTTGTGCACGGCGGGATTCCAGCCACCATCCTTCCGTTCAGCAGCCGAGCGTGCTAACGACTAGCTACTTCTTGCGAACGTAGTTCCCCTTGTCTAGCATAAGGAGCCCATTATATTTGGTGGCACGGGTGGGGACACTTTATTTTTGATTCTTTTTACAGCCCCACATTTTTTTTTCTCTACGTAAGGACACTGGAGAGTGTTTTCGGAAAGGCGTCGAATCAGACGGATGCCTTCCAAACGCCCTCCAGTGTCTCCAGCATTTAAGATTCACAAAACAATTGTGTACTTAACCAACATCTTAACCACACATCAGTGACACAAGCAGCAACACCGCGCTAAAGGCTTTCGGCTCACCGCACTTTAGGTCAACAAAGTGCCCCCCCTCCCTGAATTTTCGTGAGCTGTTTCACGGGCGTTGTCAGTTTGACAACAGTTATCACTGTATCATTGAGTTCATAAAGATAAAACCGTTTCCACACGTGGTGAAGCTTTGGGAAGCTTTGGAGCACCTGAAGCCAGAATCTCGATTACAGATGCATTACACGCGAAGTTACTCACGCCAGGAATTTCTTTCAGGGTACAGGCCCGAGCATGGCGATGAATGGATTATAAAAACACACGATTTGCCGGTTGCTGCTGATTTTCCACTATAATAGGCGCCGTTACATCTAGTGCAAATGATCGGCTTTTGCAAACAGGAAAAAAAAATGTTTGAAGGAGACAAGACACCTTGTTTTGGTTTATTAGCCTGTTTTATTTTCATTCTCCCTTTTGCACTGATATGGATCAACTTGCTCTCATATAGTTAGCATGGCTGCTGCACGAGAACACGCGCATCCTCGAAAGCCATCGCGTTGCCTCTGGTGGAACACGGCAGCAAATTGTCACGTTCGTGTTTATTTAAAAAAGTTTAGCATACCGTTTTGCAGATGTGATTAAGCAGCTTTTTGTCAGTTCGCCGCTCATTAATTTCCCCTCCGGAAACCGTCAGGTTAAGCTGTAATTCACTGTGAACACAACTGTCCCGAGAAATGTCATAGGGAACGCACGAGTACGAGTCACTCAGAGCCTGCGGCGCGCCTACTGCTGTTGCTAAAAGCAGAAATTCCTAAAGCCTGCAAGGGCTACAACGCAGCCCTTGCAGCTGTGCATTTCTGCACGAATTGTGAACCCTAGACATTTTAGCTCATCTTGAATATTTCAAGGGCATTTTATGAAATGTCTGTTTGGAATGAACTTAGCGTCCAGAGCTCGACAATGACGTATGCGGTTGAAAGGATCGGATTTAACTGGATCCCCGATACGCTCAATATTCCTTCCATCCGTCTTCCTAGGAGTCCTCTTATTACTTTACTCACTGGTCATGGTCGATTCCCTTTCTACTTAAAAAAAAATTGGCTTATCTCCTTCAGTTTGCTCATGCGGTGTTTTGTGCGAAGATGTCAGTCATTACTTCCGGAATTGCTCCCTTACTCCTCCTTTAGTTTCCCGTTTAAAGTCTCCCTGCTCATCTGACATTACACTGTCTACTTACCCCTCTCTTTTGAATAACCCTGCTGTTTGTGCTGTTCTGATTCAAATTGTTCATCTCATCAGCAGCACAATTCCTATACATTCCCGATCAGTACCTTCGTCACGATCATTTTTTCTGCATAAACTCTGTACAGAAAAGTGCTCTGTGTTCCTTTGCTGGACAAGGATGCATCTCTCTGTGGTCTGACACTGTGCTTGGACCAACTGTGCCTGTGACTTTACCTGTGCTGACATTTTCTGTGACTTAATCTGTGCTTCTGACTTTCTGTGGTGTCTGGACCAACTGTGCCTGTGACTTCATCTGTGCTGACATTATCTGTGACTTTATCTGTGCTGACATTTTCTGTGACTTAATCTGTGCTTCTGACTTTCTGTGGTGTCTGGACTAACTGTGCCTGTGACTTCATCTGTGCTGACATTATCTGTGACTTTATCTGTGCTCCTGACTGTCTGTGGTGTCTGGACCAACTGTGCCTGTGACTTCATCTGTGCTGACATTATCTGTGACTTTATCTGTGCTTCTGACTGTCTGTGGTGTCTGGACCAACTGTGCCTGTGACTTTACCTGTGCTGACATTTTCTGTGACTTAATCTGTGCTTCTGACTGTCTGTGGTGTCTGGACCAACTGTGCCTGTGACTTCATCTGTGCTGACATTATCTGTGACTTTATCTGTGCTTCTGACTGTCTGTGGTGTCTGGACCAACTGTGCCTGTGACTTTACCTGTGCTGACATTTTCTGTGACTTAATCTGTGCTTCTGACTTTCTGTGGTGTCTGGACCAACTGTGCCTGTGACTTCATCTGTGCTGACATTATCTGTGACTTAATCTGTGCTTCTGACTGTCTGTGGTGTCTGGGCCAACTGTGCCTGTGACTTCATCTGTGCTGACATTATCTGTGACTTTATCTGTGCTTCTGACTGTCTGTGGTGTCTGGACCAACTGTGCCTGTGACTTCATCTGTGCTGACATTATCTTTGACTTTATCTGTGCTTCTGACTGTCTGTGGTGTCTGGACCAACTGTGCCTGTGACTTTACCTGTGCTGACATTTTCTGTGACTTAATCTGTGCTTCTGACTTTCTGTGGTGTCTGGACCAACTGTGCCTTTGACTTCATCTGTGCTGACATTTTCTGTGACTTAATCTGTGCTTCTGACTTTCTGTGGTGTCTGGACCAACTGTGCCTGTGACTTCATCTGTGCTGACATTATCTGTGACTTTATCTGTGCTTCTGACTGTCTGTGGTGTCTGGACCAACTGCGCCTGTGACTTTACCTGTGGTGACATTTTCTGTGACTTTATCTGTGCTTCTGACTGTCTGTGGTGTCTGGACCAACTGTGCCTGTGACTTCATCTGTGCTGACATTATCTGTGACTTTATCTGTGCTTCTGACTGTCTGTGGTGTCTGGACCAACTGTGCCTGTGACTTTACCTGTGCTGACATTTTCTGTGACTTAATCTGTGCTTCTGACTTTCTGTGGTGTCTGGACCAACTGTGCCTGTGACTTCATCTGTGCTGACATTCTCTGTGACTTTATCTGTGCTTCTATCTGTTCTGTGCCTTTGGGGTTTTGTTTTTTTGTTTGTTGTTTCTATTTTCCTGCTTTTCTCTTTAAGTTATGTTTTTTTTGAGCGTTTAGCTCCTTTTCTTTTTCTTTATTGGCTTTAAGCCCGGTAAAGCGTTGCTGGTCCGGGCTCCCTCTTTCTTTCATTTATGTTTTTTGTATTTTTTCTGAGAGGAGCAATAAAAGGGTCCTCATTCGCACCAGAACGCTTGAAGGTGTTGACCGCCTTGTCCTTTAGCGTAGCTGAAACCGCCAAGGGCCTGTAAAGATTTGGGTGGCGGGCTTCGTCACCTGCAGCGAAGGATGGGAGCGACCTGCGCCTTTGTTCAGCCAGTGTAAGGGCCGACACCAATGTGTGCTCGGACGCCCCGTTAGCGCATTTTGAGTAAAAGTAGCCGCGATGCAATGCTTTGTTGTCTTCCCGACCGGCCACGTCCGAAGAAATGCTCTGCTCACTTCCCAGCATGTGGCATTTGAAGAGCCGCCTTTCCTTTTTTTTTAACAGCTAGACGCCATTAGAGGGCAGTAGGGCATCTGGGGTCTGTTGCTACGCTTAGGTGTATGTACTGTAGCAAAACAAATAATAATAATGAAACGAGAAAGAGACCACAGAGATATGAACAGCAAAACGAGATTACTTTACGAGGAGAAAATACTTACTGATAACGGAGTAAATTCTAAGATTAGGCAAGCGTAGAAGGGGACTGCATAAAGTTAGGCAGGCGGATGAGATTAAGAAGTTTGCGGGGATACGGTTTCGGCAGCTGGCAAAAAACCCGCCGCGGTGGCTCAGTGGCTAGGGCACTAGGCTATACTGATCCGGAGTTCCCGGGTTGAAAACCGACCGCGGCGGCTGCGTTTTTATGGAGGAAAAACGCTAAGGCGTCCGTGTGTTGTGGGATGTCAGTGCATGTTAAAGATCCCCAGGTGGTCGAAATCATTCCAGAGCCCTCCACTACGGCTCCTCTTTTGTCCTTTCACTCCCTCCTTTGTTCCTTCCCTTACGGCTCGGTTCAGGTGTCCAACGATATGTGAGACAGATACTGCGCCATTTCCTTTCCCCAAAAACCAATTATTAATTATTAAGCTGGCAAAGGACAACGTCAGTAAGAGAGACATGGCAGATGCCCCTGCCCCGCAGTGGGCGTAGTCACGCTGATGATGATGATACATAATACTAGAGCGCTTGATTTTCATTTCGATGGCGCGAAGGCCATTTCGTGGAAGTGATAATGAGCCCCACTTTGTTTGCGTGTACGCTCGCACGCGCTATTTCTTCGCCAGCAGCTAATATTTTTTGTATTCTTGCGCTCGTTGCACAAAACATTGTTTGCTTTTCATTTGTCGCTGATAGTGCAACCATGAGCAAAAGTGGTGAGTCCAAGGGAACGGTGGCAGAACTGCTTGTCGACGCTATCTTACGGAGCGCGTCACTTGCAATACTAAACCGCCATCAAATATTTTTTCTAAAACACAATGCTCGAAACTGTTTGAAAGGGATATTCTCGAAATTCTATTCATCCGAGTGCAATTTTCTATTTTGTATTCACCTTCGCAATACTGCCGCCATGGTCCCTGCCATATATACTGTTCACTGGACAGGAGTGAGCACGGTCAGTGGAAACCGCAGCAGACCCGGTTTGCGACAGTCCAGAGAAAATGCCATTCAACAACTCACTCACCCGATGCAATGGTCTATACATATGAGACAAAAATTCATGTCTCACAAGTAGTTAAGAAATCAAGCGAAACGAATAGTGTGTTTGAAGAGGTAATCCGAAGAGCTAATCAATGTATTCGAGGAAGATAACAGCCAGTAATTTGATTGATAGAGCTGATTGCCACATCTTAGATATAAAAATCAACGTTAATAGGTTACATGTTTCTCAATGTCCTTTCGGTGGCAATAGATGCAACCTAGAAATTATGTCGCATTTTATGATTTAAAGGCTACGGCTAGTAAATTGTTTTCTCCGATTTACTCCATAACGCTTCCACCTGCATCAAAAGTTAACTGCACTCTCAATTTTTAAAGTCGTAGTGAACGGTAGACATGCGGTGCCGGTTCACACAAACGCAAAATATTCAAAGCAAAAGATAATGACGAACAAACAAGGAAATTATCACATTATAGCGAATTTTACATCCTAAAATTAAAGTTAACCTTTTAAGAGGAAAAACGCGAATGCGTCAGAGTAATGAAATTAACATTATTAATGGCGTAACAATATTGACATAGCTATGTTACAACCTACTTCGCAGCAAATTGCTCCTGGTTCAAAAAAAAAAAAAATCTCCCACAGTGAAGTCAGCATCAGCACAATCTGCCATGGAGCTTTTATGAAGAAAGTCGTTCATTTCAAGAACGAGCTATTTTCTTGGGCGCTGAAATATTGGACGTGCTCACACAAAATCTCCATTACTAGCGCACACACAAGGCCAAATCAGAGTTTAGCACGGTGGCATTAATGTACGGAGCACGTCCGACGTGGGCATATGAACTGCATTGTGGAAATGCTGTAGGGCCATGCGATCGATGCCTGCGCCTGGACAAACCGAGTGATAGTTGTCCATGTCCAGGTCGTACAGAAGCACGCAGAAATTTCTCGTGCTTGCCACAGCTGCTGAAGCACCGTGGGCGAGAACACGAAACAGGGTTATATTGGTGTGAAACATGTACTGGATCGGCTCGAAAGTCCTCGCGATAGGTTGCTGAGAGCTGACGGTTGTGCTCGTATTTGTGGCGACGGTGGTGCTCGTTACGCTTGGAGCGCTTGCGGTGACTGTGGCGCCTGTCGGAGTTGTGCCGCGTGCAGTGATTGTGGTGCCTGTCGAATTTGTGCCGCTGATCGGGATCTTGAGAATATTGCAGTCTCGACCTGTGGTGTCCAAACAGAGTTCCTGGGCGTTACAGACTTCGAAAACCGCCGCAGTGCCTGGAAGTGCCGCGAATGTCGAAGCGTTGAGGGCCAACTCGGGGAGACCATGCGTGTCAATAGCCCACGCAGTGAGGCTGATGCCGGCGCAAATTTTTTCCTCGTGACCGGCGTAAGAATAAAGCGAAGAGAAGAAGCGAAATACTTCCGTCGCCACGTCCCTACAACCAATTCTGACTGTGGTTGGCTGGAAGAGGTGGGTTTCGAAGAAGGCATAGTCTAGCTTATCCATGAGAAGGTTCACCAGGTGATTGACGACGTGCAGGTCAGCTGGAAATATGGCGGTGATCAGCTTCTTTGGAGTGATGTTGCCACTGGACCAGCCGTTCAACCAGTAGGCTTCTCGGAGTTTGTCGACGAGGATGGACATGGTAAGAGCGTCGTCAGTGGTACGGCAAACCATATGCGGAACGGCCCAATGGATGGTGACTCCGTCTAAGTGGTGAGCGGATATTGCCTGCATAACGTTGGCGACGAAGCGACCCATTGCCGACGGGTCTCGGCCGAGTCGGGAGAAATGCGGGCTGTCATCGGTGTATCCGCCGAGGGCCATCAGCACACCCACCCGTTGGGCGAGAAGGAGGTTATCCAAGGTTTCCTTGAGCTTCCAGAGGCCGTACGCAGTGTCGAACCGCTCGACGCGACTGGAAACGGAGGCGTTAGCCACGGAAACAGACCAGTACACTACATAGCTGCAGTAGCTCAGCGGAAAGTTCTCCGGTACAAAGTCGTACAAACCAGACCTCCGAAAGCGGGAGTTGTTAAAAAGGCAGAATATTCTGTGCGTGGCGTTCATGCGGACAGGGTTGTACGCGGTGACATTAAGGCTGTCGGTGTCTGCGATTGAGGCGCGCTTGGCGAAGCATATTGATGGAACGTTATCCCAGGGGTCGGTCGTTGTTATAATGGCGGGTGTTGTTTGCTTGGTTGACTTGCGTGTCGTTGTGTCAGTAGTAAAAACGGAAGTCGCAAGGCTGCTGGTGGGCGTGGGCAGTGATGGCAGCTGAACAGCCATTTCCGGAGTGAAGTAATAGGACATAACGAATAGGCATATAGGCATGAAAACTAGCCCCAGCGTGACGAAGCATAACGCCGAAGTCTGGCATGCACCACCACCCGTATCCTCCGAAGGGGACGATGGTGAGCGCCGATTGTAAACGCTGCTGTAAATTATGGTGCTAGGTGATGCCGGTACGGGCTGTACAATTACTCCAGAAGGTAATGACGCAGGATTTGTGATGCGAGGGGATCTGCCCGTCGGTGAGTGACTCTGCGCGACGGCGTTTGGCTCCGCGAAGATCTTGTGCATCCATGGAAAAGCGTCGAGGAAGCCACCGGACACTTTAGGCGTCGTCAAAGTCTCTTCACGATGACCCGGCCGACCAGCTGCTGGCGGGACATAAGCTGGGGCGTTGGCTTCACTCGCGACATATGGCGCGCCTGTCTCCCTCCACTGCAGCTGAGGCGTGGTTCGCACTGCGGTGACGGGTGCGACCTGGGTGGCATGCGTGTCGTCGCGGCGTTCGCTTGGGCCGCCGCCTCTCGAGACAGCAGCCCGAGGGTCCTGACTATTGTGTGTGGTGTCGGCGTATCTCGCACTGTGCTGTTGTTGTCTCCTTTGTCCTGGCGGAGGTGATGGAAGCAGAGGTAAGGCAGGCGGTGCCCCGACGTAGCAGTCGTAATGCTTGGAGTCTGGATGACGACTCTGAACACCCAGCCAGTCGAGTACCTCGCGAGCGTTGTTGAACGTTCCGTCAGGCCTAACAGCAGGGGCTTCTATACCGCCTGGTCCCGTAATCCTTGGAGCTTGTTCTCGAGGTCCACTTCCTGGGGGTAAGAAGGCGAAACCCTCGGTCTGTGAGGTAGTGGGCTGCTGAGAGGGATTTTTCTCACCCGTTGGCATCACTAAGAGGCTTTTGCCAAACAATTTTCCTCTGCTCCGGCTCGGTGAAGCGCAGGCTTCTTCTTCCTCTAGTTGTTGTTGTTACCCTCATACATTCGCGTGAGCTTCTCCTGCTTCTTTGTGTACACTTGACGATAATCAGCTCTCGCGTGTGGCAAGTCGTGTCAGCGCAGCATAATGCACAACGACAATAATAACGAGAAGTACCGAAGCCACTTTTCCGTTCAATTACAGTTACCTCACAAAGAGAAAATTTTTTTCGGGCGCGTTTCAAAGTATTACCAGAAGACTTCAGACGTACTGAATAAAGTAGAAACAAATTGTTAAATGAGTGGTCTACTTCGCAAAAAAATAAAGCCAGCCTGAAATTCGTAATGCGTAAAACACCCCCTAAGACTCGTACCGTTACCACCGTCAGTATTATAAAGAGTGGACAGGAAACGCTGACCATATTGCTGCGTGCCAGATGCCAAGAGTATACTTCTCAACAAAAAGAAAGAGGAAGTAAAAGCTATTTTCTCTTGTCTTTCCGATAACGTACGCGTTTAACTGGACATTTTTATTTCGATTTTCATATATTTGTAATCTCAACGGCTGAGATAGCGTTGATCTTAAGCCGGTTAAAATAGAAAAACAGAAGAAAAACTGCCGTAAATCTTGGCTGTAGATTATGAGCTTGTCACTTTGAACGCTCATAACTTTTTTCTTACCATTCACGCACATGCGCAAAGAGTATCCTGCAGGCTTGTGCACACCCGCGCCAATTTCTTTACAGTCGCGCAAGGACCTTGGCGTCACAACAGCCCGTGCAGCTGTCCACACAGCGAACATATGGCGTCGACCTGTAGGGAGAAGACCAAAAGGCGGCTCTTCGAAGACGACAAGCCCCTAATCCTACGGAGCATTTCTTCGGACGTCGCCGTGAAGGCCACGAAGCAGCGAGCCAACAGTACTCCGCGGCTGCTTGCACTGCGGGGCGCCAAGGAGGCATTCGAGCAAGCAGCGGCAACAGTACCTACACCGCCTCGACCAAGGCGGAGGTCACTTCCTCCTTCGATGCCAGAAGCGGAGTCTTGCACACATCACCCTACTGGCCCTTCGACTGTTTCCGCTACTTTAAAGAGCAAGGTGGTCAATATCTTCAGGCACTCTGCTGTACAAGAGGAGAACGAATTGGAGCTTTCGTCTACGTACGTGACTGGCGACCTCTGGACGGTAAATACGGGCATTTCGTTAAACTTTCTTTCAATGTTCAGCGTTAGCCCCGGTGTGTCGCATTCGCAAGACATGTGCTGTGAGTATACACCGCTGCAAGCTTATGGGGTGTCCTACGGGATGGTGTATTGCGGGCTAGCCTAACGGCGGTGTAATATAACGGCTCTTTTCGGACTGTTTGCACCTGTATGATCTGAGACAGTGGCAAAGCTCAAAGCGCCTGGCAGCTGTGTTGAGAGTACCAGTTTTCAGGTAAGCGTTTTTCTTACTCGAGCAAAATACTGATTTCATGATAAAATCATGACCAGATTAGAGAAAGAAAGCGATTTGGAAACGCAGGTTCTAAGCTGCCGTTATCAGAGACAGCTTAAATTTTCGTGGCCACCTGGGTTAAGCAACAATTGCTTGCCTGGTAGGTTGGATTTCAATTTAATGTAACTACAAGCACCTCATCTTCGTTTCAACACTCTTGCCAGGTGGGTATTTTAAAGCTGTTGCCAGTTTAGGATTTCACTCAGCGTCAAACTTTACATGAATTATCTTTATTGCAATGCATTTACTGTGTTCTCTTTTAAGATTCGAGGATCTGTTTATTCCCCTTACAGCCAACCCGTCAAGCCAGCAGCTCCCCAAACCAGGCACTATCGGAGCGGTTTCCAGATTTTATCAGACGCTCCCTCAGACGGAAGTCTTACCGCGTACAGAAGCAAGGAACCTATCCTCAGTAGACAAACTTGATAATTCGACACACCCGTGTAGAAAGCTTGTCATATTCTATGTCCTACAATGGCGCATTTCTTTCGCGGATTAAACGAGAGTTGAACTTTTCGGGTTCCCCTTTCTTCCCTCTATTGACGGCGGCTTGGCAATTTAATCGCACAACCGAATAAAGTATATGGCCCAAAATAATCTTGCTAATGCAAGTGACTGCACTACTGCCTGTGTCCTGTCTATATTTTTTTTTCGTGTGGCTGTCTCCTTATCGAGTGTACATTTGTAGAGGAAGTCAGGGCTCGTCGAAACGAAGCAAGCCCATGTGAGTGTTTATTTTTTGAATTTTTGATCTTGATCAACGGGAAATTAGTGGTGCAGTCATTTCTCACCTCAAGTAAAATTGTTTACAAAGTAGAAAAAAAACTATATGGAGCCAGTGAGATATGAACGCACAACCAGCGCATATCGCGTACGGTGTTCTACTAACTGAGCTTCGGCGACGGTTGCCCAACCTCCTACCTTCGCATGTACTCGTGTTCTGTGTAGCCTAGCCTTGTGAGTGAAGTGAAGAGCTTGACGGATGTCCGTCGGGTGGCGATGGCAGATAACCGAAAAACGAATGGCGCCGACCAATAGAAAGATATGGCATTTCGGGTCCCGCACAGTTATCCTGGACATTATATTAAGCACATTTAGTGTACCGTGTTGCCGTTACCGGAGTACCGGGAGCCCACCCACCGCTGCTGAGCACGCGCTGATTGGTCCCGATGCTAAAGGCGCGCTCTCAGGTGCCGGGTACCTAGCGCCGTCTGGTGTCATCAAGGCGATTTGCGCATGCGTCATTGGTTGCGCGCGGAATGACGGTACTAACGGTATGATAAAGGTCTCTCTATATTCACTCCGCGGAACGCCAACTCCTCCGTCCTGCGCTACATCTGACCCTATATATTGACCTCCTTGTTCACAATGAAGACGACACGAAGTACCGTCGCTTTAAATACGGCGCATGACAGAACCTGGACACCGTTCAATGTATACTGGCGGCAGATTTCTATCCTTGCGATTCCGCGTGTGCGCTGTTGCCTGAACAGTTGACGGCTTGTTATAGACCTGTGATAGCCTGTTCTTTGCTTTCGCAGATACGCTTGCGTGTGACCAGTCGATATTGTGGCTGGCAGACACCGGATGTTCGGCGCGTCCGTAGCCGCCCGCTGGTTAATAACGTCATTCTAGTGCTCTCCAAATCTTTCAAACCCGCCTGACTCCGTGATATGCATAGCTGCCCTTTCGGCTAAAGTGGTCGCTTACACGACGCTTGAGTATCTTTTTCTTTCAGTTTGTCGTTTACATGCACCAATTCACGCACCCTGAGATTACATGCTCTCGAGCTTACCAGTTGGCACATGCGCACACTGCGCGTCAGAGGAGCGTAATGCATGCGCCAGCACCTCACTAATGCCTGGAACGTATGGAATAGCAGCTTCTTTGTGGGTGCTTATCCCGGTGGGCACCTCAGCCGTCCTTGATTTGCTTTGTTTTGATGCTGGTACCTTGTCGTGCCCGCGAATTTGTCCCTCCGTCCACTAGAAAATACCCAGAAATAAAATACACTCGAAACTGCCTTGTCCCGTTTCAAACCTATGCTCCTTGGGTGCGCAGACGAAATCGCACGTAACGCTTCGTGTAGCTCGACTATCGCCGCAAAACACGTTTGCACGTTTTTAATGCTAAAGCATTGCATGGCTCTTCCTCCAAGAAACCCAGCGTTGGCGTTGACCAGCAGCAGTGGTCCCAAAAATCCCTGATGACGTCACTGTGACATCAAAGGAAAATAAAATTTTTTTCTAAGGTACGGGGAATTGAACTCAAGGCTTTCGGATTGAAAGGCGAGCACGCAAGCCATAGGCCACAGAACTTTTTTTTTCGACATGGTATTTATTGCACGAGGTTATGTATATACATAAAGGCGCTATATGCAGATTTTTTACAGAGTACACCGTTAGTGACTCCACTGTGCTTGCTTGACAGAAACAACACCGCTAAAAGGGCGGAAAAGATAGACACCGGATCAACAATGAAAACCTATGGCATCCTGTGTTTTGTTAACTGCAAGAATGTCATAGGCCGCAAAACCGCGTTGCTTACTAGAGAGTTTTAGTTTCACGTACGTACAGAGTTCACGCACGTAAACGTGAGAAGTCTACGTAGCATACGCGCATGTCGCTTCAAACCCTTTTAGTTGCACGTACGCGACAGTCGCCGCGCGTTCTTCCTAGCGCCATCTACTGACCGATGAAGTCACTGCTGTAGCCACTCTAAGACATAACGAGTCAAAGCAATGCCTCCTGTAGAACATGCCTAAAGCGTCAGGGGTTTTTCCGCCCGCAGTAGAGCTGTCAGATGACCCTCTAGCAGACGACACACAGGCAATACAGAATTTTCTTGTGACTTCTGTTGCAGCAAAAAGTATGCATTCTGGTGCGCTGTTTCTTATATTAGTTGTGTGGTGTGTTTAGTGTTACCGTTTGACAAGTGACGCGTCGATGACTGCAGTTGCTGGAGGGAGTAGCGAGTGAAACTGTATTGCTGCTGCGTTCCGTTTTGAATGTCCAGTCAGCGAAACAAGAACCCTGGAGTTTCGTCCCATGAAATTTCTGCCGACTTAGAACTCCGGGAAAGACGGCTCAAGGTAATTCGAAGAAAAAAACTGGCAGCCAAAAACAACATCAAGTTATTAGTTTGTAGCTTGCATTTTCAGCCAAGGAATTGCTACTGTAGACAGTTTGACTGCCCACCAAGACAGGGGCGGACTCTTTTAACCGACTTCAGGGCCTCAAGAAGTTCGTCGATATCATGCTCAAAGACCGAGTGCATCTTCAAAGCCACTGGACACATGCTTGCTATACAGTGTGAATAAAATCGCGGGTTTCCCGGTCCTGACCTGTGAGAACAAGGATAGCGGCATATTATATGCAAGAAGTTCATCAAACCGTTGCTAACAAACCATGCACTTGACATAATAGACAAGAACGCAGTTGAGAAGATGTACATGTACAACAAGAAACCTCTTTCCCGAAAATACTTGAAACTGCAGTAATAATAATAATAATTGGTTTTTGGGGAAAGGAAATGGCACAGTATCCGTCTCATACATCGTTGGACACCTGAACCACGCCGTAAGGGTAGGGATAAATGAGGAAGTGAAAGAAGAAAAGAAGAAAGAGGTGCTGTAGTGGAGGGCTCCGGAATAATTTCCACCACCTGGGCATCTTTAACGTGCTCTGACATCGCACAGCACACGGGCGCCTTAGCGTTTTGCCTCCATAAAAACGCAGTCGCCGCGGTCGGGTTCGAACCCGGGAACTCCGGATCAGTAGCCGAGTGCACTAACCACTAAGCTGTAAGAAACGTATTCCGCCGCCTTCATCGCACCGACGCATGCCATTTTTCCTTGAAAGTGCGCACGTGTCTGTGCCTCCAAGCGCAGTTTTTTTTTTTAATATTCACACGTCGCTTGCCATGTCTGTTACTCCCCTTGTTCCAGTTGTCATTTCATCAACGCACGTACGTGTATGTCATTTGGATAAATCCGGTCATTCAGGCCTGCTGCGTTACTGCCGAGGTCACTGTGCGCGTGCGCATCACACAGGAACATAGTGAGCTGTGTTTCTCGTGGAAAAATAGAGAAGAGGGGCATGGGTTTATTTGAAATATGTCAACGTTATTCAAGGAGGTACCGTTCGGCGAAAGCTCGTCGGAAAAATGACCAGAAACAGCGCAGCTAGGCTGCCCTCCAAGATCTGCTTCACCCGATCGAAACATCTCTCGCAATGCTCCGCAACAAGATTGCAACAAACGCGCGCTTCGCAAAGTTCTAAGAACATCAGATATGAAGGATGTGTCCCCTGCGGGCCAGCGACTCCCCAGGCAAGTTACCGCGACGTCTCCGGTTTCCATTCATTGAGCGCCATATGCAGTCCTCCTTTTCCACGGGTCACCTGGCTACAGTTGACAGCTCAGGTAATTCCGCACTTCCTCCTGTCCTTAGTCATGAATTATTTTCCCTTTTTGCTTGTCCGAAGTAGTTTATTTCTTGCCATTGGCAACAGTACAATACAACCATGCATCATGCAGTGTAAATACTTATTTTCCGGTATTTCTAGCCGGTTCAAGCACTTGCTGCAATATGGATGTTTCGAACATGCTCCTTTTGTTGTAAACCGTCCAAAAGTTACTGGTTATGCAGCAGACAAAAGGTCCTAACGGAATGATAGAACGGGGTGCGCAGCACATTTTTAGATTTCGAAATCGAAACTGATGATCCTCTTTCAATATTATGTGGAAGTCAGCCCGGACTTCTTAAGCATTTGCTGCACTCTCAGACATTCAAAAACATGTTTTTTGTCGTTAACAAAATGAAAGTTGTTGCTCAAATCCCGAACATAAGGATGAAACAGCACGATCGGGCGCCGCACATCACAGTCTCCCAGCCATTGGAACCGAAACTGAGGGTCATCTTTTAGCGCTGCATAGCGGCCAGTCTGCGCAATGCCGAGGCGATCTCGAGGCCCATTGAAATCGAGGAGACGCTTCAGGCACGTTCTTCAGGAAGCATTGGCCGAAGCCAAGCCAGTCGAACTGCGTCGGATCGCTGCTTCGTTAGGCTTAACAGCTGGAAAATCGCCCTTATATCTGAAAAACAAAAGCTATTTGTCGCTTGAAACTTTATGCGATGGTATGAATGGGCAAATCGATGACGAATACAACAGTTTAGAACATGATATCGCGTCGAGGGATTAGCGACGAAGCTGTTATCGCTGTGAAGTGGTGGACAGGGCACCGCCATGTTTGTCAACGCTACGTACGCAAGCAACGCAAAGACCGCAACGTAAAAAAGTTGGGCTGAGGCTTAGCTAAAGTGTTAAGCCTGGATATCTCGAAGCGAAAAGCTTCGTTGCGATGCTCGTGGTTTAGCTTAAGGTGTCATACATGCTGCTTTTGAGCCAACTCCAACGCTACCACTTCTGGGTCTTCTCCTCCTTCCATGGCGAAATGTCAGACGACGGAGGCAGCGCGCGGCGGCGACGACGGCTGCGGCAGCAGCGGCCCCCTGCGCTCCGCGTGACGTCACTCGGTTTCACGGTCAGACGACGGAGTCAGCGCGCGGTGGCTACGACGGCTACGGCAGCAGCGACCACCTGCGCTCCGCGTGACGTCACTCGGTTTCGCGCATGCGCAGCTGTGGCAAATCTGTAGTGTGGCTCACGCGAAGCCCGGTGTTGACGAGCCTAATGAAGCTTTTCGCTTCAAAATCCGAATCTTACGTACGTACGTGAGACTCGCGCATACCCTTTGCGTTCTGCGCATGCGTACTGGTCACCCGTAAGAGATCTATGTACGTGAGATCTCTACGTACGTGAAACTAAAGCTCTCTATTGTCTTGCCATGCGTTGCCTTACGACTGTATGCCAATGAGTAGGTGCATCATTAGAAAGGAAATGAAAAACGCGAGACAAAATAAAAAATTGGTTTGGATCCAAAATATGTGAGCAGCCTGCAGTACAGTCTGTAATTTTTTGGAGGCATTTTAACCTGCAAATAGCAGTTGTATGGGTTGTGGAGAGCACGCAGAAACAATAAGTGGAGCCAAGAGGCACTGACGCAGGATGGACGTTGCATGAACAAGAGTAAGTTGGCCGCGTCTTTGATCGAAGAGAAGTGGTCAAAAGAGGCGAAACAAGGCGATAGAGCGACAGGACAAAGCAACAGGAGGCCAGAGGCTCTGCCGCGGCGAAGAGAGTGCAGTATCGACTTGGCAATAGCTGGCGAAAGCCCACTAAACCACAGCGCTAAGCGAAATCAGCTTCTCCCAAATTCTAAAAACGAAATTCTAGCGCTCGTAACTCTTTATCTTGATTAACCTCTTGTTGAGATAACGAGAAAAGTTTTAAAAATACGGAATACTTTTTTTGTCGCGGAGGAATTCTGTGCGGCGGTCCTGAATGTGGGTGGCGCTTCACTAAAGACTTAAGCTGTATCCGGTAACAGCCAAGCGCTCGCGACGCACTTGGGCCGCGGGATGCGGAGGAAGATTGAGCTGTGGTCGAGACTTCGCATCAATTTGACGTTGACTAATTGCTTGCTGTCAACAAGCGCATAAAGGTGCCCTTACTGAAAGTGCTGGATGTTTTTTTATGCATGCCAACAAAATAGAAACTACTGACGTCACAGCTGCAGCCATTTTGGCGCACTTGAAACACGGCGTAAGGCTGTCGAGCGTGTCTATTCGGCTTATCGCCAACTGCTCCGGCCTCCACTGCTGAAGCTGCACGCTGTGCAACAAAATGGCGCCCGTGACGTCATGTGAATACGTACTAAGTTTTCACTGGGAGTCCAGTTTTAGGTAATAGAAAAAGTGCTGAATATAATATATGATAGCGGACAGCAGTGGTGTGCCCTTGTGCGACGGCGTAAGGCTGTCGAGCGTGTCTATTCGGCTTATCGCCAACTGCTCCGGCCTCCACTGCTGAAGCTGCACGCTGTGCAACAAAATGGCGCCCGTGACGTCATGTGAATACGTACTAAGTTTTCACTGGGAGTCCAGTTTTAGGTAATAGAAAAAGTGCTGAATATAATATATGATAGCGGACAGCAGTGGTGTGCCCTTGTGCGACGTCTATTTTTTTATTTACGTTTAAGCCTTTCGGATATCTTATCAAGGCTTAGTCACGAGGAATTGCAATCAGCGGGTGTCTAGTGCGCGCAAGAGCAGACGCAACGCGCTTTCCTCGAGTATGCTACGTAAAAGCGCTACCGCAGGACGAACTGAACCCTGATTGAACTAGCGCAGCGAGCGGCGTGTAAGGGAACAGCAACCGAGCTGACGTCAGGTCCAAATGGAACGGCTGCAGTTTTACCTGTCATCTTTACTACTAATATAACATAAAAAGCACCCTCGTGGTTACGGAGATATTTATATAAGGTTAAGGCTGGACAGACGGCAAGAAAAATGCGATCACCGTAAATGCCTGTGTGGGTGAGGCGCAAATATCGTTTACGTCATAATGATATGAGGGTGAGCATGCGATAACTGCATCAATCGTTCCCGATGACATCGCTCCTGAGAATAGCTATCAGTAGAGCGAAGGCAGTGAACGGGATCCCGGACAACTTCACAGCCAGTCAGCCTTCACTTCGTTTGTCGTGCGCTCGCTTGTCGCTCCTCCTGTAGCAGTTGCTACTCGGCTTGTTGCACTCATCCCCGTCGGAACCATGGCCAATGCTAGCGCGTATTCCCTTCCATGCTTCAGTTTGGACGAGAAGATACTGCAACTGCTCTGGGGTATGTGTACAGCCACGTCGCATCTTGTGCACTCACTGTTTGCTTTGGGGGTTCAGCACCTCTCTTGGATTCTTCAACCTACTCGCTTGTTTCTGGCTTTCATCTGAGTCGTCAAACACTGCATGATAGTTCGGTCTTCTTAGTCCTTTATGTGCAAAAACTAATGACATGCTTCTGCAAGCGAAGCTAACAGTTTGCGGAGCTTCGACAGGCTCCCGGTGAGAAGAGCACGCTTATGCAATGTCATTCGGAATCGTTTCCCTGACGTTAACGGCCTCCCTGCAACCGTTTGTTGTGCTTACCGTGCGCAGATGAAGGCGTCCAGATGGAAGAGCTCCTGGAATTCTCCTTCGAGCGCGTTGGAAGACTGGCTGCTGAACGGGGCGTGGATGTGGACGACGACCACAAGGAAGAGCTCTGGCTTTATGTCCAGCGCATGAAGGTGAGGGAAGTTCTCTTTTATACGCCGTATGTGAAAAGGAGCTGCGTCTAACAAGTAGCTTAGGTGAGACGGGAGAACCTGGGTTCCACTCTGCGAATAGTCTTGCCACTTTGTGATGGCATTATATCTTGATCTATTTAATTGATTTCGCAGCTTTAAAGCGAGGTTTTGACATTAGGCCTTAACACTTCCGACGGTTTCTCAGTTGTTTATTACTTCCTTTTATACTCTTCCTTTTACTCAATGCTTCTGTTTTGTATTCGTGACCTTGTGCACCACCACACTCGACCTTTCGCTGCTGGTGGGCACCTCAATATAAATAAAAATACCATTTAAATTGCGGTATACGCCATTTTACTCCCGTTGTATGAAACGGTGCTGCCTTTCTACTTGAAAAGTTATTTGTTGCGCCGCACAACCTTTCCGCAGGCCGAGCAGCCAGACTGGTTGTCATTGTCCCAGTACCACGACCGCACGTCAAGGCAGTTCTTCGACTCGTGCCAGGAAGACATCACCGGCGACACGCTATTCCACACGGCACAGCTGTCCTGGGATCCGCTGCCCCAGAACGATTCCTGCCGCGCCTCTCTAGGCCACGACTCGACGGCGTCAACTGCGGTACCCGGAACCGAGGTAGACAGTGACGTCAGCGGCAGCGTCACCAAGTCAAAGCCATCCAAGCGCACGTGCAAGACACCCAAGACATTCAGGCTCTCCAAGTGCGATAATGTTCTTATTTTTGTTTCTTTTCATCGATTCTGATTCTTTCATCTGTGAGTGCATATAGGCAGCCAGTTTCATATCATTTAAGATATCCTTCTTCCGTTGAAGTAGGTACTAACGTGATGTGCTTTTCAAAACATTATTTTTACACTAATCACCCCGACAGTTCGCGTCAAGCGCATTTAGTGCGCTGCTAGTTTTTTTTTTTTTGCTCGATAACTTGTTACCGACTGTCATCGGAAGGGATAGTCACTTAGCGCCTTAATTCATCAGTCGCATCGACGTCACTGGGGGCTTTTTCATCTTCGAGGCAGCCGGATTTCCCGACGGGTGAGATTCCGACAGTTTTGGGTCGATAACGAGCGTCATAACACCATGCATTGAGAATACGTTCACAGGTGCCTTGTGCAATCCGGACAGGGTGTCTAAGCCCACCATTATCGACCCACTTACCCTGTCGTTCCTGTCGCTTGTCCTTTTATTTACGCACGAGAGAGGCCTACTTCTCAAATGCACGTATGCCCTATCTAGTGCAGCAAAGAGTAATTACAACTGGTGCCGTTTGCCATTTCCCACGAAGGGCTGTTCCACGAAACTGTATCCGCTACCGAAAATTGGCGCCAGCCTTCTTCGTTTGTTTCAATCATCACGGTTAATCATTTCGTTCTTCTCTATGCAAATATATTGCAATCCTTGCTCACCAAACTGGTGCCCTTCGGTCGTACAACGCCAGTTCCTCCTGAGTAGAGGTTTATCACCCGCCTTCGCCAGGCGATTAATAAAAAGAAAGCAGCCGGACCTCCCTGTTCGTCTCCGCAGGTGCGACCTGAGCCCGATCTCTAGCGCCACGGCCAGGGCGCCGGTTCGTCGTTCGGGCAGCAAGGTGGCAGCACTCCTGGCTCGCCTGGTGCGCGACAGGACCACAGAAGAGGATCGCTTCTTCACGCGCGGCATCTGGCCCGCCTGGCTCAGCTTCAGCACGGCGAGGCCAAAGGTAGGCTTACTCGAGGAACTGCTCCATTTCTATCAATGCGGAATCGGTACTGGCCGTGCTGGCTCACTCCAGCTTGGGCAGACCCACTGGCCTAGCCGTGTGACCAAAGATTTGCATCTGCGGATAGGTGTTTTTCTGGAGCAGCTTTTCCCCCACTTCGAACCTAAGCGCAGCGGCTCGTCCTGAGTCGTGCCACTTCTGTGCATACCTTCATATTGTTACGCGTCTCTCACTTCAGCAACCCTCCTGCGGCACTTCGACCCTTCTGCTGTGACGGAGGTTCACACCAGTGGCGTCGGTCTTGGGGCAGTGCTTGTCCAGCTGCACAGTGGGGCTGAGTACATTGTTGCCTACGCCAGCCGCACGTTAACAAAATGTGTGCGTAACTACGCTGCCACCGAATTGGAGTGCCTCGCAGACCCGCCGCGGTGGCTCAGTGGTTAGGGCGCTCAGCTACTGATCCGGAGTTCCCGGGTTCGAGCCCGACCGCGGCGGCTGCGTTTCGATGGGGGCGAAACGCTAAGGCGCTCGTGTGCTGTGCGATGTCAGTGCACGGTAAAGATCCCAGGTGGTCGAAATTATTCCGGAGCCCTCCACTACGGCACCTCTTTCTTCTTTCACTCCCTCCTTTATCCCTTACCTTACGGCGTGGTTCAGGTGTCCAACGATATATGAGACAGATACCGCGCCATTTCCTTTTCCCCAAACCAATTATTATTATTATTATTCCTCGCAATTGTGTTCACTGTGCACAAGTTCCGACCCTACCAATATGGACGCCACTTCACTATTGTCACAGGCCATCATTCTCTATGCTGGCTCCTCGGACTTCGCGATCCATCAGGTCGTCTGGCGCGCTGGGCATTGCGTTTACTAGAATATAAATTTGCTGTCTCGTACAAAAGTGGCCGCCGTCAAAAGTGAGCGCCTCGTTCGCGCCGACCTTCCGCAGTATGGCAACCTTTCAGCGCGAGCAACGTGGCGACCACTCACTGCAGCTTCTTATAGACGCGACAGAAGGCAGAGCAGATTCAACGCCATTTACTGTCAAAGATGACATTTTGTTCAAGAAGAACTACTCCGTCGATGCTGCTGCCCTGCTTTTGGTCGTTCCAAAAAGTCTCCGCGTGCAAGTTTTTCCCGCTATGCACGATGACATCGCATCTGGACATCTACGCTTCTCTCGCACTCTGTACCGAATTCGAAAGCGTTTTTATTTGCCGCAAGTTTATAAGACCACCAAGCAGTACATTGCAACATGTGAAAAGTGCCAACGATTTAGGGCACGAACCACCACGCCGGCCGGTCCTTTGCAGCCCGTCAAACCACCCTCTTCCCCTTTTGAAAAGGTTGGAATTGACCTACTTAGTCCTTTCCCAAAGTGTTTAGTGGGACGCCGCTGGGTGATTTTGTGTGTGTGTAGACTATCTCACCGGATACGTGGAGACCGCCGTTCTCTTTACCGCAAAGGCTGGTGATGTTTCGTCGTTTCTCCTACACACTGTTATTCTTCGCCGTGGCGCACCCCGTGTTATAATAAGTGATTTTGGAAGGCAATTTACTGCTGATGTCGTGGAAGAAATGCTCCGGCTTTGTGGATCGGACTACCCACACTCCACACCCTACCACCCCCAGACCAACGGTGTCACCGAGCGCACCAACCGCATCTGACAACCATGTTGTCCATCTACGTCTCGTCTGATCATCGCAACTGGGACGCAGTGCTGCCATATGTGACGTACGCCTATAACACTGCCAGTCATGAGGTCACCGGGTATTCTCCCTTCTATTTGCTCTATGCCAAAACTACCCGCGTTTTTCTCGATACCATCTTACCGTTTTCCCCTTGCCATCTTACCGTTTACGTACCCTGGCCTCACAACGCCGTTCTAAAGAATATTACGACCTGCGTCATCGCGCGGTGACTTACTCTCCCGGAGACTTTGTCTGGCTTTGGACGCCAATCCGCAAGAGAGGGTTGTACGAGAAGTTCCTGCAGAAGTACGATGGCCCCTTCGTCGTGTTGGAGCAACTGACTGACGTGAATTGTGGCGTCGCCAAGGTGACGACGAATAAACGCCGTTCCCGCAAGACACAAGTTGTTAATGTGGCTCGCTTGAAGCGCTGCCATCGTCGATCTGCCTAACTTTCTCAGGAACGAGAATCGTCTGCCCCCGGCGAAATTGTTACGCCGAGGAGTCGAGGAAGGAGAGAGGCGCGCAGACTGATCTGGGCTCTGGGCCGTCGGCGACCAGCTTTCATTCGCAGAGCTCTCACCTGAACCAAAGCCATTTCATACGCTACAATATTTTAAGAGAAATGATATGCTCACTTGCGATGCTGTATAATTTGTGGACGAATATGAGCGAACCCTTGAAATCTTATACCCTTGAGACATCTGAATGAGCTTAGGATGACTATTCGGCCATGACACCGCGGTTTTCACCGTTGTTGGCAGTCCCAGGTGACGTCATGTAGGTGGACGCAGTGCTCGCCAAATAGCTACTGCGGTGGTGGTGGTGGTGGTGGTTGGGGTGAAAAACATACTGTTAAAGGCCCTAGTCTGGGGAAGTCTCTACTGCGGGAATTTATCTTCCTAAAACGATCTAATACCTCGCCACGATAGCAAGGCTGCTTCGTGGTGACGGGCTTCGAGCATCAATATTTGGCAACTCAAGCATCGTGACGACGCAACCGCGACTAATACCAGGATTCCCAGACAAGTGATGATAAGCGGCGATAAAACGGCGCTAATTCCTTGCGGTCCGTCTGACTATGCAGCAGACGAAAGCGACCGAACCAGTCGAACTGCCAACGGTCCTGTAGTTTTGAAATCCGGCGGGACACACACTCCCAAGCAACCGAAGCTTCAGGCAATGGAGGAATGCCTCAGGATATTCTAGTTCACTGCATACCTCATGCCTCAGGCGGCTGCCAGAAGAACCGGAAGTTTGCTCCCGCGTTACCTATGTCACGGCTGGTCCGGGCGAGCAAGCGCGCCGCGGTTATACTGCGCGCAGTTTGAATTTTATTAGCGGCACCAATCGGTATGGGAACCAATTTCTTTCTTTCTTTAGTGGAGCGCCAAGAATCATGGCAGGAAAAGCCGCCGGTGCTGGGTGCGTAATACCCGCGGCTCGGTCGAACGCACCCAGACCCCGAGAGTAGATCGGATCCGCATGCAGGTCGACATGCTTCAATGCATTTTTTAAAAATCTGATAGCCTTGTACGTCAAAGCTATTCAAAATATTCGCTTCTAAATTATTCGAAGCAAATTGGTACCTGCTTCGAATTAGCTTAGAACCTAGAAACCCCTTTTCGCAAAAGCCCACTTTTTTCCTACTCCATCTCTTCTGGATCGGGCTTCGCCGCAAGCACGTGCTGTATACCCTTTACAGGGGCTAAAGCACGGAACAGACGGTAGACTCTGGCAAGTATATATTGACCACAGATGAAAGCACAATGCGACGTCGCGCACAAACGCATGAATTTCTTCGTTGCCAGGCATGCGCAAATACTACCCAGCCTCCCCCTTAAGACATAAAGAAGTTAGACAGACTTCGGCAAACAGCGTTAAAACGGCGTATAAAACGTCCTTCAGTCGTAATTGCCTACACAGCTAACTTCTCACGATGAATAAGTTTTTCCATGAGGCTAAATTCTATAAAAAGCGGTTCTGCAGGCGACTGGTGTGGAATGTGAGTGGCACTCTGTAAAATTTTCATGCATTCAGAGGAGTTCGCAGTGCGCAAAGCAGCTTGGTCCGAACTCGGCCCAAAGCCTACATAGCCGATGGACATTCGCCCGTTCACTGTGCGTCCTGCTGTCCCAGTTTAACGCTGTGCGCCCTGCTGTCCTTATTTGCCGTTGCAGGAGTCAAGTCCCACGTCGAGTCGCATCGGGCAAAGTAGCTGCCACTCCCGACGACAGAGGACGCCGTTCTTCTTGCGCTGGATCGGTCGCAAGCGATCGCACGGATACAGGGTGTCGTCCCGCTCCCTGCGCCAACTGCCTTGAGTCGAGGCTCCGATGCAGCTCCTCGCATCTCTGCCCAACGCTGACAGCTCGCTGTACTTCCTTGTTCTCGGCAATGCGCACACACGCCTTCCTCACTGATCCATTTTACATGGCCATTTTTTTCTCCTCTCGCGGTTATTCATGAGAGCATCTTATTTTCATTCTTTCCCTTCCCGACAACTCTCATACACATGAACGGCGCCTTTTATAACGCTTTTAGCATCAATAAACGACCATTTGCTCATATCAGGAACCACGTGGGCGTTTTCTCTTGACAACTGGAACTCTCGCCATTTCGAAGGCAAGAGAGACTTTTCCTCACTCTACTGAAAGTAAAAACTTCAAAGAATGCTAAGGAAGCCCCACTAAATGACGCAGTAGAAAACCCCTTGGCCTTTATACTTTGTACAAAGTCTGTACACGAGTTACTTTTGGGCAGGACAACACCGTTCCTATTCCAATGCACCCTAAAAAATGAAGCTCTACAGCTCTAACAGGTGTACAGAGCTGAGAAGAGTCTCTGGCAACTATTTGTTTGAAACTAAATACAAGAAATGTTTGTAACTTCTACCTCCTGTGCATTTCACGTGGATATGCTTACTGTCCTACTCCGCGCGAGGATCGTTCTTTGCGAAGAGTTTTCAGCATACGCTTGCTCATCCTGGTCGCTATCGGCTGACTACTAGAGTTCGCCAAGCAGGGACTCCGGAACTTTTTTTTTAGTGGGCGGGGGGGGGGGGGGGGGGTGGAAAACTTCGAGCCTATTTTGTTATTTATTTATTTAATGCTCATTTACACAAGTTCTATATTTTTATTATTTTTCAATGCTCAAAGGTTGATGGAAACGTTCACGTTTTGGTGACGACACTCCAGCAGTCAGGAAGACAACGAAAAGGCTTCTAAAAGAAACAAGGCTCTCAACCGCTAAGAACTGAATGACTTAGCAGCGGCGATAGCCATAAGCGTGCTCGGCGGTCGTCGAAATGAATGCCTGCAGTTCTTGGCCGCACCCATTTAAAGCTGGCAAGGAACCTTCTTGGTAAAGAACCGAAAGCAACTGCAAGAATCTGGAAAATTGTGGACGCATTTGTATGTGGTCACGATCAATGGAAAGTCTGGTCGCATTACACAACAAAATGATAAAGCCGCGTGCCGGCAGTTCTGAGTGCGAACGAACAAACGGTGCAAAGATTCAGGGCAATATAAAACGAAATGAAATGGGAAGCTTAATAGATGGGAAGCTTTAAGCACGAGGAGTGATAAATCGCACTAGAAAAGTTTGCGCATAGTTTCTTTTTAATACTGCTAATCATGATCATCTACACAGGTCAGACAGTCGACTTCTGTTGGCACATGACTGGTTTTGGTCACTCATGTACGGAGTGCTTTAAATCTGGCTACGAAGCCAAGTAGCTTAGCCCCACTGATTTTCATTAAAGGATTCGTTGAACTGAAGTGCTTCAAATGCTAGAAATCTGATCCATATGCAAGCATCTGAAGACTGGGAGGGGGGGGGGGGGCGCTGTCTCCTCTGGAAAAATGGAAATTAGGGCACTGTGGAATTACAATAGGTCTGAAGGGTTAAGAGATTTGGAAAGGTGTGATGGTTCCTGGCCAACATTTCGGTAATGCGGTCCTGTGCATGAGGCCAGATGTTCAAGCAAGGTTAGAAATCATACAACGCGGCGTAGGGAGGCTAGCTTTGGGAGCACATAGCAATGCACCAAATCAGGGGGTACATGGTGATATGGGATGGGCGTCGTTCGAGAGCAGAGGGGCAAATCAGCAGTTATCGGTTAAGAAAAAGATTAAACAGAGATATCTCTGTGGAAAACAGGGATGCTGACGAAATCGGCACTGGAAACACACAGGATCTTTAAGCAGGAAATTGCCAAAGAAAAAATCTATGATAATTGTAGGTGAAGCTCTTTGTTGTTTGAGGCCAGGACGGGAGTTTTGCGGACTAGGACATATAGAGTCAGGTACCACGAGATAGACACGTTGTGCGTTGCGTGCGGCGAGGAGGAGGAAACGGCTAAACACTTGACACTTTTCTGTAAAGGGCTTCACCCTACAGTGGAAAGCAGCGGGGCTGATTTATCCAAGGGATTGAGGTTTAGGGACGGTGAAGGGAAAGTAGATTTTAAGCGGGTAGAAGTAAGCAAGTGAAGGTTATCTGATTGGTGGCTAAAATCAAGACAAGAGTAAAATTTCATTAGTCATTGCTAGGTTGCTTGAGCCGCCGCCCGATTTAAAGGGTTCAGATCCATCCATCCATCCATCCATCCATCCATCCATCCATCCATCCATCCATCCATCCATCCATCCATCCATCCATCCATCCATCCATCCATCCATCCATCCATCCATCCATCCATCCATCCATCCATCCATCCATCCATCCATCCATCCATCCATCCATCCATCCATACATACATACATACATACATACATACATACATACATACATACATACATACATACATACATACATACATACATACATACATACATACATACATACATACATACATACATACATACATACATACATACATACATACATACATACATACATACATACATACATACATACATACATCCATCCAATGTTGGGGGGGGGGGCGACCACCACCCTTTTCCTGGGTACCTGTCGCCAAGTCGCCCGTAGAACACACGATGTTCTCCCGCTTCAAACCGTTTAAAGATGATGATCGCCGAAGGAACGATGTAGTTTCCGGCAGTGGAAAAAGCACGCTATGTATGATGTCCCCGTGAGTAACGACATTGACGACGAAGGAAACATCGACAACTTCTCAGGTCTTGTGAAGGCAGTCGGTCTCAGCTGACCGGAGCAATCCGTAGACTTTGAGAGCGCTCTCGGCGTGTCACTCGGACTAGCGTAGAGATGGCAGTTGCCACCCTAGGTCTCGGTTAAAGTGCTAGTCACGAAGAACTGGCAATGACGCTTGCGTATCAATCCGGAGATCACGTGCATATACGTTCTCGAACCAGCATGAGAGCATGAGCCTTGATCTGGCAAGACTCCGTGAAACCGTTGTTTACGGAGGAAGATGTGCTGCTTTCTCCGCTTTTGTGTTTTCCTGACCGGTAACGTTGCGATAACGCCCCGATCCTTCCAAGCGCACTGCGCGCCGAACCTCCTGGTCCGAGTGTCACCATAAATTACCTGCAGCGGCATAAGGCGAAGCCACGTGCTTGCGTCGCCCCTTCGGAACCCTCCGTCCCCTCTCTTCGAAGATTCCGATTGCGGGGGAAAATTCGCAGCGAGCGGTAGGAAAGCGGTGGAACTTGCTGCCCTGCTAACGCTCCTTGTCGATACTCCATCTCATAACTAATCTGCAGCACTACTAGAGGCAGAAACCTCCTCAGCCATTCAGGAGAGCACGTTAAACGTGTTCCTCTGGGCCTAGTCGTCTGCATGTCGGCTGCTTGCGGCGTGCACAGATATGGCTAGAAAAGGTATGGCTATTCACATCTTGTCAATTGTGACAAGATACGAATACCATGTATGAAGTCTTTTCCTGCCTTCCTTTGCATGACCCCGTGTCTGACCTCCTCTTTCCTGCTCCGACCACGCTAGCTGTGTGAATCCCAACTCCCGCCTACTCATCCAATACTCGCGGGCAGCGAGCCGACAGCAAATGACACCGACGTTCTCGGGGCCACAGCCCTACACACTTCTCGCCCCGTGTTGTTCCTGCTTTCAAGGCGCCAAACCGGGCGCACAAGAGACCAAAGCTTTGCCGACACTAAGATTAGTAGTGTATTTACATCATCATCATTATCGTAATCATCATCAGCCTCAACACATCTTATGCAGGAGAAAGGCCTCTCCTTGCAAATCTCTCCATCTCGGTCCCTGTCTTGTGCCAGCTGCGGCTACCTTATCCCATCAAACTTCTTTATCTCATCCGCCCACTTAACTTTCTGCCGCCCACTGCTACGCTTGCCTTCTCTTGGTATTCAATCCGTTAGCCTTAAGGACCATGGGTTATTTTGACTTCGCATTACAAGCCCTGCCCAAGCCCGTTTCTTCTTCGTGATTTCGACTACGATTTCATTAACCCGCTTATGGTCCATGACCCACTTTGTCATTCTCCTGTCTCTTAGCGTTACGCCTATCATTTTGCTTTCCATAGCTCGTTGCGTTGTGCGCAATTTCAGCTGAACACTTGTCGTTAGCCTCCACGTTTTTGCCCTATAGGTGAGTACCGGTAAGATACAGTTTTTATACACTTTGCTCTTGAGGGGTACTGGTAATCTGCCAGTCACAACCTGATAGAACCGGTCAAGGGCGCTCCACCCCATATCCTTCCAGTTACTTCCTTCTCGTGATACGGATCTGAGGTCACTACCTGCCCTAAGTAGACGTATTCCCTTACCTCTTCCAGCGCCTCGCTGCCAATTGTAAACTTCTGTTCTCTTGCGAGACTTTTGGGGCATTACTTTGGTTTTCTGCATATTAATTTATAGACTCGCAGTTCTCTTCTGCCTAAGTTATTGATCATGCTCTGAAAATAATCCCCTCATTGACTTAGCAAGGCAATGTGATCAGCGAATCGAAGAAAACTAAGGTGTTCTCCATTAACTCTTCTCCCCAGTTGTTCCTAATCCAAGCCTCTGACGGCCTCTTGTAAAAAGGCGGTGAATAGCATTCGGGAGAACGTGTCTCCCTTCCTGAGGCCCTTCCTTATTGGAATTTTATTGCGGACTTTATGCAGGACTATGGTAGCTGTGCAGTTTCTATAGATATCTTCCAAATTTTCACATAACACTCTTCTTCCCCCCGATTCCGCAATGGCTGCCTCACTATACTTAGTCAAACGCTTTCTCGTAACCAGTCAAGGCTATATTGTAACCAATCAAGAGTTGGGTATATTCAGCACATTTCTCTATCAGC